>NW_020654972.1:8077008-8096656 GCF_003589595.1 Hyposmocoma kahamanoa | reverse complement strand
ACATTGTATATAGGACACCAAACGGGCGCGCAGTATTCCAAAATACTTCTAACCAAACAATTATACAATAATATTAATGAGGCTGAATTTCGGAATGGTTTAGTGTTACGGAGGATAAAGGATAACGACCTATGTGCTTTATTGCATATGTAGTCCTAATGGGACCTAAACGACAGGACTGTATCAAACATGACACCCAAGTCCTTAACAATACTTACTCGGTCCAATATACCATTTTTAATACTGTATGCATGATTCAATGGCTTCTTATTTTTGGTGAAAGTGATTACCTGACACTTTTTAGTAATTAAACGTAACAACAGAAACCTACATCAACTACGCGTACGATTTCTAAATTGAAATTAGTTTATTCTTGACCGCAAGTTATGGTAACTAAAATTTATAATCACATACCAATTTACATAAAAGAAGTACAAGAATTTAATATTTTCTCCAAACATTTAAAAAAATTCTTCATAAATAAAAGTTATTATGATATTAAAGAATTTTTCAATGACAAAATATAATTTATTATGTAATTAATTTGAGATACTTCCGTTATCCTTCTCAATTTATCTTGCATGTATAATTGTATTGATTTATTAAATATAATCACATTTTCAAGCCACTGTACTAAATATAATTTAAGTGTGACAATGCAGTAAATTAATTAATTAATGCTAGAAACTCAGGTACCTGACTATAGTGCAGTGAGGGGCGATAGAGATGCGCATACGCGAGTAGTGTGACAACAAATATATGCTCTAAATATCCACATTTATAAAATATTATTGTTGTTGATTTGTTTTTATTATAATTGGAGAAATTGATTGAGTTCACTGAAGTTACATTACAATGTAATCTACAAAACACTGATTAGATGTTTTTGTAATTTTCTGACACTTTTAAAGACTTATTTGGGAGACAATAAAATATCCGATAAAGCCAAATAGCCGGGTAACCGAAAATTACAAACCGAAAAAACCGGTTTTCAAAATCACTCGGTTTTTGCTTGCCCTAGTTGTCGCTATGTGTTTTTTTATTTAGTCCCGAACTTAGTAAAGCTCGCATTATTGCTTGGCAGTAGAAATATGTAAGGTGGCACTACCCTGGACGAACTCTTTCACAAGGACCTCTACTGCTAGTAAACATAAAATTTGTCGTCGTGATAGCCTTTTAAACAGTGTAGGGGCGGTCTCTAGGCGATTGGGAGATCCCGATATGAAATAATTATCGATGTTAATATCGCCGCCTAGCGAATTTACCACGTATTACTTAATGGGACCTTGTTTACCGTGCCGTAGTGTTAAGTAGCGCAACTCGCCAAGTGTCGCTACTAACACCCATCACAAGATAATGTACTCGTAGTGTGTGATTGAAATATTACGGAGTGATGTTTACTCATAACATCACCCGAAACAGTACGCGTGATACGTAATGTAATGTGTAGTGGTAATATTACGAAGTGTTGTAAGTAAGGAGCGGTAATACCACGGAGTGATGTTTACGACATATATCATTTTTAGTCTGTGTGATGCAAGTGATAGTAATATTACGCATAACGCATGATGGTGTGTTACTAAAAGAACTTATATGAAAGTTAGTAATAATCAGTGCAACTTAATTATGTTTCAAACTGGGCTACGCCCTTAACTTGCACTATCCAATGTTTCAGGATAGGACAATCATACCTTCCCGCTATAGCATTTAGAATACTGTAGTACTGAGCCTCACGCGACTCATCAGCGAGACAATCTTTTTGCGTATGATGGCCTGGAAGCTGTCCGTGTGAGCCACCGCAAACATACCAGATACACTACTCCACGTTGGCAGTCCTATTAGCATTCTAAATGCATTATTATATTACAAGCGCAGGGCGTTAAAGGCTCATTTCGTATACCTAACCCACAGGCTGCTCGAGCAAAAAGATTGACTATAAGCTTTAAAAAGCGTTATTTACCGCCAACGCCCTGCGCTGTCTTTTAACATCCAGATCATAGTTGAGATCACTTGTTAAAATATGACCAAGATACTTTACTTTATCTGTGACCTTCAACGGAAGTCTATTTAACATAATAGGAGGAATATAATACGGTTTAATTTTACCCGCCTTAAACACCATGACCTCGCTTTTCTCCGGGTTGTATTCTAATCCATGTACCATGGCATGCTCCTTACAAGTCTCAAGCATCTGCGTGAACGCATTGACCGACGGGCTAAGCAGCACCATGTCATCAGCATAGTTTAAGTTATTTATACAAGTGCTTCCCACGTAACATCTTGCATGCATGCTGCTGAGCCCGCCTATCAGCTCGTTAACGTACAGGTTAAATAGCTTCGGTGAAATAATCCCCCTGCTTACTCCACATTCCAGTTTGTATTCAGCAGATAAAATATGGCACATGACAACTAACATAGTATTATCTCAAAATGGCTTTAAGTTATATTAATATTACCTGTCTAGTTTCAAAGCGACAGTGTTGTCTTGTCACTTTGAAATTAAATCGTATGTGAATGACACATCAATATAGCGAAATTTTGGAGATAAATTATTAATTTGCAAATTTTGTGATAATACTATGTTAGCTATTAAGTGCGTTAGCCCACCTAACCTGATTTTTCTGATTGCTGTACCAGTGCCTAAATAATGCCACAGATTCTCCCGGTATGCCTGTCTCACTTAATTTTTGCCATAGCAGATCGTACTTGACTCGATCAAATGCTTTTGATAAGTCGAGGAAACAAGCATACCCGGGGGTTCTCCTATCTGTGTAATACCTGACCGTATGCTTCAGACACCTAATCGCACTATCTTTGCATAGCCCCGCTCCGAAACCAAATTGGGCGTCGTGAAACTTTAACTGCCGTTCCAGTATAGTGTCCAGCTTATGGTTAAGTACCTTGGCGGTAATGGTGGCAACGAAATATAGGCCGATAATTCGTTTTGTCAGATAGGTCACCGGTACAACAATCGTGCTCATGAGTGCCTCTGGAAGGTACAAGTGGCCCATACAAAAGCTTAATAGCATAGAGAGAACACGTGGTAGATGTACCCCCGCATACTTTAAGTGCTCAATGCTAAGACCATCGTGACCAGGCGACTTACCCCTCTGCATATTATTAATTACCGTCTTAATCTCTTTAGAGGTAAAATGTGTAATACGCCTGCCCCCGACGGTCCCAGCACCGAGGCCTTCCCCACGAGAAGTTTGTACATCTAACCGCGATTTAATAGTGAAATATTCTCTAAAGGTCTCCACATTTTCACCACAGTCAGACTTGTCCCGCGCACTAACAGGCAGGCCTGGCTTTACATTCATTTGTTTAGTTTTATTCCAAAAGTCGCCAAATTTTGTAGTTCTATGAGTCAGAGCTAAATGGTCATTTTAAATTGATCCTGCCTGTCCTGACACCACTTGAGTTTTGACTTGAAGACCTTTTTTGTATGACGTATTTGTTCAAAAACCTGACCATACGGTCGTTTTCCTGCAAGCTCCCAAAGTTGAAACTGTAACCTGGCTTCTCTGTGAGCTTCAGTAACATATGTATTCCACTCTGCTATACAGCGACCCCTTCCACGCCTACTTGTCACTACATTTAGATGTCAAGATAGAAGCTTTAGAAACGGTGGTAATAATTTTACTGTACAAGTTATCAATAATTTTGAAGTGGTCGCAATTGTCGCACATACCGTCACAGCAAGTAAATGTCTTTCAGCTTACTGATACATATCCTATTATATTCATTGATTTGATCTATGTGCCTGTCTCCCCATACTATTTTATTATTTACGTAATTGTTATAAATATTCTTTACAGGTTTCAATAAATTAATATTACATTCTATAAGCGTAGGAAAATGTACGGACCAAAACACGTCATACATAACCGTAATGTTGCATATTGTATTCCACGCACAGTTCGTTACAAGGCAGTGATCCAACCATCTCCTACACCCATATACATCACTGATATATGTGTAGGTATCAGAGCCTGAACCAATTTTGTCTATATCTGCACAAATCCACTGTTGTTCTGTACAAAAATCTGAGCATAAAAGTCCCCTAGTACATATACTGCTTGTACTTCACTATTGTCTGCTACAACCGAAGATAACATACTTAAGCATTCCGTAAACATTGTCATATTATCGTATGAATCCGTAGGCATATAGACGGAACCCACCAAGAACGATTTGTCATCAGTTATTATTTTGATTACCGCAATTCTATCGCTATAACATTCTATTATTGTAACCTCCAGGAACACAGTTTTGTTTTTAGGTTATGCCATAAAATGTATCTCATTTTTAGATGTGATGTTGTGGATAATAGTGATATCACACTGTAATATCACTTTTACCGGAATGTAATGTAATGTAATTACTTTTTCAGGTACTGTTTGGCTCATGCCTAGTGTTCGGAACGAAGCCTGACTGCACAAAAACGGAGTAGGTTCAGCTGTGTAATCATCCGCCAAGTGTGCGCAGCGCATGGTAAACACAGAGACTATTATCTGAGTCTATAGTTACAAGAATTGGAGTGGATGAAGGTTATATTTTTCTGTGACGCAACTCCACTTATTCTTCTTCCATGAGAGGTGTGTATTTATCCACGTAATGTTTCTGGTGGAAAGTCGTCAAACGAGGGCCAATAGGCGACTTCAGTGTTGTTTAACAACGAGATTTCCAGAATGTAACTCGTGAGGAATTTATATGAAAGTTACATAACCATCTAGTTCGAACATAACCGTTCGTGATTTCGTGAACTTTATATCAACTTATTTGTATGGTCCGCTGTGGAATAATAGTATGAACATTATTTCCCCTCTTCTATTTGTCACTCCACGTATAATCCCTTGTTTTTGTACAGCAGCGCTTATTTGTAAGTCAATGACAGTGCTCTATAATATAACTTTCGTATAGTTATATTCACAGACATTTAATTATTTTTAACCGACTTCAAAAAAGGAGGAGGTTCTCAATTCGACTGTATGCTCTTTTTTGTATGTATTTTTATAATATATAATAGACATACGCTTGGCCACAATCTCACCTGATGTTAAGCGACGATGTGACCCACGATGGGACATTCTCAAATTGTACTTTTCGGGAAATACAGATGCCGTAGAGCATTCCATTGCTTTGCCAATTATTTTAATGGTTGATTTTGCTATTTCTCCAATTCAAGGCGTTTTTCTCTCAATATACTTTGAGTAGTGAGAACCGATTATTATTATCTCCAGTATCAAGGACTCTAAAACTGAACTTCGACACCCGCGACTCCGATAACATGTTACATCGACATGATTTTACTCACACATTAAGTCACTCCGACAATATGTTACTTCGACATTATTTTACTCAGACACTACGCTACTCCGACAACATGTTACATCGACATGATTTTACTCAGACACTACGCTACATCGACAATACAGACGAGGTGTTTGTTAAAAAAAATCTTTGTACTCTGATAAGAAAAATCATCATTACAAACCCATCTAGGAAATGATTTCTTATATCGATACTATGACAAAAAAAGGACAACATTATGTAATCGGAAATTTATTTTATTAAAATACAGTTTTTTAAAACGGGACAGTATGAGGAAATCCGAAACCATACAAGATACAACGAAACTATCTTAGGAACCATAAAGTCGTCTATTTTTGGGAAAACAATTTTAGCATAGTCAATTTTTTGGTCAAGCGTGAATTGTCCATAAAAACAAATAGAATTGATCAAAATCTTTTTTAGTGCTGATCGACTCAGAGTTATGAAGGGATCGCTTCATTTTATAGGACGAAGAAAATCGGGACGGCAGAAGTTCGTCAAATTTAATAAGACATTATTAATTGAGAATGAATTTTTTTTTTATTAAATTTGGCCAACTTTGCTGTTCAGGTATTTTTCGTCGGGCATAAGCATATAAAAAAAACTTTGTCACTTCAACTAAAATTGTCAATTTTATTTATTTTGTATGAAAATTATTTTATGGAATTTGATCAACTTCTGCTGCCCCGATTTTTTCGTCCTATACAATGAAATGATCCCTTCATAACTCTGAGTCGATCAGCACAAACAAAATTTTGATCAATTTTATTAATTATTATGGACAACCCACGCTTGACTAAAATAAAAATATGCCGAAATTGATTTCATAAAAAAAACTTTATGGTTCCTAAGACAGTTTTCTTGTATCTTCTATGGTTTCGGATTGCCCCAATTGTCCCATTAAAAAAACCACTCTGTGTACAGAGTTTAACAGAGTTATAAAGTGAAACAAAAAAATTTATTAAAATAAAATAAAATATACTATTTCAAACGT
This sequence comes from Hyposmocoma kahamanoa, assembly GCF_003589595.1. NCBI lineage: Eukaryota > Metazoa > Arthropoda > Insecta > Lepidoptera > Cosmopterigidae > Hyposmocoma > Hyposmocoma kahamanoa. The sequence goes on along the minus strand of NW_020654972.1, from coordinate 8,090,328 downwards.
CCAATCCATTATCCAAAATTATGCTTCGAAAAGCAGTTTCAAATTTTCTTCCGTCCCGAAAATAATAATTTATGTTTTTTCTGTTTACTGTAATCAGATTTTTGTACGTACATGAAATAGTGTAGAAATTTACATTGTGTAGTAATTAAAAATTTACATTTAAATTAAATAGTTTTTCATTTAAATCCAGAAAAATAGTTTCATTTCCTATGTGCAACAATCGCGAAAACTTAATAGTTTTTTGTTACACTTTATATAACTAACAAAAGAATTTTTCGAATATCTGATTTTGTTTTTTTTTTTCTTATATTGATCGATATATAATAAGAAGCCATTACCTAGATGGGTTTGTAATGATGATTTTTCTTATCAGAGTACAAAGATTATTTTTTTAATAAACACCTCGTCTGTGTTGTCGATGTAGCGTAGTATCTGAGTAAAATCATGTCGATGTAACATTTTGTCGGAGTAGCGTAGTGTCTGAGTAAAATCATGTCGATGTAACATGTTGTCGGAGTCGCGCTTGTCGAAATTTAGTGTTAGAGTCGGAAAAATGCGGTATTTACCGCTGCTTATTTGAAAAATAGATGCCCTCACAGAGCTTTACGTAATCGTACTCCATATGAGATGTGGTATAATAGAAAACAAAATCTCTGTCATTTACGAATATTTTGTTGTCGTTCATACGTTCACGTACCGTCTTGAAATCGCCAAATGTTAGACACTAAAGCAAATCCGTACATATTCGTTGGCTATTGCGACGATAATATATCGTATAGGTTTCGTGATCCCACCAATATAAAAAAAAAACTATTAAAGAGCTGCGGGTATATTTATTTTTTATTTATGCATTATATATTTATCGTCCCCTATCTTATCGTTAGAGAATTGCTTCTCAAACGATAAGATAGGTGACGATTCAGCTTGTCAAAGTCTCAGATTACAAAATAATAGGCAGATGGAGCATACGCAACAAACGATGTGCAGCCACTTTTCATTTATTGTGTCCGTGACAACTAGGAGGGGCACTGTACCTCAGGTGCAAGGCAGTTCAGTTGATCCTGTAGCGAGTACAAGCACTGCTGCTGCGCTACTACCCTTAGACTTGGCCTATCCTCTCCTTACAATTTCGACAGTACCAGTTGAGGAAGAAGAGACACCTGTGGAACCCATTAAAAGATACAATTTAAGGGAGATAAAACCTGTAAGTTACTGTTCTGTCTGTTGTTGTTCGGCGATACAGAGTGGTGAATTGAACGGTGAACCTATATCTTATTCTGATGCTCTTTTATTATTTTTGTGGAAAACTGCAATGGAAGACTCAACTGATCTTTGCAATTTGAAGCTCTGAGTGGCACTGTAACTGTCACGTACATTATGACAGGCGTATAGTTTACCATCAGGTGCACAACTTGTTCGTCCCGTGACTTAATGTTATAGACAAAGAAAAAGTTCGTCAAAGCAAGTTACTGCCACTATTGGTGGTGAGTGGGAGTTAAAAGGGAGAGGAGGAGGCGAAGGAGGTTTGTCAGGAGCGTGACAGGTGGAGGTTCATAGTCTCTACCTACGCCGGTAGGAGACTGGCGTGATATATATATGCATTTTATTATTATACTAACAAATTGCTTATAGACAAATATCCAAACGCAATAATAAGTTATTAAGGCAAAGTGAATGGCAAGGGAAATAACAAGATGCCATACGGTGATAAACTACCTGTACGTAAGTGAATAGCCACGAACCACGTACTTTCAGACTGATCAAAACGACAAGCGATAGTGTAGATACGTTTATTGAGCCTAAATAACAAAACTAGACAGAACAAAATGATAACCTCTACACTTAATTGAATTAACGGATACCACAGATCATTTAGTACTAATACCGCTACTAAAAATATTTAAAGTGATGGGAAGCGCAAGTCGGTGTCCCGCAGGTTCTCATCTATCCAGTTCTGAACCTGCACCGCTAGTTCTCCTTCAAAGTACTCGCGCCAACCGCTGACTTGCCTGTAACAATTCACCGCGTTGATCTCGTATTATCTTGATAACTGTTTAAATAACGCCCGGGAGCCTACCACAACCTCTTAAAACAATATTACTTTCACCTTGCATTGACTTTTCGTACCATGACGCGCTTGAAGTAAGCTTATTATAATGTTAAAATTATGATGTTTTATTGGCGTCTTTGTGACTATTCACTCACTCAGTTCGTATTATGACGCGACTGTAATATTATAGATATGTTCTTATGTCAAATTTTACAATCTTCAAACAGTTACTCGGACGCAGTGGAAACAATATTATTTTCGAATTTATTGTCTAAATATTGATTTGTAATGATTAAAAGTTAAGTTGAACTTATTTATTTACATATATCTCTTCAGTAATTTGCTTATCTTTTTATTTTATAGTACATGGGAAATCATTTATCGTTAAATAAAAATACGCGATGTTTATTTCGTAAAATTATAACAGCGACATCTACATGCTCCTTGGCGACACTAACAGTTGGACACAAAACTATAATTCCGAATTCAAAACGTGACTATCAAGACGCAACTTGTTCTATTTATTTTTCTTCGTGAAAATGCGGAAAAATAATAGTAAACAACGTAATTTTAATAGTATTTATTATTACATACTTTTCTTTTTTAACAGTTAAAATTCTCTGAATGTAAATAACATAAAGTACTTAAACATTATACGATATATTTATTTTTATATTATACGATATGACGATTCGGAACATCAGAAAAGAAAGAGATGGCATTATATAGTTCATATAGCGTTACTTCTTTCCTATTTTTAGTAAGAAATAGACAATATTGGAAAATCATTCGTTCTTTCAATCACTTTAGCAATAATACATTACTTGGTTGACAGGTTTGTCACGGGATGAATGTGAGTAATATTATAATAAGCTTACTTTAAGCTTACATTGAAATAAGATTGTTTTTTGGAACGGTTATGGTAGGCCCCCTGGTCTCAAACTAGGGAATTCCTTGTGCTATGAGTACCAGAGCAACGAAATTCTGTCTGGGGCACTTGAACAGAACACTCAGATCAGACCAGTTAGAAAAATTGATTTCCCAAATTGGTTCTACAGGGAATCGAGCCCGGGACCTCTGCATCCAGTACCAACAGTGTAAACCGTTAAGCCCCCGAGGTCGTCAAATTATGTTATTTATGTATTTTAAATATATCGGTATATATTTAATTTGTCGCTGATTTAATCAGGAATTAAATAAGAAACGTTCGTGTATTGATAATAATTGGCCTATTCAATGTTCGCTATCAATTCGTTCAGCCGGCGGTGAAATAATAACGTGAGTTGATTGCAATCAATTCTTTTATCTGTTTTTCCACAGTAATTAGTTCGAAAGACAGATCCGTTTAAAACGACAAATCACACGGCAAATCCACAGAGAGCGGCCGCGCTTGTTTACTATTCAAATAACTTACACAAAATGCTTATCTTCGCAATGCACGCTTGTTTATAAAGTATTGATCATCAACTTTATTCTTTATTTTCGAATGGCAAACCCTACCAACAACCACCATGTCATAGGATGACGTCAGTAAACTATTTTAATAGGGTTATGTGGATTAAAAACTGAACAGATTCAAATAACACCAGCGCCCCACTCTCTGCGACCTCACTCATATTGAGATATTAAACTGACGTGACTATTGTAAACTTACAAAGAAACCATTATCGAGACTAGTTAATGTGATTCGTATATAGCCTACTAAATCGTTTCTGTAATAATTAGAAAACAACAATAATATTAGCTAACATTAACCCTTTCGTAAAGCACATTACGTAAACAATAAACCGAATTCTGTTACATTATGTTTGATATGTGCTATAAGTTATAAATTATAAATACCTATAACTCTACACTACACCTATAACTCAAATGCGCTTTTGTATACAAAAAAAAATCATGCGACGCTAAGGTTGATGAAATTTTAACAATTTCATACTGATAAACCTTGAAAAAATTTATTTGTAATAAATAACATTCAATTTAACTTTTATTGCATATTATAGATATTTTTTCTCACCTTTCCTGATGAAACTCTTCTTTTGCGTATCACAAATGCCTGTATCGCGAAGATATTTCAGATCTACAGATTCATTTGTCTTGAAGTTCTCGAAGCTCAAGTAGTCACACAGCTGGTCCAGCTGTTCCTCGCTGTAACTTTTACCGAAAAAGTTAGCTACGCGACGCGCCCTTTTCCCCTTCAGGTCCTGGAATGCAATGTAATTTATTTTTAGCTTATTGGTTCACTTACAAATAAAAAAAATCGGTTCTCACTACTCAAAGTATATTGAGAGAAAAACGCCTTGAATTGGAGAATAGCAAACCCAAACATTAAAATAATTACTCCTTTTAATAAAATTTAGGCGCTATTTATAAAAATGAATCTTCATGCGTGAACAGCCACCCTTACAGGTAAATGGGACCACTATGGAGGTACCCTGTTTCCAACAAAAAAGAATCTTCAAAATCGGTTCACAAATACCGGAGTTATCGCGTAACATATATAAAAAAAACATACAGTCAGTGACAGTGAATTGAGAACCTCCTCCTTTTTTGTAGTCGGTTAAAAACAAGTCTGCTTCATCGGCTACCTGTCCTCCTACAGCAACTTGGTTTGGATTGCCTCTCCCGATCGGAAACTGCGTCTTTTCCGACTCAAGGCGCATAATTGCGATTCACAACTGGTCAATCGGAAACTTTTGATATTTCTAATCGGAATGGTTGATTTAACTCACAAATTAGAAAGATATAGTAGGAATCAGGTTCATCTTTCCGCTCAGAAATCCATTTAATTTCGAGACTACCTGATCGGTCGATTCCGATCGGGTAGTATCCGATCAACATCAGGAGGCAGATATTTTCCGGTTCACTTCCATTTTGCGAGCTATGCCGGTTACTTTATAGTTCTTTGACGCATGACTTCATTAGGAATTCGGTCCGTTAGAGAACCCCGAGCGGAACTCCCTCCATGGTAAACGATTTTAAATTTGGGGATGAGGCCTGTTGTAAAAGTCCACGCCTGAATGCCTTTGTTTTTAAACTCTGTGGGATTGACGACCCGAAGTACGACTTCAAATTCTGATAATATATCTTCTGACGAGGCTTAATATCCTATTTACTTTTATCTTTTGTTTCATTGTTTTTTATTGCAATGATAAGATGGTTTCATTGTTTTTTATTGCAATGATAAGATGTGAAAAATTAATAAAAATATGAAATTGCTCACTCCAGAAGTGGGTATCTGTCTACTAGCGGCACAGATTTTGCTTTTTCAAAGTTTAATTCGTTTGTTATCAGCCACACTAGCTCCTGCGTCCATGTAGTTCCTGAAAAACAGTAAAGAAAAAAGATGAATATTCAATATTTAATATTATTCAATGATAGAAATTTACTAATCAAGGAATATATTACAGTTATTGGTATCGATAACTCTGTAAAGCTATGTGATCTCCGATGTGACGACTTGTTCTTATACGCCTCTAGGTTTTTTGTTGATTTTAAGTTTTAATATTTACGCTCTTAGAATTGAGAGTTTTGGACAACAAGACAATATGGAATGTAAAATGCAACTTGAGTTTACGCTGCTAACCATTGGGCCACAGGGGGTCGTCTAAAATAATAACAACAGAGGGAACATGCGTCTTCTAAGTACCATTGTCCGACCACGTACAGTCACGAGCACGTCAAGCTTGACAGTTTGTATGTTTGTGTACTTTGGATCGTTTCGGGTGGGTTCCTCTAAGCCTCACCGTGGGATGAAATCGACCATGGTTACTAGAGTCCCCCACCACGACAAGGCGGGAACCCATTCGGGGGGATGCTGTTGACCCTGTACTAACTTTCCATCAAGTAAGAATGCGTACACAACAAAGTAGAGGCAAGCGCCCGGGTTTTAACCCAGCGCTTTGTTAACACCTAATAATAATTGGGCTTAAATAGCGTTAAAACCCATTAATGCCCAATATCGAGGGTAAAAACTATGTACAACTAAACGTATTAAACATAAATTTGTTGTAAATTGAATTTTGTTCCAATTTAATGATATTTTAAATGTTTATTGCTTTCTGGTCTAGACGATCCGATTTGCCTTTCTATTGAATCGATCCGCTTGAAAATCGTATTGAAATAAATCGGTACAATAAATCGTTACATCGTGTAACGTATGCATTGAATCGATTTTCGTAAAAATCGAATCGATTATTCCTTACGTAGAAGTGAGAATCCACAGGTTCGCAAGGTGGTTATAGTGTAGAGTTGCACTTTTTCGTCTAAAAAAGATTTTTTTACATCGAAATTTGTAATAAGTATGGAATTATACCAAATTCAATTTAACCCCGGTAAAAACCTGGTTAAAACCCTGGTGTATCTGGAAACAGAATAAACCCAATTTAAATTAAAAAGAAGTACTAAGCTGTACATTGAGTACATTCGAAAATAAATGTAAGTATAATAAATATACATCCGTGTAACCTACTTACCACAGACGCTTTAGTGTCATTGAATACCACGATCAATAACTATATCATATCGTAGCAAGTTGAAGGTCGGAACATGATTTCATCACATACTGTAGCCGTACAAGAAGAAGGTTTCTAGATAATTTAAAGTAAAAGTGGGCACAACGTTATTAGTAGATCACAAGAATGCTTTGAGAAACTAGGTAGTGTTAACAGTGATTCTTATCTTTTTTCTGAAGTAACCCTTCTAGAATGCTATAAGACCATTCGTAAAATGTAGACAGTTTTTGTTTAGTCTTGTAGATAGTTTTTAGATAATTTATAGTCTTCTTAGTAATGCTATTTTAAAACCAAAATACTAAAGCGTTACAAACATAGAACGCAATTCTTTTAATACTAATAGATTTCAAGTTTAATGGCTTACAAAATATAAACTATCAAAATTGCAACATAGCGAAATTAGATATAATATTTCTGACTTTTTCGCGCAATGTTTAATCGGTTAGAAAGCGCAAATTGACGTGCGACTTTAAATACATTGTGAAAAGTGATGTAAAACGTTTCATAAAAGTAATGCGCTCGCTAAATTTTAAATATTTATGTATAAAATAATAACTTCATAAAAATACAGTTTGTATATGTGTAATATGGTTTTTCTGTTTTAAATATTTATAGAAAGCTTAAATATACAAAATAACTCACAAAACAAACCATTTCCAAGAAGTTCTAGGCTTCTTCAAGCTAATTTCAGCTTAGATTTACTTTTTAAAAAGAAAATAAATTTTTCTCGGCTACTTCATAGTCATTCTTTAAAAATAAAAATGGCGATAAGAATTTAAAGCTAAACACAGTTGGGAGCATTTCGTCTATAGCTTTATCTATAGAAAAACTTTAAATATGGAAATATTATTTTTACTTGCTTTAGTGTAGTTGAACTTGTCGAAGAATATTCCTCCTAAGAGATTTTTATGATTGTCTACAAATCCGGATGTTTCTATGCGATTTTTTCTTTTGACAGTATTACAAAACCTTTATAAGATTATAAGAAAAAGAGAGCGTTTTATGCAATAAAAAACTTTTCAAAACACTAGGTCAAAAAAACAATTGGAAAAAATCCAATTTGTCGCAAAAAAAACGTTATTCTGTATAATTATATGGAATGTGTTATAATATGACTAGAAAAGTGGATACATTTCCTATCGTTTAAATATAAAGAATATTTTAATGACATACCTAACTTATGATGGAAGAAATAAAATTTTCATTACATAGTTTAGGCGCTCATTTCAATTGTTTTTATCATTTCACAACACGGAATTACTTCACAATGTTTATTTATTTGTCAACAAACAAATGGCCACGGTTAAAAAACACCGGCCATGACCGGCCCGAGCGCGATTTACGACTATTGTATCCAGCGTTGCCTATTTGTAGGGAATATCCCAAATTGTGGGGAGTTTCAACTAGATTGGGGATTTTGTGGGGATTGGCGCTATGTGAGGAAAATGTGGGGACTCTAACATTTTATCTTTTTTTTTAATAATCAATTGCTGATGCATCGCTAGTTTGATCGTTACTGTTAGAAACACTGTGATGGACTATATCGACGTGTTATTCAACATCGCACATCCCTCGTATTATTAACAAGCAGCTTAAATAGAATTATTATTAGAGCACTTGGTTCGGAATTGTAAAATTACCAGTCGGTGCGTGTTGAGTTCGCGATTCTTTCTCCCGCTTAGGCCGGTCCCCGGTATAAAGCAAAACGAAATCAGCTATTGATAAACAAAGCCGAGCAGTTAGTACTTCCACACCACAACTTACCACTCGTCAACTTTAAATATTAAATATAGGTCGAAACTCATTGATTATTTCTAACGTTAACATAGTGTCAACAAATAATCAATTTACTTAATTTTGGAAGGCAAAGAAAAATGATTTTTTGTTCAGACTGATTACAGATTAATGTTGAATCTAATTATATATAACTGCCTACAACTAAACTACTAACTGCTAACTGCCTATAATAATATAACTGCCTCCGTGGCCGAACGGTTACCATGCCGGACTGCCATGCACAGAGGTCCCAGGTTCAATTCCTGGGTCGGGAGAAATATTTGTATGGCCTACATTTATTTCTCTCGTGAGTTTGGATGTAATTTGTGGTTGTCTACGTGTGTGTCCATGGCACCCGCGACACTGGGTTTGCCTAGTGCGGGGCTATGTTGAGTGTGTGCGTTATTATTATTACATTAGGGTCGTTTTTCCAGTGCAATCCTGACTTAAGCATTGAGTAGAGTTCTAGAATACGACCCTAAGTTTATTTCAAACAAGTGATTGTTATTATTATTATTATTATACAGTGATTTTTGGGGATTTTGAACAATTGGCATTGGCAACGCTGATTGTATCGAATGATGTGACTTAATATTCAAGGTTCACCACCTCCACCAGATCTTTTAATATTCTTTACTTTATCCATTTTGTATAAACTCTTACAACTTCCAATAGAGTATAAACCCTAATTGTAGTGTTTTTAAAAATAAAATCTGCTGAAGACGCGCTACAACGTGTTTGTCAATAAGTACAAACACTACAGAATGTCTATAAATTAAATATATCTAGAATAGACTTAAGAACACTAGTTTTTAGAGTATTAATAGGCTTTACTGGATAAGTGTATAGAACAATTTTATTAAAAATAATCAGTTGTTCTACAGATGACCTTAAAATAAGGACTATAAGAGTAAATCTTAAGAGAGATTACACTTATTTAGTTGTTTGGTATTAAGAAGGTGTTAAAATTTTGACTTGAGTGAAATAAGTCTATAAGAACAATTTCTTTTTTCTAAAACCATTTATAGAGAACTATTATCTAAATGTATACCATATTAAGACTATATAAAGATATAACAGTTATAAGTGTGCTCCTTGGGATCGGTTCAAAATAAAAGTATTCAAGCGACGTTAAAACAATTCAAATATCGTAAGTTATAAAATATTTACGAAGCAAAATGCTTTATGGTACAATCGTAATCAACTTTGGACTAGACAAGAAAAGTTAAAAGACGTTTCCTACAAAAAATAGAAGGAGAAACGGCGGAAATAGACATGAACATGAATTATGAACTTATTAAAGTAAGACTCATATTCCTAGCTAAAAAAAAACTGAGAAATTGTCTCGCTTGACACCATGATGTAGGAAATGACCCCTGAATTCGCGACGGAATTAAACGCCAAAAAAGTGTTTCAATTGAGGTGAAACATAGATTAATAGATGCGGATAAAATGTCGCTAGAAACAATTCGCCTTTTAACCGTCGATATACTTGTCCCAACCTGACCGCGGAAACGAGGTGACAACGATGTCATCGCTGCGTAAGGGCATGTTGTAAATGTTCGCCGCATGCAGCCCGTACGCCTCCGTTAGTACGCATCGGGTAGGGCACACGTGGAGGTACTCGGTGATATCAGCTGAAAAACATTACTTCATTATGCCATTAGGTTAAAAATATTGGTCAAATTACAGCCACATGGGACCTTGTCAACTTATGTCTCCGGGTGACGGACGGAGACGGGATGTTCATCCCGTCATTTGTAATAAAACATGAAAATAAAAAAATAGTAAAAATCTGCAATATGATAACTTTTCAGGAGAAAGGTTTAAATACTCTTAACGAAATCATTCGATAACTTTTAATTTTTTGTTTGTTAATGATTTGTTTATTGAATTTAACAATGTTTAATCACATTGATATTCATATATTTATTGTGAAATGACTTTAGTTTATTATTGTGCATTCTCGCCATATTTATAGAGGTTATTCCATATCCGAAACGGAACCCAAATCACTAAAAAAATAAATTGCCTCTGTTTAAGAGGCCGGTAGATCAATCCATTAAGCAACCACGGTTTTTTTAGATAGATATTATTATATGCTATAAGGTATCATTGTACACTTACTGGTAAAAAGTTTCTTGCATTCCTCCTGTTCTTCCTTGGTGAATGGTACAATTTCCAACAGATTATTTTTACTCATATTTCTTGATTATAATATTTATTTTTAAACGAATTTGGATTCTCCTAACAAAGTGTTCTTATTTATTTCTATCGTAATACCCACACTGAAAAACACTTGTAACTGACTTGTAAACTTTGATTTTACTATATTCCCGGTATTTTGGAACGGTTACACGCTTCACGCTCCATAATCACGGGTTGACTCCAACCGTGTAACCGTTCTGAAATAGCGGGAAAATAAAAAGAAATCACATCGTGGTAACAAACCTGTAATTAGTGATAATCGTTTAGTGAATAACCACGAAAGCCTTCAAATCCATATAAAATAGTGGTGATATGAGATAAGCACTTAAGGCCTCTCCACACTCGCGCGCGATTCAAGGTGCGGATCGCGGCAAGAACTGCCAAGTTCCACACTCCCAGAGGTTCGCTACTGGTTCACAGTATAGTTCGTGCGCTTGACCAAGATGGACGCCGCATCCTTGCATCATGAGTTTTGAATTTATTTTTAAATTTCTTTATTTTGATAGCCCACAATACGGGTTCAGCACGAAAACAATCCAAAAGTGTCAGATCTAGTTCATTTGCCCAATTCACGGCCATTTGAAGCAAATTCAAATTTTAATCGTCAACAATAAAGATACAAACACAACCGTCCACAGCACTTGCTTATCAGCAATTGAGTCGCACGCGAATATGGAGATATTCACAAACCCTTTGTCGCGAGACTAAATATCGACAACAATCGGGAACGAGGCGCCAACGCGGCGCGAAAGCGCGAAAAATATGCGAATCGGATCCCCAGTCATGCTTCGCGGGTAGTTCGCGGTATCGCGCGTGTATCGCGCGCGAGTGTCGAGATACCTTTATAATTATGAATACTTTGACTTTATGAACTAAGGTGATAACGAAAGGTGAACGTGTTACATGATTTAACTGAAATTTAATTTGTATATTATAAAAAAAAGCATGCGCACTATCGGCGACTGTTGAAGAGAAATTTTAAAAAATTGTGACGGAGCGCTTATTAGGACGCCCGTTCCCCACGGCGCCCCCAGGCGTTAAAAGACAGATTCGGTTGAAGGTCTTTATTTGTACGTATATCTGTGACTCTGCTCTTGCTGTCAACTCTTGGATACACGACGATGATACGCCCAAGACAAAACTTAATGGGAAGTAGTGCGTCTTCCCCGATGATAGCGATCGTTCCTTTGTCTAGGCGGCCCTTAAATTATCTCCACTTTGTTTTACGCTGCAGTTCTGAGACATATTCCTTTTGCCACCTTATCCAGAAGGGCTTGCGAATTCTCGATTCCACATCTGTAGTTTCATCGGATTGACGTCGTCTAGCTTTGGCACTGGTAAAGCGGTCAAGAAGGGACTTGGCGTTAATGATGTGAGATCGCATGCACCAGAGTTTCTATTTGAGCTAAAGTCATATACAGTTCCTTAAATGTGGAATGGGAATTGCCTAAAACTCTTACGAAATTATATTTAAATGACTTAACTCTGGCGTTCCATAGCCCGCCAAAATGAGGTACGCATGAACGTATGCACGTTATAATGAATTTAAAGTTTACGTTTTCATTTGCCATGGATTCCGAAATATGATGTAAATTAAGTTTAAAGAAACCCTCTCAGGTTCTGGGACGGTTCCGGTGCGCAAAGCCGATCCCGGATCACTACCACTACAGCACACGAGATGGCTACCGTGGGGTTTTAGCCCGTAGAATAACCTTTCCGCTGTCCCTGAGGCATAAGGCCTAGGGGGATTTCTCTCTACAATACAACGCGGAAGGAGGCAATAGTCACTATCAGAAAGTCACGATGGTCACGGCAGAGAAGATAGATACAAGTAACAATGCAGGTAAAAAAAAGCTAACAGAAACACATTTATAGCACATACAGAGATAGGTCGCAAGTTAAATGTGAACGACAAGCAGTGAGTGTCCGGTACGAAGCCTGACTGCCGAGCAACGCGACGTGACGACGAGGCGAGACGTCACATTGTAGAACAAAGAGCAGGTTCTAATTCAGTTGTGTAACCGTCCGCAAAGTTTGCACAGCACGTGGTACACACGTAAATGGGTGTTTCTTCCGTTTCGTGCATATTCTGCGTCCAATGTAAATTTCACGTTTTTTTTAGATAGATAGATACATATATACATAGATACATATATCGTTTATAAAATATACGAAAAAGTGTGTTGCTTACATGCATGTAGTACTTATGATTACAGAATCGTTGTTAATAAAATAAACTGTCCCAAATCTCACCTCTTTCGGCGTCCATTTCCTGCTTTACCTGATAAATGTTAAAAATAGCGATATATCTGTTACAATTCTAGTCACTACATCATGTTCGTAAAAGTCTGTCATTAGTAGCTCTATTGAACTTTTTATAATATCAACGCGTAGGAGATTTACCAAGTAGACACAGAAATGAGACTCCGGTGGCTGTTATAAATTATATTATGAGATCTTTCACTACAAATCCAAACAAAACAAAAACTCGTCTGTCGAGTCAAAGATACTTTTCGTAATGGCGGCCGCCTGTCAGCGTTCCGTTGATATCGATGATGATGATATCGATTTATTTCTTATTTCGATGAAACTAATTTGTTAATGATGCAAAGTAAGTTTTCTAACTAAATAAAATAGAATAATGTCACCTCAGTGTGTAAAGTAATGCTGGATTTGACTTTTCAAGGAGCAATCTTAACATCAATGAAATTGTAGGTATCTAAATAAGCAAAGCTCAATCATTCCCACCTGTGTGAGACTCTGATTTCT
>NW_020654972.1:8002574-8032008 GCF_003589595.1 Hyposmocoma kahamanoa | reverse complement strand
TTGACAAGTCCCATGTGCCTGTAATTTCATGAATATTTTTAACCTAATGGCATAATGAAGTAATTTTTTCCAGCTGGCATCCACGAGTACATCCACGTGGGCCCTACCCGATACGCACTAACTGAGACATACAGGCAGCATGCGGGGAATATTTACAACATGCCCTTACGCAGCGCTGACACCGTTTTTCGCCGCGTTTCCGCGGTCAGGTTAGGACAAGTATATCATTTATGTCTTTTTTTTGTAAAACGTATCGTGACAAAGTATCAATTGAAAAATTATTAGTACAGAGTACTAAAAAAGCCGACCTCAAAAGTAAGTGGAATTACGTCTATTTGCTAAGTTTTTTTGAAATATCCCCTAGTTCACCACTATACAGGACTTGACACTGGAGATAATAAAAATCGGTTCCCATTACTCAAAGTAAATTGAGAGAAAAACGCCTTGAATTGGAGAAATAGGTAGCAAAATCAACCATTAAAGTAATTGTTCCTAAATTAAAGTTAGGTTAGGTTAGTTAGTAAAAAAGTTAGGTTAGGTAGTTCGTCATGCGTGAACACCCACCCTTCGAGGTGGATGCTTTTCTTCAAAACGAAATGGGACCACTATGGAAGTACCCCCTTTCCAACAAAAAAAGAATCATAAAAATCGGTTCACAAATACCGGAGTTATCGCGTAACATACATACAAAAAAAAGAACATATAGACGAATTGAGACCTCCTCCTTTTTCAAAGTCGGTTAAAAAAAGAGACGCTTTGTCGTGGCAGTGGCATTCCAATGCTTCAGATTGCCACTTCGGTAATTTTGGCCGGCGTAGCAAATAATGCCAGTCCTGACACATCATAATTTCCGCCTCTGCATTATAATTAGTGGTAGATGATGTAGACTTAGAATAATAACGCATAGAATGATAGTTTCATATCAAACGAACTGTCACAAGTGAGGCAAAAACCAAATTCATGTAGGCGTAAGCAACTTGTAACTACGCTCGTCGGCACGCACACAAATATACAAATAATGATGCCATGGAATAACATTTCCCTCAAAAGTGGGGAAATTGTATCTTGCTTAACTCATCATTAAGTTAAAGGTGCCTACAGATTTGCCCGACATTGTCGATCAGGTGCCTACAGATGTGCTCGGTTTTGTCGATGAAAAACGAATATAGCACTTATTTGTAAATCCATGATGGCGGACACGATTTTTCAAAATATGCTATATGGGTATCCTTTTCGAGGTATTTGGGGATGCTCATTACGAATATGGCACTCATTTCTAAATCCAAGATGGCGGACACGAGTTTTGAAATAAATGCAATATGGGTATCATTTTCGAGGTACTTGGGGATGCTCATGACGAATATGGCACTCATTTCTACATCCAAGATGGCGGGCACGATTTTTCAAAAAAATGCAATATGGGTATCATTTTCGAGGTACTTGGGGGTGCTCATTACGAATATGGCACTCATTTCTAAATCCAAGATGGCGGGCACGATTTTTTCAAAAAAATGCAATATGGGTATCATTTTCGAGGTATTTGGGGATGCTCATTACGAATATGGCACTCATTTCTAAATCCAAGATGGCGGACACGAGTTTTCAAATAAATGCAATATGGGTATCATTTTCGAGGTACTTGGGGGTGCTCATTACGAATGTGGCACTCATTTCTAAATCCAAGATGGCGGGCACGATTTTTTCAAAAAAATGCTATGTGGGTATCATTTTCGAGGTATTTGGGGATGCTCAATGTGAATATGGCACTATTTGTAAATCCAAGATGGCGGGCACGATTTTTCAAATAATGGCAAGTTGGGTATCGTTTTCGAGGTATTTGGGGGTGCTCATTACGAATATTGCTTTTGTTTGAACTGTCGTGTTTGCCATATTGGATTTAGAAATGAGTGCCATATTTGTATCGAACATTCCCAAACATCTCGAAAACGATACCCAACTTGCCATTATTCGAAAAATCGCGCCCGCATCTTGGATTTAGAAATAAGTGCCATATTCGAAACCTAAAACCGAAAATGCCATAAGCAAACATTAAAGAAAATAACTGTTAAAATAGATTAAAAAATCGCTTAAGAATGCTCCCCTTTTAAGAAAATAAAATATTTTAATATAAAATATTTCGCTTGAGTTACGAAAAGAAAGACATATAATAAGCTATCAAAGTTGTACTGGTGGTGCCAACACTATAGTAGAAACAAATATATAAGTACTGTAAATTTGTTGCAATATGTGCTCCAATTCAAATAAAATTGAAATAAATAATTATTCAATAAAGCATGAACGCAGAGCCGTTAAAAGTATTATAAAATAATTAAGTGTCCCAATCACTTACAGGAGTTAACGAAAACATTTAATGTTTATTGAAGTAAATATTAGTTCAAGATGCGCAAATAAATCTAAATTACAGGCACCACTAAAATTTACGTAATATAATTATTTTGATACAGAATAGCAAAATGGGGAGAAAAAAAATTCGTTACTTTGCAACACTTTCGTATCTTGTTGCCGCGAAATTATTTTTCTGTTTTAGTGAATATTTACATAAAAATATGAGTTGAAACGCATTACTTACTTGTGGAATGCGATGTTAGTGTCTATTTTATGTTTGTCTGTTGTATTTTTACACCCATTTACCGCACATTTCGTCATTTTTAGCAAAAAATTTTGGAGCTGTTCGCGGTGCAATATGACCTTGAGCACTAACAGCCCGCGCGCTCCTGGGACGCGTTTGGAACCCTCTAACTTGCCTCACTTAGCGTGTGCGGGCTAGGTTTCTATGCGTTATTATTCTAAGGATGTAGATATATATTTTAGTATACTTTTCGTAACCTTAGTATAATAAAGCTACAAGCGATCATACGTCAAATGCTTTTATGACATGATAGTGTTAAAAATAATATGAACTACACGAATGGTTATACACTATATGAAATAAATTACGTATATGCATTGACTTACAATTATATGGACGTCGGGTCCGCGCTAAAAAGTGTCCGAACTTATAGGGCGTTAAAATCGTATACAGAGCGTCATTCACGCTTTAGTCTTCGTTTGTTCGACTGACAGCGAAGCAAGCAAAATTAGACAGTACTGCGATGACATTACAATTTAAATTCAACGTTTTAGCTTTTTCATATTCCTTTACATGTCACTACGTTTAAATAGGTTGACTTGGGACATTTTTTTCGTGGTTTTTGTATTAGACCCGTCGTCCATTTATTTGTAAGTCAATGCGTATATGTGAAATTTTATAACTGTCCTATTTAAGTATATCGCACACGATACCAAATACAGTAGTAACTCAAAATTGTGGAATGTGCTATTATGTAGAATATATTGAATATCATGTTTTTTTACGACCATGATATTCATATTTTTTATGAAAATACTCCACAAGTTTATTCCTATTGATACTAAGATGGAACAACGCTGAGAATAATTCCTTCGATCTGTCTGTTGGCACGCCAGGGCCACCGCTTTTCCAACTAAGACAGAGCGAGTCAGCAGTTATTACCAATTTTTCTCTGCGCTTGATACAGATATTGAAATTGGTTTTAAGCGACTTTTTTGATGTCAGCCCCACTTGTGAGAAACTTATGAAGTTGTGTGGCATCTCCTACGTCCCACTGCTGGGACACAGGCCTCCTCTCATTAATTGAGTGGGAATAAGGGTCACGTGACTCGTGGAAAGTCAGGTTATGTCAAGCGATCTAAATTGGCAGGCATTCATATGTACTCACAGAGTAATTTAAAGCCAAGATAATAACAATAAGGGACCCATGTGGATACAAGAACCGAAATGCATCGCCCAGGGGAACCCTGTGGACAAAAAATCCCAATGAACCCAGGGGATCCATGTATATATTTTAGTAGCAGTAGAGCTCCTTGGAATTTTCGTCCAGGGAATTTACCTATTTCTGCCGCCAAGTGTTACTGTGTTCCGGTTTTGAAAGGTAAAGGTGCTCGTGAAATTACACGCACATGTGACTTGTCAACTTATCTCAGGGTGACGGGCGTAGTGGCAGTGCCCCTCAGATCTTTGCGATTTAAAACTGAGTGGCACTGCAACTGTTATAGACAGGCGTGTAGCTTACCATCAGGCGCGCGACTTGTCTGTCCCGTCACTTCATGTTATAAAAAAAAATGTGGACAAAAAATTTAATTAAAACAAAAAATGTCGTTGCTGCTTTCGCAGCCAAACTGCTTCTACCACAGACTATTAGATGCTAACGTATGCTTCTACACAAAAAGAATATGCGTAGACGTGAGTTTCACAATTTTCCGAATTTATCAGTGTCCTGCAGTAACGACGACTTGTTTGCCTACTGCCAACATTTGGAAAGCCTCCACATTGACTTCACCGAACGATACCAGGACATTTTGAACTCGGAAATACAAGACTGGATGTTGGATCCGTTTTCAAATGTCAACACAGCAATATCACGTCAGCTGGAAGAAGAACTTATAGAATTGACAACATACGAGGAAATAAAAATCAAGTTCAAAAATGGCTACCAAGAATGTTGGCTACAAATACCGATCCCGCAATTGGACCCTGGGTTGTGGTCAATCGTTCAACGATTCTTAATAACATTCCCATCGTCATATTTGTGTGAACGTGGTTTTAGTGCTGTGACAACGCTGCTTACTAAAAAGAGAAATCGTTTACATGTTACCGAACGTGGTGACTTGCGGCTGTTCTTAAGTAAATTGGAACCTGATACCAACAAACTTATTAAACAGCATCAAATTCATCCTTTACATTAGTTTTCATATTAGAATCGATTATGATTATCTTATTTTGAATAAAAGATACTCTGTCTGAATACTATAAAGTTGCGTTTCAATGATCATTCTCATTGGCAGGTGTAGCCCGTAAGAGTTAACTTGAGACCTGAGCGCCGTTGTGTACTACTTACTGCGCTCAGGTCTCAAGTTAACTCTTGCGGGTTATAGTAAAAGTCACGTTTAGAATGAATGTTTAATCTCAGCTAGTATAGCTCACAATAATTAATTAATTTGAAGTTATAGTGGTTTTTAAGTAAGTGAAAAAATGGGGGCGCTAAAAAATAATTTATATTTTCAAAGTGGGCAGTAGACAAAATAAGTTTGGCAACCCCTGAGATAGACCGTCTGTCTATGCGTCTGTTTGTATATCATACAATGAATCATAAACGATGTAGGTAGGTTTAGCAAAGAAAATATCATATATTGTATATGTTGATTACACCGCATTCCAGGATCTAAAGGGCACGCCGCGTCGCGTAGCCAAGTTTTTCGGCAAAAGTTACAGCGAGGAGCAGCTAGACTAGCTGTGTGAGTTCTTGCGCTTCGACAACTTCAAGAAACATGATTCTGCAGACGTGAAGGATATTCGCCGGTATTTTCGATCCGCAACAGCAGAATTTCATCAGGAAAGGTGTGAAGATTTTATCTTTAATTATTTTAATAATTAATAGCGATATTTTTTTACGCACATGAAGTACTACCTATCTGCTTATCGACTTTAATCTCTCAATTATTTACTTTGAGGTCAAGATTTGCGAAGTTTCAAGTACCTATCAAATTACGCAATTCTATCCCAAACTCTCCGTGATATATCCTGTAGAATACCGTTAAGCAGACAACTTTACGGCGGTATTCAAGGTTCTGCAGCTTTTCCTCTACTAATTCCGAGTCACCTATAAGCGTCTTGACACGTTTGTCGATTGAGTCCAAGGTGGCCAGTTGGTATTTAGCAGAGCCATCCCATAAATGACAGCAGTACTCCATACACGACCGGACTTGTGCTTGTTATAGCTGAAACAACTGTTCGGGTGTGAAGTTATGCCTCACCTTGGAAAGGATGCCAAGCTACCTGGCTGCATTTTTGGTCATGGATTCAATGTATCTGCCGAAGTTGAGATTGGACGACAGGTCCATTCCAAGTAGCCGGAGACGGTCGGCTATCGGTATGGATATATCACGAAAATTCAGATTCAGATGAAAGGGTGTTTTCTAGGGGTTGGTTCTTCGTTTTGTGGAGGACAGACACGTCTGCGTTTTGGTAGCATTAACTTGACAATATTGGCATCGCCCTAATCGGAGACTGCCTTGAGTGCCAAATTCAAACGACTAACCATGGCCTCTCGACAAGACCGGATTTCTTCTCCACTGACCCTTGCATTGGTCACGTACCTGTCCACAACCGTGCTGTCATCAGCATTCCCAAAGGTACCTGGAATTAATATATCATTGATATGCAGCAGAAAGAGAGTTGCGGACAGTACGGAACCTCAGGAACTCCGGCCGATTATCGCCCGATGTGATGTTTTGGAATTTTGAAAAAAGGATGAATGGATGTGGTTATAGGGTTGTCCTTATAACCTAGTGTAATATAACTTATACGATAATCTCAGTATAGAGTACTAAAAAACTGACCTCAAATGTCATTCATCCCCTAGTTTTTCACCCTAGAGGTGGAATAGTTTCTTTCAATTTAAATGGGACCACTGAGGTGCTTTCTTTCTAACAAAAGAAGAATCATCAAAATCTTTTCACAAATGTTATCGCGTAACATATATAAAAAAAAAACAGTCGAATAGAGAACCTCCTCCATTTTTTTTGAAGTCCGTTAAAAATGATACAGGGCGCTGTACAAAAACAAGGAATTATTTAGTGACAAATAGAAGAGGGGAACTAATGTTCTCATTATGGTTCCGCAGCTATAAAACTCACGAAATCACGAAAGGTCGGGGTCAAACTGGATGGTTATGTAAATTTCAAGTTAACTCCTCCCGTGTTAAGCTCTGTCACTCTCGTTCTTGAACAACACTGAAGTTGCCTATTAACCTTCGTTCGATGAATTTCCACCTAACCATTACGGGGATTAAATTGTATTTACATGTTTGCGTGTTTAAACACACTTGGCGGACGATTATACAGCTGTATTGGAATAGCGATCGATGTTGAAATATTAATCTGCCTATATCTATCGACATTTTCCTCCGAATTGAAAAAAACCTTTTTCCATAGAAAATGAAATTTGTATTATTAGACATAACTGGTTGATGACTGTACCACCTCAGTCAACCGTGACCGTGCGACCTGTAAAGGGCCCGAAACGTTGGTTTGTTTGAAAAAACAATACCTACTCACGTCGTCACTGGATCATTTTCAAAATTTAAAAAATCTGTCAGATAGATGTCGTGCACGATAGAATGGCAATAGGTCACAGGCACTATTTGTGATCGGCGAATGCCCCTTAAGCAAAAGGGGAGAATATACAAGACCGTGATTAAATATGTCGTACTGTATGGATCAGAATGTTGGGCGATGAAAATTATTAACGGACAAATGTTCTGATGGATGTGGGGAGTGACGAGAAAGGATAAGTTAAGGAATGAGTACATCAGGGCAAGTTTGAAAGTGGCACCAGAGACGGAAAAGATGCTACTCCTCATCTTTTCCGTCACTGGTGCCACTTTCAAACTAAGCGTAAGCGTGGTGTGGATATGTCATGCGGAGGGAAGAATATCATGTGACGAGAAGAGTGTTAGCTATGAATGTGGAGAGATATAAGGGGAAAGGAAGGCCAAAGAAAAGATGGATGGATTCTGCGAAAGATGACATGGATAAGAAAGGTGTTACCTCGATAGCTAACGTTGATTTTATGTCATAATTACGATCAAAGTCCTGTCAAACTTCGAAACCTCACCTGTCATTTGGCCTTTCGGATTAAGCTTTCCGCAAATACATAATCGCTCGCGACTCGAGCATGCTTCGAAGGTCGCCAAACCAACCGCCGAGTGGGAACGAGTAGTCGATGCGCTATATAATGAAGTATCCAGCTCGGGCGGTGGTGCTGGCTCGGGTACCGAACCGAGTTAGCTCGAGTTCATAAAAAAGCAGCTCGAGTTGACTCGTTGTGGGAGTAACTCGAGTTAAACTTTACACTTTAAATGATTATATTCTGTTATCTCGCTATTGGACCCATAAAACTATTCCATGCCTCATCAAAAGTTTTCGTAAAGTTCACACTGTTCAAACACGTGTTCATCGATTTCCTTCTCTAGCGCTGTTCATGTCTGATTTCCAGTCGTTATTGATAGTTCCAAATATATGTTACAATGTAGGTATAAAAGAAAGAGGATATTGAGGTTAATACTCAATTTAATTTTAATGTCATTGAAAATTGAAGCGAGTAGCATCACATATACACTGATGTGTCGAAAATGTCCAGTGACCAATGTGCAGGAGTTGGGCTAATTACACAAACAATACAAAATAATACAACAGGTTAAGCTTCCCCCGTGAGACTTCCGTGTTTACAGGTGAATGCTTCGGTCTATTTAAGGCAGTAGAATATATTATACTTATAGGTAATTTGAGTAAAACTATTGTTTTTTCAGACTCAAAAAGTACTTTGCAAACTCTTGAGAAATTTCTTTTTAAAACGAAACCCTACTATGCTATAATTTTCAAAATGAGGAAAAAATTGTTACAGTGTAAACTTTTTTTTTTTTGACGAGGGTAGAGGCTACTCTGTTATTTTTGCGTGGATCCCCAATCGCCAAGGTATTGTGGGTAATAAGAAGGCCGATCAGTTAGCTAAGGCTGCTTCTACCTGTGGAGATACAGTCCGTTACAAAAATTAATGCCATGACTAGGTTGCTCTGCCCAGAGTTTATCTTCAGGAGTCCTGGAATAAACTTTGGGAAGAGAGTGCTGGATCGAAAGGTAGATTTTACTTTAGTATTCAACCTCACATTCCTATAAAGACTTATACACCTATTGTCAACAGTTTACTGTTTTCACCAGTTTTCATAATTGTAGATAAATGAATTTTAATTGAACATTCCTAAAATGTTGTTTAAATAGTTTTGTATTTTCTACTTCTGATTTAGTATGACAAAGTTCAAATTTTCGTGACACAATACTTTATATTATTTTATTTTATCCAAGTGACGCCATCTACAGTTATAAATGTGTACTAAAATAAATTTGAATGAATTGATACCCCATCCCCATGCCGATACTAAGAATATTTAAAGTGATGGGAAGCGCAAGTCGGTGTCCCGCAGGTTCTGATCTATCCAGTTCTGAACCTCCAACGCTAGTTCTCCCTCAAAGTACTCGCGCCAACCGCCTGACTTGCCTGTAACAATTCACCACATTATTTCGTATTATCCCAATAACTGTGCTTTATAATGCATAATAATGAAATAATTTAAACTGCCTCGGTGGCCGAACGGTTACCACGCCGGAGTGCCACGCAGAGGTCCCAGGTTCGATTCCCGGGCCGGGAGAAATATTTGTATGACCTACATTTATTTCTCTCGTGAGTTTGGGTGTAATTTGTGGTTGTGTATGTGTGTGTCCATGGCACCCGCGACACAGGGTTTCCCTAGTGCGGGGCTATGTTGAGTGTGTGCGTTATTATTATATTGAGTGTGTGCGTTATTAATTTCCCTCAAACCAGGCAATTCCCTGTGCTATGAGTACCAGAGCAACGGAATTCACTCCGGGGCACTTCCCGGAACACTCAGACCAGAACCAGTTTAGAAAAGTTGATTTTCCACCTGGGAATCGAACCCGGGACCTCTGCATCCAGCACCAACAGTGTTAACCATAGTAATAAGAAATGTTCTTGCATTGATAATAATTGCATAATTATAATAATTTGCCTATTCAAAGTTCGTTAACAAATTAAATTAAAATAACAATTTAAAAGTAGATTGCAATTAATTTTCCACAGTAATTAGTTCGAAATTTCGAAAGATAGATCAGGTTAAAACGGCAAATTCACAGGAAGCGGCCGCGTATGTTTACTATCCAAGTAACTTACACAAAATGCTTATCTTAGCAATGCGCGTCCGTTTATAAAGCATTGACCATTGACTTCACTCTCTATATTCAAAAGGCAACCTTGCCAACAACCACGGTGTCCTAGGTTGGTTGGTTAGGTTGACAGATTTAACAATGTTCTGTGGATTATTATATTAATTATTATCGTAATTATTATCGAGACTAGTTAATGTCATTCGCAGAGAGCCTACTAAATCGTTTCTATAATAATTAGAAAACAAAACGTAATAATATTAACTAAGATGTATCCTTTGATAAAGGACATTACATAAAGAATAAACCGAAATCTACAATAAACAATAAACCATTACGTTTGAAGTGATAACTGCCACCGACACATTAGAGTGCAATGCAATGCGCGTTCGGAAACGGACGCTCCACTACGCAGTGAGTTAATTATTAAATATAACTCGCGTCTCGCGCGGCCGCTGCCCGTAATTGATGATGGGTTCCCAACAACTCATTGCCAATGAGCTCCTGGCGTTTATTCAACACGCCATCGACACCATAGACAAAGTCAGCATTGTGCAGATCTGCAAATCAAATTTCAATGACGATGAGATTTGCAGTGGCAAGATGCTGTTGTTCCAGAGCCTCGGTAAAGCCGAACAGAAGCCATCTCGCCTCGAAGAGTCTCCAGGGTATCATTACACTTCTGAAGGAGACGGACCTGGACGATGTGCCCACATTCGTGGCGAAGGAGTTGCACAAGCTGCCCCTCGTCACGTACGACCACGTCGGTGTCATTAGGCTGTTGAAGGACATTACGTCCCTGAAGTCGAGTCTAGCCGAGTTACAGTATAAATTAGAGGCTTTGAATAACACCGTAAGTGAGCTGCGTGCCCAAGTTGCGTTATTAAGCGACGTTGCTTCGGTCACCATATGTAGATCACCAGAAGCCTCTAATGTAAACATGCGTCGTGGGGCGCAAAATGCATCTACTTGCAGTGTCGAGTTGGCATTGTGCATTCGAATGCACCTATCGTTGTTGCCACCGCGCGTGATGTACCACACCGACGACTCTGCTGTACCTGTCGCGGCTGCATTACTCCACGAAGTCTGAAGAGATAGTGGAGTACACCAGATAGGATCGATCGACCTTCATGAAGGAAGAATTTTGGCTGAAGGGTGTCTTATATCGACAATTCCGCGGCCGGCTATCTGACACAAGATTGCGCCACACGTCGCCGACGAGTGAAATTCGTACCTATAGATTAGTTAGAAATAGTATTTTACTATATTGTATGTATGTTAGTCCTTAAGGTATATATTAAATGGGTCATGTGACCTGAACTAAATAAAATAAACTTACGTGTGTATGTACCGTTAAATCCAATTATGTATTATAAGACTTATAAGTTATAACTTATAAGTAACTGAGTTATTCAGTTGTTCGGTAACAAGGTTTTTTAAAAATCCTGCGACAACAGTATTGATGAAATATTAAGTTTATAATTAGGTACTGATAAACCTTCAAAATGTTATTTGTAACAAGTAACGTTCAATTCATGGCTCAATAATTTAATTGAACTTTTATCACATAAAGAAATGTTTTCTCACCTTTCCTGATGAAATTCTTGTTTTGCGCATCAAACATGCCCACATCGCGAAGTTCCTTAAGGTCTACAGATTCATTTTTCTTGAAGTTGTCGAAGCTTAAAAAGTCACACAGCTGGTCCAGTTGTTCCTCGCTGTAACTTTTACCGAAAAAGTTAGCCACGCGACGCGCCGTGCCCTTTAGTTCCTGGAATGCAGTGTAATCAATATTATGTAATGACATTTTCTTTGAAAACCCTACCTATATCATTGAATTACGATATGTAAAACCGACACATAGGTATAGGCAGACGGTACGTCCGGTAAAAATTAGTTACCGCTACAAACATAGTTATCGGCCATGGCTATGACGTACCCTTTTGGTACAAGAGTACTACATCATACGTCAAAAGTGCTTTTATTACATAAAAGTCTCGAAAATAATATGAACGACATGAAATAAGTGAAATTTTCTAACTCCCCTATTTATAGCGGCGGTGGTCTGCAATCGGCTGTCGGAGAACGTGGGAGGTGCACCATTGAGAAATTCATACTCATTTCCCCTCAAAACGTAGCTTGTTTCTCTTCACTCTACACGTTTAATGATACGTAGAATGAATTGATTAATTTATTGTTACGAATTTGACGTAATTGTGATTGCCTGATTGATGTATTTTATTTGATTGTTTTTAAGTACCTTATTATTATTTTAACGATTGGTTATTAAGATTTTAATTATTGTATTAATTAATTGTTATTTATCAATTAATCATTTTCGTGACTAGTAACTTATTTGTGATTACAAATAAGTTACTAGTCACGAAAATGTAAGTAAATGACTATAACTATAAAAAACTTATTTCGTTCGTGAAATCTTTAAACCTCTCTCCTTGCAATTATATAGTGTAGCTTTATAACACCAATGGTGCGTTTATTTATTCTGAAGAAGCGATTTGCAGGGTTGTGAAACCCTAAAAAAGTGAAACCCTAATAACCTTGGATAGATCCTCGTAGAAAAGAAATAGCATGTTGGGGTGACGCCGCTGCGCCCACGCCTCCTTCACGTGTTCGAAGTAAGGACACCACAACACTGCAGAAGAAATTTAAATGCCGGCACACATAGATCGACGCTTCTGGTTCTTAAAACTCTGTATACAATTTAGTGGCAAGGTGATTAAGATTGGGTACTTACGTAGATCTTTCTTAAGTAATTCAAAGAAGTCCTTAAATGGAGCTGTCAAACCCAACAAAACATTCTCCTTGTTGAAACAGTAGTATGAAACTGCGACATCACGGGGATCCCTGGCCACGTACACAACCTTGCACGTGTCCAGCAGATTAGGAGGCCGCAAGGACATAGGCAAATGGGTCTTGATGAAGCGGTGCGACTTCATGTTAGCCAGGGTTTCATACCCAGGTATAGATAACTTTTCCAGTATTTGGGCACCGCCTGGTTTGTCTGCATTCTTTTTCATTAAAAATTGAAATGCCTTGTTATTGGCGAACATGCACATTCTGGAATAGAAAATCCAACAGTCAATGTTACCGACCTTCCCAGGATGACATGGACAGATCAATCATTATCAGCGTGAGTGGAGTACAACTTCGTCATTATCAGCCTGCATGCATCTGCTGCTGATCATAAGCCTCGTCCCTGAGCACGCAAACTCTTCCGGTTCTGGGGGTCTACTTTTATTCTCCGTCTAAGATCCGTAGGAAACAATTACTGTCCAATTAGTAATACTCGATCAAATCAAAAGACAATGCTAAGTATAATGGTTCATTCGCATCATGCGTCTTTTATTTGGTCGAGTATTATAATCGATCTGATGGAGGAAGTTAGCAAAGTGCAGTCGGCTGTCATTTCCCAGGAGATTGCACAAACAACCTTAAAAACACATGTAACAAGCGATAATTCATTAAATATAATTTTGCCAAACCATTCAGGCCTTACTTGTAATTTTAATGACTTTCTGACCCTCATTTCTAGATCAAATATTCTTTGGGATGTGATTGTGCTGACTGAGTGCTGGATTACAGCCAAATATATACCGACTCTACATGGCTGTAACTACGCTTGCACAACAAATCAAATTACACAAAACGAAGGTGTGGTTATCTATATAACGAGAAACTAAATGTCTCAAGTAACTAGCCTTGTATTGTTGACGCAAACTGTACTTTGCTGAAACTTAACTCGGAAACGTGCATCTTGGCCATTTACCATCCGCCAAGTAATCAAGATACTTCCCAATTCAACTCATCGCTTGATAACACCTTAACTAACTTGAATTGTTATAAAAACATCATTTTATGCCGTGATATAAATATAGATATCGTCGCTTCGAACAATGATAAACGCTCGCATGAATATCTCACCATTTTAGCGAGTCATAGCCTTCTACCGGGTAACACTATGCAGATCACACGATGATTAAATCTAAATTAAATCCTACATGTATAGTATTTGAATCATCCGTCACTGACCATCAATGTGTTGCACTTAGTATTAAACTTAACACTAGGCTAGAATATTTACCTAACCTCGTTTTTAGAATAAACTATGAACACAAGGACCAGGCAATGGGTTAGTTGAGGTTAACTTATTATCAATCTTAAAAGAAATTGACGTAAATTTTGCCACTGATTTATTAATTTATTTAAAAAAACAATTACTGAAAATTCCAGACTACTCTACACCCCTAACAGGAAAAGAATCTATAAGCCATAGCTTACAAAAGCTCTGCTGAATGTATGCAAAGTCGCGACAACTTTTTCAAAAAAACTTAAAAAGATCCTAATAACGAGATTTTTAAACTTTTTTTTAATTTAATAGGTTAAATTTTTTTTTTATCAGGAAAGCTAAAATGTCTTATGAAAAAAGCGAAATTGAGAACAGTAAAAATAATAAAAAGTCACTGTGGAATGTTATTAAAACAATCTGTAGTCATAATAAAACAGTGGATCCTTTGTCAGGCTTGATTGGGCTACAGAACCCGCAAAAAAGGTCAATGACGTAAATAAATTCTTTGTGGGTGTCGGTGAACAACTTGCCGAACAATCTCAAGTCTCAATTTGGTTTCCGTACTAGATTAGGCACTGATGATGCCATTCATGAACTGGTCGATTCTATAGTGACCAACCTTGATAATAAAAGAAAATGTCTTATCATATTTCTCGATTTAGCAAAAACCTTTGACACAGTTTCTATACCCCATCTCATTCGCAGGCTCGAGGAGCTGGGTGTGAGAGAAATTCCTTCTTCTTAATCTTTTCAGGGATTACTTTTGCTGTCGCTCATGGTCTTCATTATAACGTTAAAAAGACAGAACTGATGGTGTTTAAATATGACAAAGGGCCAGACATTGTTGCGCCGGTTATGTTACTTGGATCAACGTTAAAAGTAGTTTCTACATTTAAATACCTGGGACACATTATTACAGACAGACTTACGAATGATGACGACCTTGAGAAGCAGCGCCGAGCCATCTCAGTGAAAAGCAATACGTTGGCGCCGCATTTTGCACGCTGCTCAGACCAGATGAAAGTTACTCTGTGTCTGACATACTAGGCATTTTATGCGAGTCAGCTGTGGTGTAATTACACTAAACGTACGATAAACACTTTATGAGTGCAGTACAACGCATTTCAAGCCATGTTACGTCTGCATGACGCTGCAGTGCGTCTGGCATGTTTGCCCTGAACAGGGTGAACCCATTTTATTTTATTTATTGCTTTTAAATTTTTATGACCGTGTAATTTATAATGCAATGTTAAGGGATTAATGCCCAAATAAATAAATAATTGAATTACTAATTTAACAGTAATTGTTTCGGGTGGATGTCAGACGAAGAACGGGAGAAGACCCCTGTGCCGTCCGCATCCAGCCGCTGCCGGCCACATTTCTCAGGTCGTCCTTCCTACCGCAGGGCATCGTAGACGTTGTCGCCACTCTAGAATAAGTCTGCTACATCGGCTATCAGTCCTCCTGCAGACATGTCCGGTCAATTTAATCTTATTCATTTTGCGAGCAACATCGGATACTTTATAGTTTGTTGACGTATGACTTCATTAGGAATTCGGTTCGCCAGAGAATCCCGAGCATAATTCGCCCCATCACGCGATGAGTGACTTTAAATTTGTGGATGAGGCCCGTTGCTAAGGTCCACGTCTCGGCTCCGTAGGATATTAACTGGTAGAACGCACTGATTGAATAGCTTTGTTTTAGACTCTGTGGGATTGACAGCCCGAAGTACGACTTCGAATTCTGATAATGTGTCTTCTTAAGAGGTTTGATATTCATCCTACCTACTTTTTTTTTGTATTATTGTTTTTGTTGCAATGATGAGATGTAAAAAGTAATAAAACTAACAAAGCATGGCCGTCTTGTCTTTTATTCCAAAAGGCTCGGAACCTGGCCCATGACTCAAATGTTAAATATGTCTGAACGCGTGGTGAGAAAATTTTTATACGAGAAGATGGTGGGAAACCGCGAAAACAGCTGCGCTCGGAGCGTGACATCGAAATAGTTTTTGGCACATCGTAGCGTTGGTTATTATGTGTAATATTAGTGTTATTTGTTGCTCTATAATACCTTACATCTTTCACTCACATTAACAATACACGCAAACATACAACTACGACACGCCGTAATTCTGTTAATGGCTAACTCCAAAAAAGTTAATTGTTTAAAATTAGTGTTATTAAATGCACGATCTCTTAATACCGGACAGGATGAATTATTAGTGACTATACTAAATCATGGGCCTGACATCCTCGCCATCAGCGAGACTTGGCAGGGAACGGGGGAAGAGTCGATGGCACCTGCAATTCCTGGATACAATTTTTTACATAGAGCTCGAGTAGGAAGACGAGGTGGTTGTGTGGGCTTTTACATGAGACAGGGAATAGTGACACAAACAAAGGAACATCCACCCTTATCACTAAAACAACTATGGCTTGAAGTCCAACTGCCAAGAGCCACTAGCACTTGGCACAGCGTATGCTGTGTCTGTATAGGCCTGAGAGAATTAACATACAAGACGCTCTGAACGCTCTCAGTGAATCGATAAATTCTGTAGCGAGCTGTAATTACACATGTCTCATGGGTGATTTAAATGTGGACCTTAGTCAGATAGAGTCAATAAATGCAGATGAGTTGATCTTATTCTACCATCAACATAACTTGAACCAGCTAGTCAAAGAACCAACCACAGTTACAGAGTTTACAGAAACATCGACGATGTCCAAGTAATACATAATCGTTGTTTAAGTGATCGTGGTACGGTGCTGGTGGATTGTAATATCAAGAAGCCAAGAATTTTGCAAACAAATAAAATACCAAGAATCTCTACGGGACATTAATCATGATCTCGTCCTTGTAAACCTCAACTCTATTTCATGGCAATCAATATGTCATTTGGAAAATGTTGATGATATGGTAGAAACGTTTAAAAGGTACCTTTTATATCTGTTCAATATTCATGCACCGATGAGGAAAATAATTGTTAAAGACAAACCAAAATCATGGATCACAGATACAGTAAAATTGATGATGAATTTACGTGATGAGGAATATCTATATCAAACGCCCAAAAAAAGAAAACACAAAGCTCTAAAGATTACTATCATAGTCTAAAAAATTATGTGACCGCATCGATTAGGCAAGAAACTAAGGCGTATTATAATAATTTCATTAATAATAACATTAACAACCCAAATGTGCTTTGGAAAAACATAAAAAGGTCACTAGCTTTGAAAGACCCAAGAAACCTAGAATTCCGCATAACTTTAATAACTCTGAAAAAAATTAATGATAATTTTTTAAATATCCCGGCCTGCAATGACATATTTGAAAATTTTGAGATTTTAAAAATATTACGCTAAGTATAACCAATCTTCAACAAGTAAACTTCTTTGAGCTTAAGCCTACGACAAGCAATCAAAGCAGGTATACAAGATTGTTTCTGCTATAACAACAAAAGCAGAGAGGCATGACAAAGTGAATATAGACATGATCAAACTGACTTTTGATGTTACACTCCCAATAATTACGACAATAGTGAATAAATCCATTGCGACGAACACCTTTCCAACTTTTTAAAATTTTTATTCAATTGATATTCAATTATTTTTTTGTAAAATTATGATAAATAGTAATAATAATATAATTATTTATTCAGACAACAACGTAGTATGGTCCAATAGTGTTAGTATCTTACAAACTAATTAAAAAGCTACGTTAGTGACAAAGAAAATAAAATAAAAATACAAGTCAAAATTATCTTTCACTCGCATTCCGATCAATTAGACTCATATGAGACTATTTGACTAGAACCCGAATGAAAGACTTCATTATATCATATCTGTCGGGTATGACCTGTAGAATGCTGTTGGTGCTGACTCGCAGTATGCTGAGCAGTGAGGCTGTTTTTTTACGGTTGATGGCGTAGAAGTCATCTACCCGCGCCTCTGCAAAACTGCAGAATCGAGGCAGCCCCATCAACACTCTAAAACCATTATTATACTGGACCCGTAGGGCACTAAGCGATCTTTTAGTGTAATTGAACCACAGGCTGCTCGTGTAAAACGATTGGCAGTAGGTTTTGAAGAGCGTAATTTTTACTTGCCTACTGCAACGAGCAAACCTACGTGCCAACATATTACTTCTGATCGTCAATGCCTTACGTTCCCTCTCAATGTCCATTTGGTCATCAAGGTCGTCATATACATAAAGTATGATAGATTATGACTAAAAATTCGTTAAAAAAACCAAATACAAGGATACGACGAGCACATAGAAAAATTCGTGAGGTCCGCTGGTTCGTTCCGTGGCTTACTTGGTATAGCGTCGGTCGGTTCGAATCCGGCCGGATCGAAGGAATTTTTTCTGAGTATTCGATCTTTGCATTAATAATTATAACACACCTTTCCAACTTGTTGGAAAAGAGCATTACTCAAAACCATTCCTAAAAAACACTCTCTTGAGGAACTGAGAGACCTAAGAAGACCAATCTCTGTTCATCCTGTATTGTCGAAAATGATCGAAAAGGTGGTCCTGGTCCAAATACAAAAATTTTTAGACGGGACAAATGTAATACGTAAATATCAATCAGGGCTCCAGAGAGGTCACGGAACAGAAACGCCCCTACTTCATGTCACTAACGATCTTACCGAAGCCTCGGACATGGGGTTAAGTAGTATATTAATATTACTGGACTACTCTCGAGCTTTCGATTGTTTGCACCTGGAATTGCTTCTAGCAAAATTTAAACTATGGGTTTTCGGAGAATGCTTGTCAGTGGATAAAATCTTTTTTACAGACAGAGAGCAAATAGTCGTTACGGAGAATAATGATGGTGATAAAATGTATTCGACATTCAGAACATTCAGAACTTATTCGAGAGGCACCGCAAGGTTCACCATTGAGTCCAATCCTCTTCACCATCTTTACAGCAGATCTACCATTAAGCATACAATCCTGTACATATCACTTATATGCAGACGACACGCAATTATACTACTCATTTGACGAAAGGAGCAGTAGAAAAGATTAATGACGATCATCAAAATATTTACATCTGGCCAAAAAAGAACTCTCTAGTCCAATCCCGGGAAACCACAAATGTTGATTTTGGGGACTAAAACACAAATTAAACAGGTGTTAGACTGCGATAAAAAATCTAAATTAATGACGTTGTTTTGGAACGGCTCAAATCGGCCCGGAATCTGGGACTTATCTTGAATGAAGTACAGAAGTACGCAGAGCATGTTAATTTGCAAATTAGAAATGCCTTCTTTAAGTTAAAAAGATTATACCAAATAAGGCCGAGATATGTTTACTCCTAACGGATTCCCTGGTGTTATCCCCTTTCAACTACTGTAGTTCTGTTTTCGGCCCGAGACTTAAAACCAACACTGAGAGAGCTATACAGAGAGTTCAAAATACTTGCGTCCGTTTTACCTTCAATATACCTATGCGCATTACTCCCTAAATGAACAAAAATGCAATTCTCAACAAGAACGCCAGAAGAGAACTCCAGTATGCTTGTTTGGTTCAGAGAGTGATATGGAAGAAGGAACCTGAGTATCTGTTTGAAAAACTCACTTGGCTGAGAGACGTTACGCACAGGAGTCTTCGCTCTACTACATGCGATATGCTGAAGATTCCTATACATAAATCGTCACGGTACATGACCTGCTTCAGGTTTAGTGCGGCAAAGACATGGAACGATCTACCCACACCAATGAAGAAGAAAATTGATGCGAACCGGTTCAGAGCCTTATTGAAATCAGCCTCAATAAAAAAGCAACTTGCAGCAGTAGATCTGAAGCACTCTTACTGGAAGCCACTAAAGCAGGGAAATTATTTAAAGCCCAAATTTGTTTGTACCTCATTATAATTATGAGTAATAAATATACACACACACACACACACACGCGCACGCGCACACGCACACGCACACGCACGCTCGCACGCACGCACGTACATGCCAGCCCGAAACCCGAAGCTTGAGCCTGATTTATTAAATAATATAGAATAACGGTTTTCAAACTATTATAACTGTTTATAGGCCCTCGTTGCTTTTAAGCCCGCCTAAGATCTTAAGGACAAGGGGGTGGCTGAAAAACAGCGCTGTCTGCGACAACAACCGCGGTCTGAAACCGTTTGCCCTCTGACATGTTTGGCGTACCGTTTATTGGTTGTTTATGTTTTAACTTAACATGTTATTTATGTCAAAAAGTGTCATTGTGGCAATAAAGGATATTTGTATTGTATTGCATTGTATAAAAATATGTAATTAATTGCTCACTCCAGAAACGAGTATCTGTCCATTAGCGGTACAGACTTTGCTTTTTCAAAGTTTAAATCATTGGTTATCAGCCACACCAGCTCCTGCGTCCATGTGGTTCCTGAAAAAGCATTAAAGACAAATATAAAGATAAATACTCAATAAGGTAATAGAAATTTACTAATCAAGAAATACATTACAATTATCGATATCGATAACTCTGTAAAGAACATACAGTCTAAAGGGACATCGCCTTTGAAGTCTTGTGAAATGCCGCTTTGGTTAGACATGTCATACCTCAGGGTTGTCACCACATATTTTTTTTATATTCAGTCTATGGGGTGGGGGTCCTACTACGATGTCCATATTGGGAATATTAATAAAAAAGATGTTGATGTGAGGGTTTCTCACAAGCCGTTTTATAGTATGTACATGTACAGTAGTTGTGTGTAAGGTAAAGTAACATAATGAAAAAAATATTTTTATGTTTAAACGTTTACTTTTAAACAAAACATTATTTCAATCAAAGTGTTTCCGATTAATCGAGTCCTCCATTTGCTTCAACCCAAAGCTTGCATCGGAAAATTATAATTAGCATTTAACTAACTACTTTGTTTATGTATTGCATCAAGTATCAAGGATTTAATTACGATATTCATAATCATCAACCCGATAACAGCTAAAACGATACCCATATTGCTTTTCTTGAATAGTCGTGTCGGCCATTTTGGATTTAGAAATAAGTGCCATATTCGTAATGAGCAACCCCAAATACCTCGAAAACGTCGCCCAACTTGCCATTATTTGAAAAGTCGTACCCGCCACCTTGGATTCAGAAATAAGTGCCATATTCGTAATGAGCACCACTAAACACCTCGAAAATAACCCACATTGCATTTATTTGAAAAGTCGTGTCTGCCGTCTTGGATTTAGAAATTAATAAAATATTCGTAATAAGCACTTCCAGATGCTTCAAAAACGACACCTGTAATTATTGATTTTATTTGAAAAGTTCGGTCCGCCATTTTGGATTTAGAAATAAATGCCATATTTGTATGTAATATGGCATTTATTTCTCCCACTAAAACACCGAAGACGGTACCCATATTAATTTTAATTGAATAAGTCGTGTCCGCAATCTTGGATTAAGAATTGATACCATATTCGAATAGATAATGAAAAAGCAAGCAGTTTGATTTTAATCGCGGCGTGTCGTAAAGGTAATTTCGCTTTTAAAAAATATTAACAAAATATAATTTCATTACCTAAAACTCCAAATCAAATAAATTTATTTGACTCACCTTTCCTCTGTATGCGCAAACTGATGAAATTTAAGTATTTTTCTTTATGCGAGATTATGATAAAGCAGTCTCTAATAGAACATGTAAGATGTAGAATTTTCCATCCAACAAATCATTACTACAGTCACACGAAATAATTAACGTAAATGTCTCAGCCCTGAATGGTTTATCCCGAACGAGTACGGCAGTTCGGGTTCGCACCCGTCCCTTCTTCGCCCCACACACCCCGCACGATTGCTCTGTCTAGACGTGTTCGTTGGCCGACTGTAGGAAATAATTGATTAGACTGTGATAAAACTATGTGGTCTCCGATGCAGATGTGATGACTTGTTCTTATACGCCTCTAGGTTTTACGCTTTTTTCAAATTTTGGTATTAGACAACAAGACAATAAGCAGTAAAATGCAATTTTTGAGTTATATCTAGATTTTAAGTATACAGTATAGAGCTCAATAAAACTGTATAAAACTATAACTCATTTTTGATATTTTGACCTTTACGCCAATTGAGTCTAAAAACATCGATACGTATGGTATTGACTTGATTTTGGTATTGATGAAAAAGCACGTAATAATCCCGATTTTGAATTGCTAAGATTTTAATAACCTAATAATAATGTCCCAGACAACCACACCAAGTGACTGGACTTAAACTAGGGAATTCCCTGAGTACCTACTCCTATGAGTACCAAAGCAACGGATTTCGCTCTAGGACACTTCCCAGGACACTCAGACTAGAAACAATTTAGCAAAGTTCGGATACGTTCATTATGTCTCTGGTTTCTTTTGCACCCATATTAAATATAAATTGTACATAAATATTTTTGACAGATACTAGTTCATTAGCATTAAGTACTGTCGACAAGTAAAAATGTTTAAGAACTTGTTTATGTACGTATGATGCAATTCTGTCTTAATTATTGGTTATTAAAAAGCTCGTATTGTTAACAACACGAGATTTCAAACAGCGTCTTAGACGATAAAAGATGTATTCTTTTGTACCCGTTTTGTTTGCATCCGATTCAAATAAATTCTTTATAAAAATATTTCGTCAGATACAAGTTCATCTGCATTAAGTACAAAATTTATTAATGTACGTATGATACAATTATGTCTTATTATTTATAAATTAATAATATGTAATATTATATCATAATAGTTATAAATATGTGAAAATCATTAATATTAACTTAACATTTATATGAGAAAACGTATAAAATTGTGATAGACGAATAACTCGAACGAATTGCGAAGCTTCTAAAGTGCTCACTTGTGATGTGTATTGCGTGATTAGTAACTACTAGTGATGGGCCGAATCGAGATTTCAACTTATACGAATAGTCGGCCGAATATTCGGTAAAAAGATTACCGAACCGAATATTCGGCCGAATAATTCGGTAGGGTTTGCCGCGCTTTGTCCTGAATTATTGTAAATGCCCTGCCCTGCCCGCTTACCCCACACCCGCGTCATAAAATGTCGCGGCATCCCCAAAGCATTTTATTGCATCTAGACTTTTTTTTACTTTTTTTTATTAAATATAAGTGCACATTTGACCTCCATCTCACCTGGTAGAAAGTGACGATGAGGTCGGCGATGGAGCATGCACACCTAAATAATGCCTATTCACTCTCGCCTTGAAATGGCCCAAGTTATAAAGTTCAGGGCGAAGTCTGCAGGCAGGGAATTCCACTCTATAGCCATTCGCCATATAAACTTGGAAGCGTAACGCTTCGTGCGAATCTTTGGAATGTCCATAACATAGGGGTGGAACCCAAGCCTACGCCTAGTCCCCCGGTGATGGAAAGGGGAAGGCGGAATTAAATCGTGTAATTCCATCGCACACTCTCCGTGATATATCCTGTAAAATACCGACAAGCAGGTAACTTTGCGGCGGTGTTCAAGGCTTTGCAGCTTCGCCTCCACAAATTCCGAGTCACCAATAAGCCTCTTGCCACGATTGTCAATTGAATCCAAAGTGGCAAAGGTGGCAGCAGTACTCCATTGCATCATCTAGTTCGTGACAAAATATGAAAAAAAAAAGAAAAATGGCGGGCTTTTGAACTTACAAGTACAGTTTTTACAAATATTTTATTTTAAATATATTATGAAGAAAATACGAAGAAAGAAATAGTGATGAAGAAAGTTGGAGCAATATTCCTTATTTTAAACCAAATTACAAAAGAATTTTCCCCTGAAAATTCTTATTAATTAATTACGAAGTCAAAGTTTTTGTTCAAAGTGACAATAATGTGATTTATGTGAAAGTGACAACATAAATATTGACTCCCGCTGCTTAAAAGACAAGAGAACTAAGTAAAAACATAATGTTATAGAACCACAATGGATAATATTTAATGACGATCCCGATAATTAAACGAAGACAAAGCTCAAAGAACTTGTATCCAAGCTAAAACTCTTAATAATGAAAAAGTGACAAAATATTGAGAATTTGAGACGGGCGTTTGTTGGATCCCATAATGCCCAACAACGTAATGTCCGGCACAGCAATCCGCGACACGAGATTGTCCACCCTAAGAATGCGCGACAAGAGAATCCGATGTATACGGCCTCTGATTGGCTGCGAAATCTGCACTCCTATTGGTGGAATCTGTCTGCCAGTTCATGAAAAGAAATAGGTCGTGTTCACAATAAAGCTCAAATTGAACTCAAATCAAGCGTCAAACGTCAGAATTTGAAACCTTTGCGATAATAAATGTATCAAATTTTTCTATATTTTCAATCTTTTTAGTAAAAGAAGTGTTCGACAAGTTGAAATGGAAATTGAAGGT
This sequence comes from Hyposmocoma kahamanoa, assembly GCF_003589595.1. Taxonomy (NCBI): domain Eukaryota; kingdom Metazoa; phylum Arthropoda; class Insecta; order Lepidoptera; family Cosmopterigidae; genus Hyposmocoma; species Hyposmocoma kahamanoa. Next base: position 8,007,727 of record NW_020654972.1, on the reverse strand, counting down.
CTTGGTGCGTTGACTGTGGAAGGTAAAAAATCAGATAAAATGCTTGAATCCACATTGTTTTACACAACGATATCTAGGTATTATCGTGTTCTACACAAAACAATATTACAAGGGCCTTTGGATCAGACGGCCCGTTGAGCAAAAGAGAAAATACAATAACTATATTTTCTCAGTATTGAAGAAGTGGAAAACGTAAGTTATTAAGTATGCAAATAATTAGTAATTATTCGTCATTGTCATCATCAGCCTATTAATTTCAAGTTCCCCACTGTTGAAGCACCTGCCTCCCCTCAGATGTGGAGTTTAAGTTATTATTCTTCAGTATGGGTTGATGGATTTTACATGCCTTTGCAATTGCATGCAAGCACTTGTGATGTTTTCTGATACCACCAGAGCAGTCCAATCTAAACTCAAAGTATACCAGAAAACTCAGTTTTAGATACCCAGACAGATCTGTCAACCTACCTATAGATGTAATACAATAATTATAAACAATACAAAATCAAAATTAAAACAATGAAGATGATGATGAAGGATGAAGAACGGCCTACAGTCTTCTCAGATAGCCAGTCTGCTATTGCTATAGCCACCAATCCAGTACATCCATCACCAGCATACAAAAGACGTTGATATTCGTATCATTTTGTACGGGAATCTGTTGTCAGGCATCATTCGGTTGGAGTATCGCGAAAGTGAAAAGATGGTTGCGGATGCTTTGACTAAACCCCTCTCTAAGGGTAAGTTTCAGTGGTGTATGTGATTAGTATGGGATTGAATGTGTGAATACAATTGAGTGTGAATGGGTAAGTATGTGAGGAGTGTTAAAGCAAATAGTTCGTATTATTTGGTACTATAATCTCATTGATACAAAGGTTTTAATTTTGTGGTTTAACTCATCTTTGGGATGTCACTCTTGTCAACCAACTCATGTTCTATGTCTGTGAATAAATACGTTAGGTTCGTCGCTAGCGATTAAACGGACAGTGTGGTTTTGTGTGTGGAAAAAGAAAACCTCGTATTATTGATAAAAATGTTTGTCCAATTTGATTCTAATAAGTGTTGTGTTCTCTCTGGTTGTGGGTAAGTTATTAGTAGTTAGGTTTTATATGTAATTAGTGTAATATTTCACAAAATTTGTGTGAGGTAATCTAACCTCAAATCTCCATTATGGAGACAGATTCCGATCCTCGACCTCCGGACCGCCGGATCGTGTTCTCTCTGATCCGTTACCAACGGGTACTCGCAGACGCTGTACATCTGAAGACTCAGCACCACCTGCTAAAAAGAATAATTGAAAGGTTGATTTATCTACCCCTTACAATGCTGATGCAGTATATATGGACCCCTCGTTAATTGTTGGGGCGTTGTCATACTCGTTGTCAATTTCTGAAAACCCACAAAATTGCCAATATTTGTGCTGATGGAGTGAAACGAGTTGGCAGAAACAGGATTTCTGTCGAATTTAATTCGGCCAACGACGCAAACAATTTCCTCTCCTTACCCATTTTGCCCATGTGCAAATATTCTGCTGTTATTCCAACATATAATCTGACTCGCATAGGTTTGATCCGACAAGTCCCTACAGACTTGAGCATGACGGAGTTTGCGGAATCACTAGAGCTGCCGGGTTGTGGCAAAGTTCTAAAGGCTAGAAGATTAAATAGGAAAACATCGGACAATGGAACAGTTACATGGGTACCAACATAGACAGTAGTTGTTACATTTCTTGGCCAACTCCATCCCTCCAGGGTATTTCTGTATTACACTTCTCTCCCAGTTGAACTATATCAATACCCCACCATTCAGTGCCACTCTTGCTGTAGGTTTGGCCATACTAAAGCTCAGTGTAGGTCTAAACCCAGATGCTTCAGGTGCACCAAAGACCACTCTGGTGATTCTTGTCAAGTGGTAGAGAATGAAGCTACATGCATGCACGGCTCCGGACGTCATTTTGCCACAAGCAAAAACTGCCCGGAACTGGACAGACAAAAATCGATCAAGACCGTTATGGCACTAAAAAGCAATTCATATGTGGAGGCAGCTGCACAATTCCCAAGAGTTACTAGGTCTTATGCTGAAGTGTCTCAAGAGACACTTTCGTCCACAAGAACCCAGGTGCCCATACATTCAAGTCATGATCATCAAAATCGGTCTCATGCCAAGACCGTATATTCCTCTCCTCGTCTTAGACTCCCCTGGGGACAACAAGTCTGCACACAACAAAATTATAGCCTCTCCAAACTCCTCACTCCCAAATGGTTGTGCCTTAAGTCACAATCAATCATCCTCTCCCAATGAAATGATGGAAATCCTTATCTCCTTCTTGATAAACCTTATTTCCTCTAACTCCATCCCATTACAGTCCAACGTTGCCGATAAACTGTCACAATTAGTCTCCTTGTCCTCTTCCCATTATGGACCAGCTGTCCATACTGCAATGGAACCCCTTTATTAAAATACAAAATTTCAGGAGCTGACTGGCCTTCATATTCTTCCTCTCTAGAGACAGCTCTAAAGACCTCACCGATTTTCCCATTAGATACCGACCCGCTTTCCTCCTATAACATTTTTGTGGACTGTGTTACTGCTTCTGCTGATAGGCATATCCTCATGAAGAAGCCTGCTAGAGGACACAAAGTCTCAACTCCGTGGTGGAATTTAGAGTGCTCGGAGGCTGTTGTAGAGCGACGACAGGCAGAGCGGAACTACAACTCCTCTATGACTCAGGCAAATTTTATGGCTTATCAAAAATCATCAGCCAACTTTAAAAAACTTACCCAAAAATGGAAAAGGAATAACTGGATAGGTTTTTGCGAATGTCTGTCCCCAAAGGCCCCTCCTTCTCTCGTCTGGAGACAGATAAGGCGATTTAGAGGTTCATATAATGCAGTCGATATACCATCCAATGACCCCATATCATGGCTAGAGGTCTTTTCGGACAGTCTCGCTCCCTCCTCAGTTCCTGGTTTTGACTCCATTCCTTCTCCCCCATCCTACCTCCCTTCTCAATCTACTATGGATCATCCTTTCTCCATTAACGAACTATATTTTGTACTGAACGGACTTACTGACTCATCCCCTGGTATCGGCGGTATCCCCTACTCCTTCATCACCAACTCCTCTCATTTTTCAAAACAAGTTTTCCTTAATATCCTAAATTACTTTTTTGATTATGGTTCAGTCCCAGCCCAATGGAAAACACAAATAATTATTCCTATACTTAAACCTGGCAAGGATCCTTCAGATCCTAGCAGTCACAGACCCATTGCTCTCTCCCCCACCCCTGCCAAGATTATGGAACATCTGATAAAACAAAGGCTCCAATGGCTAGTTGAGAACAGGGACATCCTAGCTAAAACACAGTTTGGTTTTAGGAGGGGCTTCAGCACGATGGACAATCTCAGTTTGCTAACGACTGAAATCCATACTGCTACCAAGGAAAAGAAATTCCTTGTTGGGGTGTTTCTCGATATCGCCTCAGCATATGACAACCTTTTAATGGAGCGTCGTGTGGTAGTAAAATCTTCCCTAAATTTCCTGTCCCCGAAAACCGTTTGGAAAGGTCTCCCCCAAGGATCTGTATTAAGGTCATTGCTCTATAGTATCTATACTTACGACCTGGAGTCATTTGTCAATTCATTTTGCGACGTTCTCCAATATGCTGATGACCTGGCTCTATACATTAAAGTAAGTACTATAGAAGAGGCAGAAAGTAGATTGAACTCGGCTCTGTCATACCTAAATGACTGGTTATTTGAGCATGGCCTATCTCTCTCCCCTTCCAAAAGTTGTGCCATAGTCTTCTCAACTGCTTCAAAATTCAAACCACCCCATTCTTCCTAAATTAAATCTTCTCTTAGACTTATTCGATTCTCGGAACATGGACAGTAAACAATGCCTTCTTCAGAGCTTTATTAAATTCACCCAACTCCCTCCCCCACTCAATCAGTTTCCTCGCAATCCTCTTTATTGTATTTCCTATGAAGCTCTTGTTTTCCAGCCCAACATTCTCCTTCACTTTGATATAGAGAAGGAGAACTCCGTTGACCCTCGAAGGATTTTCAACCATAGGATCTCTTCCGACTATTCCGGATGGCGCTGCATATTTACTGATGCTTCAAAACTTTCAACAGTAAGTCCCGTAAGAGCAGCAGTATGGATCCCTTCTTCTAAGATAGGTTTAAGCTTCAGATGCTCATCCTACTCTTCGGTATTTACTGGTGAAGTAATCGCCTTACTGGAAACAATTCTCTATGTCGAGTCTCATAAACTCAATAATTCCATCATCTTTACTGATTCCAAAAGTTGTCTTCAATCCATCCTGTCAAACCCTTTTCACTCTTCCTTCCGATTCCCTATTATACTTAAAATTAAACAAGTCCTGTTTGAGTGTTACAAGCAAGGTGTAAACGTGGTGCTAGCTTGGATACCTGGACATGTTGGAATCCCAGGCAATGAGACGGTAGATTCCTGTGCCAAATTGGCTTCCCGCATAGATTCAACTGAACACTCCAATTTGTACTCCCACGACCTTTGCCTACTCCCAGAATCCTTTCTTCGTGATCGTTGGTCGAAGTATTGGGAGATATTCCAAAAAGAAAAGGGCAAATATTATGCGGACATCCAACCCCAAATTCCTACAACACCATGGTTTTTTAAATTCCGTACAGCAGATAAAAAAACTACGTCAACAATATGCCGGCTTCGCTTAGGTCACGCGTGTACTCCTATTATTTTGGCTAAACTTAGGATAAAAGATAACTCATTGTGTGAATGCGTCTAGACCAAACGAAGGAAACGTGGACCATATATTTTTTGACTGCCCTAAATTACGGTGTTCCCTATATGACATCCTCCCTCCCTCTATCCCTCGTCCTACTTCCTTTAAATGCCTTTTGGTCCTATCCTCTCATCCAACAATGTATCATATTCTTTTTAAATTCATACGTGTAAATCATATTAAACTGTAAATATTATTCATGCACTAACACTATATTTATCATATATACATGTTTCTAACGACTTGTGTTGTCTAATTTGTGCCGTTTCCTTTGTTCTAGAATTTAATTTGTGCAAAAGTCTCTTCGATTCTCCCTCTGAGTCACCGAACAAAATTCTAACACACCGTCCATAACGTTTATGAAGCTAGAAAA
>NW_020654972.1:7979595-7987574 GCF_003589595.1 Hyposmocoma kahamanoa | reverse complement strand
GTCCCTATTTGATGAGCTGGTCAGCAGTGCTCCCTCAATGGTATGTGCTGTACCACTCTCCTATTCAGAATCAATCACCATTGATCTGACTTGTAAAAGTCACTCATTTAATTCAACAGGGTTAACTTTAAATTGTAGTAAAAAAAAATAAAAGATATGTTAAAATTAATAAATACATATACAGCACAAACAAATTAATAAAGAAAAATGCAGCATTTTGTAAAAATATATCATTAAGAAAAGAACGTCAGAGTTTGTTGAAAGAATTGAGTGATTGTACTCAAAATCTTGAGAAAAATAGGCTTAGCTATGAATGTGACACACAGCGCCTCCAGGCAGAATTACATAGTGTAAGAAATTCATTAAAATTAATAACACAGAAATATGAAACTGCTCAACAGCAGATTAAGGAGCACACACAGGCTATGGATAATTTATTAGATTTATGTAGATATAATAATGACAGATTTGAGTCTTTACCGAATAATCAAGTTTGCAATTGCAAAGAAATAAAACCACAATCCTCCCTGTCTGTGTGTGTCACTGATCCCTCCTTATTGTTGTTGCAGGAATCTTGTTTAGAATCGAAAAATACCTTTTTTGTTGGGCAAAATTTAATTGTTCTGGCTCGGTTCTGCAGTGTACGCGATTAAAAAAATAAAGAAACTTTCAGACGTCGAAACCGCTAGATCGGTTTACTTCAGCTGCTTTCACAGTCTAATGACATACGGCAATTTGCTTTGGGGTAATGCCGCCGATATCAATAAAATCTTTGTCCTGCAGAAACGTGCAGTTAGGGCAATTTACAATCTGGGCCCCAAAGTATCTTTGAGAGATAAGTTTAAGGAAATTAACATTCTTACACTAGCCTCACAGTACATTTATGTTGGGTTGGTTGGGAGGGTTGTGAACCTTCTTCAACGTGCAGGTTTCGTCAAGATGTTTTCCTTCACCGAAAAGTTCATGGTAAATTTTTATTCAAATTTCGCACATAACTTCCGAAAAACGACCCACAGCCTCTGTGTTACAGGTCGGTAGGTCAAACCATTAAGCTACCACGGCTTTTTTAGATAGATCTTATTTGTTATAAAGTATCATGGCACACTTACCGGTATAAAGTTTCTTGCATTCCTCCTGCTCTTCCTTGGTAAATGGTACAATTTCAAACAGATTATTTTTATTCATATTTCTTGATTATAATATTTATGGATAGATTCTCATAAAGTCTTCTTATTTATTTCTATCGTAACAGCCACACTGAAAAACACTTGTAACTGTCACACACCATCCACGGCATTTGCTTATCGGCAACTGTGCTGCACGCGAATGTGGAGCCTTGTCGCATTCACGCCAAGTTCGCGCTTCGCAAAGTCTTTATTGCGAGACAAAATACTGACAACAACCACGCTTCCCGGACAGTTCGCGGCTTCGTGCGTGAATCGCGCGCGAGTGTGGGAAGGCCTTTATAATTATGAATACTTTGGCGTTATGAACTAAGGTGCTTGATAAAAGGTGAACGTATTACGTGATTTAACTAAAATTTTATTTGGCTAAATATTTTTTAAAAATGCGTGTGTGCGCACACCGGTGACCGTTGAAGAGAGATTTTAAAAAATTGTGGCGCCCGGACCCCGCGGCAGTGCGTCACCTGTAGGTGGCCTGGTGATGCTGGATTCTCGACAATTATGAATACCCATGGCATGGTGTTAAAAAAGAATATAATATTATACTTATTGCTTAATAAAGGAGAAAAATAAAAATTATAAAATTTGTGTTGGAGATCGTTGATGTTAGAAGGCCAATAATAATCTTTTTAGGACTCTTAAAATCGGCTTAAAATGCTTATTACACTACCAGATTTCAAGTGAACCCTTTAATAATAATAATTTTCGGGACATGTTACTTCAGCCGCGTAGGTAGTAGTATGTAGGTAGGTAGGTAGGTATTTATCGCTAGATGAACTGAATGGCGCTGAATCTTCACTATTCACAATCACAGCGCGAGCTCGCGCGAGATCGAGGTGGCTCGCGCGAGCTATTAATGGCAATTTTTGATGGAAAAAAGCCGGCGAGATTTTAATTCTCGCCTCTCCGCGGCTCGTCTCGCTTCGTCGGTGGAAAACCACCTTAACTCCCTAAATGTTATTAGACCTCCTTGAATGAAAGTTAGTGTCCCTTGAAATCGGGTAGTGTAATATGCGTTTTATAAACTTATATATAAGTCGCCATAATTAGGTACCCTAACTCCCTACTGCTCAGGCCACACAGAGGCGGCCGCTTCTTTTTGTAATGTACGAGTTTATAATGAATCCTGCCACACTAAAACGCGCGGCGGCCGCCTCTGTGTGGTCAGGGCATTAGTGTTATTACACCTCCCTGAATTAGAGTTAGGGTCCCTTGAAAATGAGTTGTGTAATAAGCTTTTATCGTACACCATTTCATGCCCTGCTATCGCACCTTTGATATAATAGGGCCGCATCTGCAAAGTGACAACGCTCCAAGATATAGGTTTTATGGATTTTCACACTTTAGCTGGGTATGCAAACGTTGATAGGGAACCGGCTGGTTGTATTGTAATAGTATAGCTTAGACGGATGAGGTGGCGAAGCGTGTAAAATTCAAATTGACATGGTGGTACCTACGTATATTCCCTACACAGCACACAGTTACAATACAGCTTGGAAGGAAGAAATGAGCACAAGCTGGAAGTCGCGATGGTCACGGCACAGACAAAAAAGGCACTTATAAGAACACAGGTAAAGTAAGCAACAGAAACAACAGTTATAGCGCAAACAGAGATAGGTGGCGAGTAAGCCACCGGAGACGTCACATTGTAGAACAAAAGAGCAGATTTTAATTCAGCTGTGTAATCGACTATGTTAACTTTGAGCGCGCGATTGCACCCAAGCAGGCACACCCATATCTAAATATATACTATAAGATATCTAATAGAATTTAATTCGATTGAATATTTTAAGAGTTCAAATTCCCTCAAGATATCTCAAAGAAGGTTTCTAGATAATTTAAAGTAAAAGTGGGCACAACTTTATTAGTAGATCACAAGAATGCTTTGAGAAACTATCTGTAGGTAACTATCTGTAAGAGTGATTCTTATCTTTTTTCTGCAGTAACCCTTCTAGAATGCTACAAGACCATTTATAGAATGTAGACAGTTTTATTTAGTCTTGTAGATAGTTTTTAGATAATTTATAGTCTATGATAGTTTTCTTAGTAATGCTATTTTCAAACCAAAATACTAAAGCGTTACAAACATAGGACGCAATTCTCTTAATACTAATAGATTTCAAGTTTAATGGCTTACAAAATATAACCTATCAAAATTGCAACACGGCGAAATTAGATATAATATTTCTGTCTTTTTCGCGCAATGTTTAATCGGTTAGAAAACGCAAATTGACGTGCGACTTTAAATACATTGTGAAAAGTGATGTAAAACCTGTCATAAAAGTAATGCGCTCGCTAAATTTTAAATATTTATGTATAAAATATAAACTTAATAAAAATACAGTTATCGATTTTCGGTTTTAAATATTTATAGAAAGCTTAAATATACAAAATAACTCACGAAACAAACCATTTCTAAGAAGTTCTAGGCTTCTTCAAGCTAATTTCAACTTAGATTTACTTTTTAAAAAGAAAAGAAATTTTTCTCAGCTACTTCATAACCATTCTTTAAAAATAAAAATGGCGATAAGAATTTAAAGCTTTTTTCAAAACTAAGTTGGGAACATTTTGTCTATAGCTTTATCTATAGAAAAACTTTAGAATACGATAAGATTATTTTTACTTGCTTTAGTGTAGTTGAACTAGTCGAAGAATATTCCTCCTATGAGATTTTTATGATTGTCTACAAAACGCGATGTTTCTAACCGATTTTTTCTTTTGACAGTATTACAAAACCTTTATAAGGTTATACGAAAAAGTGAGTTTATGCAATAAAAAACTTTTCAAAACACTAGGTCAAAATAACAATTGGAAACAATCCAATTTGTCGCAAAAAAAAAACGTTATTCTGTATAATTATATGGAATGTGCTATAATATGACTAGAAAGGTGGATACATTTCGTATAATTTAAATATAAGGAATATTTTAATGACATACCTAACTTATGATAGAAGAAATAAAATTTTCATTACAAAATTGAGGTTATTTTTTCACGCCAACCACATTTCACACAATGATTTCACTGTATTCTATTGATAGACGGCACAATACACATACACAACATTGAAGTACAGTAGTTTACGCGCTCATTTCAATTGTTTGTATCATTTCACAACACGGAATTACTTCACAATGTTTATTTATTTGTCAACAAACAAATACAATACAATACAATATGCTTTATTTCTCTCAAAAAGGTTGTAGTTACAGTGTATGAATACATTAAAAATACAATTATTAATTACAAAAAATAAAAATATTTGTGTTTGTGTGTGTGTGTGTGTGTGTGTGTGTGTGTGTGTGTGCGTGTGTGTGCGTGTGTGCGTGTGTGCGTGTGTGTGAGTGTTTGTGTGTGTGTGTTTGTGTTTGTGTGTGTGTTTGTGTGTGTGTGTGTGTGTGTGTGTGTGTGTGTGTGTGTGTGTGTGTGTGTGTGTGTGTGTGGGTGGGTGTGTGTGTGAATGCTACCTATTTCAGTAAAGTATGTTTTCACTCGACTCGTAGTCGAGAGTGGTCATTACGCTCTGCACAATGGGTGAATATTAAGGATTTTGTTTAATTTATTATATACATATTCTCCTAGAAAATAAAAAATGACGTTGAGCTAAGCTAGTGGAAACACTAACTGAGGGACAAACAGTATGATTACGACTTACGGAGTACAGTTTATTAGGGTCATAGGGGATAAGAGTGTGCGTGGTCAAAGCTATTTGTAGAACAAAAAGCTGTCGTACTGAGAGGACCTTACAGGTTTTATAAAGGTCAGAGGTCGGGAATCTATAGGGGAGACACCAGCCCACCTTGAGTATCGCACGTTGAGTGCGTTCCAGCTTAAGAAGGTGCGACTTGGCGGAGCCACCCCATGCAGAGATGCAGTAGGACGTGAGGGATTGGCAGAGGGCTAAATACACAAGTCTTACAACTTTCACATCTGCAACGTGGCGACGACGTTTAAAAATGAAAATCAATTTACGTAACCTCTGGGTCAGACCGTCAATATGATAGCGAAAGGAAAGTGTGCTATCCAGGTGGACACCCAGATACTTCCCACAGTGTAACGCACACACACATTCAACATAGCCCCGCACTAGGGAAACCCTGTGTCGCGGGTGCCATGGACACACACATAGACAACCACAAATTACACCCAAACTCACGAGAGAAATAAATGTAAGCCATACAAACATTTCTCCCGGCCCGGGAATCGAACCTGGGACCTCTGCGTGGCAGTCCGGCATGGTAACCGTTCGGCCACGGAGGCAGTTAGTTAGTGTGTACGGACTAAAGACGGACAGGAGCAGGAATCATGTGAAAAGGATGGACACGAGTGTGCAGTTATCGAGAATGCAGAGGAGGATGGTATACCACGACTTGTAAGAGAAAACGTGAGATACATGGTTTTTTCTACGTTGAGGGTGAGGAGGTTGTGAGAAAGCCATTTGGAAACAGAATTAAAACCCACTTGCGCAAAGTCAAATACGGACTCCCAGGAATCGCCATAAAAGATTAAGGCGGTGTCGTCGGCATACGTGAAGATGGAACTGTTGTTTAGCTGCATATTACAGAGGTCGTTGATATAGGCTAAGAACAGGGTGGGGCCGATTATACTTCCCTGGGGCACGCCGAACGTGATCGGTAGTTCAGTGCTGGTCTAATCCCCAATCCTCACACACTGCCGTCTACCTGTGAGATAACTAGCAAAAAGATCCAGCTGTACACCTCGAATACCAAGCCTTTCAAGTTTTTTGATGAGTAAAGGAATCGAGATAGTGTCGAAAGCCCTGGCGAGGTCGAGGAAGAGAGCAATCACCTTTTGCTTGTCATCAAGTTTAGCATAATTGTATTAGTACGATCTAATACAGTATTATTAGTGGAGATTCCAGGCCGGAAACCGTATTGTGAGGCAGACAGCAGTAGATTCCTTTCAAGAAAATTAACCAATCTGTTATTGAGTAGCCTCTCGACGATTTTAGATAAGGTGGGTAGAATAGAGATAGGGCGGTAATTATTTATTTGACTTTTATCCCCAGTCTTAAAGACAGGATGGACAATTGCGAGCTTAAAGGCTTCAGGGATGACACCGGTAGAAAAGGAGAGATTACATAGGTACGTTATAGGGGAAGTAAATATATGCTTGAATCTTTTTAGAAAAGAGCCCGAGATATTATCGCTGCCCACAGCACAATCACCACGAAGATTCACTATTATTCGCTCAACTTCGTCCTCATCCGTAGGCAGCAGGACGAATGTGTCAGGGTTATTAGGGTGAGGTGACTCAGTAGAAGAACTATTATGGATTACGGGGACACGTTCTGCCAAGCTACGTCTGATGTTAGCAAAAAAAGAGTTAAAATTATTTATTGAATTATCAGGGTTAGCTGAAATGAGATCGAGTGCTGGTTTTCTTTCTATGGAGGTATAGGTCACGTCCTTTATTACTTTCCAAAGCTTTTTGGTGTTGTGTTGAGCGTTGCGTATTTGCGCCCTATCATGTTCAGCTTTGGCTTTAGTTAGGAGTGTCGAACAGAAATTTCTGTATCTAGCAAATGTGGTCTTAAGAACGACATCTTTAGGTGACTTTTTATTTTTTAACTTTTAGATGTAGCTGGTCACGGTCTCTGAGGCATCTAAGAAGGCCAAGCGTCATCCAATGCTTTTTAAGCGTTTTACGGTTAGAAATAACTTTGAGTGTAGTGTTAGCTAATATGGCACGATTTAGGGCCAGGTTTATGTCGATCATATTGTACATTAATTTAAAGTCTATGTTCAAGAGGTGAGATTCCAGGTTACAATAATCTAAGAGTTTGATTGTTTTTGATTTATGGGAATTAACTTCAGAGGCTTTAGTAATGAGGAAAAATAAAACAGTGTCATGATCAGTGACAGATGTATGCGCTGTATAACAGAAGGCAGGACATTTTGTTTTTAAAATTAAGTGGTCTATACGCGAATAATTGTTACGAGTAGGGAGGGTGTAAGCCGGGAGCATTCCATGAAAGGCTACCATGGTCAGGTAGTCAGTGGAACGCGGATCGTTTGTGTTAGTGGAAATATCAATGTTTATATCCCCTACCAGTATGATATTGCAATAGGAAGTGAAACGAGTTAAGTGTTGATCTAATGATGACAAAAAATTACATATGTTGTGCTTGGAAGGGGGACGGTAGATAGCAATTAAAACTGTGTTGTTTGTAGGGAATTCCCCAGATTGTGGGGAGTTTCGACTAGATAGGGGATTTTGTGAGGATTGGCGCTATGTGAGGAAAATCCACATATTCCTCTTTCTTTCATTCTAACATTTTATCATTTTGTTTAATCTATCAATGGCTGATGCATCGCTAGTTTGATCGTTACTGTTAGAAACACTGTGATGGACTATATTGACGTGTTATTCAACATCGCACATCCCTCGTATTATTAACAAGCAGCTTAAATAGAATTATTATTAGAGCACTTGGTTCTGAATTGTAAAATTACCAGTCGGTGCGTGTTGAGTTCGCGATTCTTTCTCCTGCTTAAAACGGTCCCCGGTATGAAGCAAAACGAAATCAGCTATTGATAAACAAAGCCGAGCAGTTAGTACTTTCACACCACAACTTACCACTCGTCAACTTTAAATATTAAATATAGGTCGAAACTCATTGATTATTTCTAACGTTAATATAGTGTCACCAAATGCACAACAAATAATCAATTCACTTAATTTTGTAAGGCAAAGAAAAATGATTCTTTGTTCAGACTGATTACAGATTAATGTTGAATCTAATTAATATAACTGCCTCCGTGGCCGAACGGT
>NW_020654972.1:7937219-7979495 GCF_003589595.1 Hyposmocoma kahamanoa | reverse complement strand
CACCCGCGACACAGGGTTTCCCTAGTGCGGGGCTATGTTGAGTGTGTACGTTATTATTATTATTATATAGTGATTTTTGGGGATTTTGAACAATTGGCATTGGCAACTCTGATTGTATCGAATGATGTGACTTAATATTCAAAGTTCACCACCTCCACCAGATCTTTTAATATTCTTTACTTTATCCATTTTGCATGAACTCTTACAACGTCCAATAGAGTAAAAATTCTAATTGTAGTATTTTTTTAAATAAAATCTACTGAAGACGCGCTATAACGTGTTTGTCAATAAGTACAACCACTACAGAATGTCTATAAATTAAATATATCTAGAATAAAATTAAGAACACTAGTTTTTAAAGTATTAATAGGCTTTACTGGATGTGTATAGAACAATTTTACTAAAAATAATCAGTTGTTCTACCGATGAACTTAAAATAAGGACTATAAGAGTAAATCTTAAGAGAGATTACACTTAATTAAGATGTTTGGTATTAAGAAGGTGTTAAAATTTTGACTTGAGTGAAATAAGTCTATTTAAATCTATACCATACTATTATCTAAATCTATACCATATTAAGACTGTTTATAGGTATAACAGTTTTAAGGCTTATAAAGTGTGCTCCTTGGGCGAGGTGCGGCCCTCACACATCACCGCCTTAAATCTAGGCTTGCCTTGAAATACCACACCTTAAAACCAAAACACGAACATCTGCAGCAAGCACATAGAGAAATTCGTAAGGTCTGGTGAATCGTTCCACAGCTCAGTTGGGAGAGCGATTGCCCGCGTTGGGCGAAAATGTCCCTGGTTCAAGTCCAGCCAGATCGAAGAAATTTTTCTCGTAATCAAAATAAATAAACAAATTTGATTTTATTATTAATCGAACACTAAGAAAAATTCTTTCGGATTCGAACCATCGCCTTCCAGCAATCCACGCTAGATGCTCTGCTAACTTAGCCACAGAACGATCAAGCAGACTTTACGAATCCCTCTATATGCTTGTTCCAAAGTTGATTCATTTATTTTATTTTATTATTAGTATATTTACTTTAGTAGCAGTAGAGCTCCTTGTGAAAGAGTTCGTCAAGGGGAATACTACCACTTTACTTACTTCTGCCGCCAAGCAGTAATGTGAGGATTACTGCGTTCCGATTAAGTAAGATTCCCAGTGAATTTGACAACTTATGTCTCAGCGTGACGGGCGCAGTGCAGCTTTTGAGCTGCACTACAACTGTTATGTCAGTCGTGTCGCTTACATTCAGGTCCACGACTCGTTCGTCAAGTCACTTGGTATCATAAAAAAAAGTAAGATTGTGAATGGAGGCGTGAGCAGAGGTAAATCTTGACGTGTTTATTATTATTAAACTAACATATTGCTTATATACAGATAAATATCCAAACCCAATAATAAAAGACCAAGTAGATGGTAGGGAAAATAACGATGATAAAATACCCGCAACTAGTGGACATCGTTTAGTGAATAATCACGAACCTCATACTTTCAGACTGGTCTCGTATGTAAATGTAATAAATTATAATAGAGAATAGGATACATAAGGAGGCATGACACACGGATAGGTAAAGGAACATGTAAAGATAGGAGTTGTTGGAGGAAGAAGGACCGGTCAAATCGGGAACAAGAGAAAAAGATGTGATCTAGGTCCCCCATATCATCACCACACCATAAATCACTGTCTATGATATGAAGTCTAGCTAGGTGGAGAGGAGTACATGTATGCCCAAGACGCATGCGAGTAATTACAGAAGTGGAACGTTTGGCTGACTTTATTTTAAAAAAACCATGTCTTTATAGGAATGTAAGGTTGAATATTAAAGTAAAATCTACCTTTCAATCGAGCACTCTCTTCCCAAAGTTTATTCCAGGACTCCTGAAGATAAACTCTGGGCAGAGCAACCTAGTCATGGGATTAATTTTTGTAAGGGACTGTATCTCCACAGGTAGAAGCAGCCTTAGCTAACTGATCGGCCTTCTTATTACCCACAATACCATGGCGACTGGGGATCCACGCAAAAATAACAGAGTAGCCTCTAGGTTTATACTGTAACAATTTTTTCCTCATTTTGAAAATTATATGATAGTAGGGTTTCGTTTTAAAAAGCAATTTCTCAAGAGTTTACAAAGCACTTTTTTTTTAGTCTGAACAAAACAATAGTTTTATTCAAATTACCTATAAATATAATATATTCTACTGCCTTAAATAGACCGAAGGCGAGAGTAAATAGGCGTTATTTAGGTATGCACGCTACATCGTCGACCTCATAGTAACTTTCCACCAGGTGAGATGGAGGTCAAATGCACACTTGCTTTTTTTAATGTTTAAAATTATCCAAAGAATACGATAACATGTACAATAAATGTTAATTTCAATTTCACTTAATTTCACTGAATTGAATTATTTAATCGGCACTAAGAATGTTTAAACTGATGGGAAGCGTAAATCGGTGTTCCATAGGTTCTCGTCTGTCCAACGCTGGGCTTGGGCCGCGAGTTCTTCATCAAAGTACTCGCGCCAACCGCCTGACTTGCCTGCAACAATTCACCACGTTAGTCTCATATCATCATAATAACTTTGCAAACGCATTTGACCTCCATTTAACCTGATGGAAAGTGACGATGACATCGACGATAGAGCATGCATACCTAAATAACGCCTATTCAATCTCGCCTTGAAAAGGCCCAAGTTAAAGCGTCCAGGGAACGAATCTGCACAAAGGGAATTCCACTCCTCCGTAGCCATTCGCCATAATAATATAAAATATGCTTTAGAATTCCCATAAGCAGGTAACTTTACGGCGGTGTTGAAGACTCTGTTTTAAATAAGATACTCATAGGTACTTGAAGCTTCGCAAATCTTGACCTCAAAGTAAATAATTGAGAGGTTAAAGTCGATAAGTAGATAGGTGGTACTAGATGTGCATAAAAAATATCTCTTATTAATTATTAAAATAATTAAAGATAAAATCTTCACACCTTTCCTGATGAAATTCTGCTCTTGCGGATCGAAAATACCGACATCGCGAAAATACTTCACGTCTGCAGAATCATGTTTCTTGAAGTTATCGAAGCGCAAGAACTCGCACAGCTGGTCCAGCTGCTCCTCGCTGTAACTTTTGCCGAAAAACTTGGCTACGCGACGCGCCGTGCCCTTTAGATCCTGGAATGCAGTGTACTCAACATATACATATATATGATGTTTTAAGCGAATTTTTCACAGGCCTGTGTGTCACAGGTCTCCTCTCATTAATTGAGTGGGAATAATGGGCACCTGACTCGTGGAAAGTCAGGTTATGTCAAGCGATCTAAATTGGCAGGCATTCATATATACTCACAGAGTAATTTAAAGCCAAGATAATAACAATAAGAGACCCATGTGGATACAAAAATCCAAATTCAATCCCCTAGGGGAACCCTGTAGACAAAAAATCCCAATGAACCCAGGGGATCCACGTACATATTTTAGTAGCAGTAGAGCTCCTTGTGAAAGGTTCGTCCAGGGAATTTACCTATTTCTGCCGCCAAGCGTTACTGTGTTCCGGTTTTGAAAGGTATAGGTGCTCGTGAAATTACACGCACATGTGACTTGTCAACTTATCTCAGGGTGACGGGCGTAGTGGCAGTGCCCCTCAGATCTTTGCGATTTAAAACTGAGTGGCACTGCAACTGTTATAGACAGGCGTGTAGCTTACCATCAGGCGCGCGACTTGTCTGTCCCGTCACTTCATGTTATATAAAAAAATGTGGACTAAAAATCCACATAAATCCCCCAGGGGATCGTAGCAGGGGATTCAAATGGACGGAGGGAGTTTCTTTACTCAACCTGTAGCCTTATTACAACAAGGGTGCGTATTATTTATTCTGAAGATGCGA
Source organism: Hyposmocoma kahamanoa (assembly GCF_003589595.1). Lineage (NCBI taxonomy): Eukaryota > Metazoa > Arthropoda > Insecta > Lepidoptera > Cosmopterigidae > Hyposmocoma > Hyposmocoma kahamanoa. Next base: position 7,975,606 of record NW_020654972.1, on the reverse strand, counting down.
TATACAGGGTTGCAAAATCCTAAAAATGGTAATAACCTTGGACAGATTCTCGTAGAAAAGAAACAGCATGTTGGGATGATGCCGCAGCCCCCATGCCTCCTTTACGTGCTCGAAATACGGACTCCACACCACTGTACAAGAAATTTTTATGCCAACACAAATAGATTGTTATAATTATTAATACAAAGATAAAATTCGAACCGTCGAGTTCGAACCGACGCCTTATAGCAAACCGTGACAGGCGCTATGCCAACTAAGCCACGGAACGAACCCGCGGACCTGAGGAATTTGTCTATATGCTTGTTGTCGGATCTTTGCATTTGGTTTTCAACGTAGCGCCATCTATGAGAAATCTGTGAAAGTATTTCGTCACTCAGTTAGGTAACTTTACAGCTACCAGCCCTGTCCCCATTAACAGTAATTAAATTTGTATTGAATTGATATTCATTATTTTTTGTGAAATTTCTCCACTAGTTTGTTATAATTATTTATACAAATATCGCTACAGCTAAAAAGTCGTTGAAAACCAAATACATAGATCCGACAATAAGCACGTAGAAAAACTCGTGAGGTCCGCTGGTTCGTTCCGTGGCTTAGAATTTTTTCTGAGTGTTCGATATTTGTATTAATAACCATAACATTGACTTACAAATAAATGGACGACGGGTCTAATACAAAAACCACGAAAAAAATGTCCCAAGCATTGACTTACAAATAAATGGACGACGGGTCTAATACAAAAACCACGAAAAAAATTTCCCAAGTCAACCTATTCGAAATTTAAATTGTAATGTCATCGCAGTATCGCGCTGTCAGTAGAACAAATGAAGACTAAAGCGGAGTGTCGCGCTCTGTATACGATTTTAGCGCCTTACAAGTGCGGACACTTTTTAGCGCGGATCCGACGTCCATATAATTGTAAGTCAATGGTCCCAAGTCAACCTATTTAAACGTAGTGACATGTAAAGGAATATGAAAAAGCTAAAACGTTAGATTTAAATTGTAATTTCATCGCAGTACTGTCTAATTTTGCTTCCTTCGCTGTCAGTCGAACAAACGAAGACTAAAGCGTGAATGACGCTCTGTATACGATTTTAACGCCCTATAAGTTCGGACACTTTTTACATATAATTGTAAATCAATGAATCATAACAAACTAGTGGAGTAATTTCACAAAAAATAATTGAATAACATTTCAATACGAATTTAACACACATAGATCTTAAAACTTTGCAGCAGAATAGTGGCACGGACAAGGCGATTAAGAACGATTAGGTACTTACATAGATCTTTCTTAAAGAGTTCAAAGTAGTCCTTAAAGGGAGCTGTCAAACCGTACAAAGCGTTGTCCTTATTGAAATGGTAGTTTGAAACTGCGACATCACGGGGGTCCCTGGCGACGTACACTGTCTTGCACGTATCCAGCAGAGTAAGAGGCAACAGGGAGACAGGCAAATGGGTCTTGATGAAACGGGGAGACATCGTATTAGCCAGGACCTCGTAACCAGGTGCAGACAGTTTTTCCACCATTTGGGGACCGCCTGGTTTGCCTGCATTCCATTTCATTAATTTTTCAATTGTCTCTTTCTTGTAGAGCATGCACAATCTGGAATGATAAATCCAACAATTAATGTTAGCAACATCTTCTGGATGACGTAGGTGGATCTATACTACAGATATAGCGGCAGTGTTCAGTTCTTTAATTTTATTTTTTTATGCAAAGTCAAACAATCATTTATTCAATAAGTAAAATTTTTACACTTGAAAACGTCATTCTTTTAAGCTACTGTTCGTTTACTACGCTGACCTCCCTGAGAAGAACGAGCAAGAAACTCTAGGGATTGCTCTTTTTAAATAAACATAAATGCTATGGAATACCTACACATTGAATCATATTTGTGTGGAATCTAGACTCTCTGACTGATACTAAAACATACTCCTCAATTTTGTAATATGACTTTTCAATTAAAATACTTTTAATGTAAGTTTTAAACTTAGGAAATGATAATCTTAATATATTCTCCGGAATCTTATTGTAAAAGCGTATACAGTTCCCCATAAAAGCATCGTTTACCTCAGTTAAACGAAATCGTGGTAATATCATTATTTGAACTTAGTTCTAAGATTAATATTATGAATATCTTCTTCCTTAATGAAATTATGTATATTTTTACGGGCATACAAAATATTTCAGTAAATGTACTCCGATGCCATAGTCGTGATACCAGTCTCTTTAAACTTTCCTCTGAGAGAAACCCGAGAACCTAAACGGTACATAGAACGAATTGCTCGTTTTTGCAACACAAATATCGTTTGTATATCTGCCGCTTTGCCCCACGTGAGAATCCTCTAAGACATTAGATTATGGAACTAACTAAAGTAAACTAGTCTAGCAGTAGCAACATCTCGGTAAGCTCACGTATTCTACGGACCGTGTATGCAGCAGAGCTTAATCTGTTGTTATTTATATAATCTGTTATATAGTTATTTATTTTTTATTAACTTAGAAGAAGACCAACAACTTAATTTTAACTTATGTAATAATAGTAACAACTGAGAGCCAATTGCAGATCCTTACAAATAGAAATATAATAAGGTATGCACGATTTAACCAACCTATTGCATAAAACATAACATATTACGTAAAAAATAAAAATACAACCGCAGTTGAAGCCTCATTATGAGTCAAAGAAATGCCCACTCGGTGCTCTCCTCGCCGAAATCACACTCGTATTGAAAAGATCCAGATCAAAAGAAGACACATAAACTAGAACTAAAAGTGAATTGTTTCTTAAAAGATTTAGAGGGAACTCTAAGGGTCGTATTCCAGAACTCTACTCAATACTCAAGTCAGGACTGAAAATCATACTCAAGTCCCTTGCCATTAGGGTCGTATTTCCAGTGCTTGAAATCACACTCAAGTCTGCTCAAATCCTGACTTGAGCATTGAGTAGAGTTCTGGAATACGACCCTAAGTGACATTTGTGATAATATTTCCGGACAACCAATTGAACTGTACTTTTTGTTGTGATTAAATTATTTTTAATTGCATTTGTGTGATGTAAAAGCCAATTACAATATCTATGGATAATTAATAGCTCACTCTAGAAACGGGTATCTGGCCATTAGCGGTATTGCCTTTGCTTGTCTGTAGTCTAAATCGTTGACTATAAGCCACACCAGCTCCTGAGTCCATGTGGTTCCTGAAAAAGCATTAGTTTTGTTTAGTTTATTTACCTCAACATTACAAATTTCATACAAATACAATTACCGTCATTTTATACTACTCTTCGAAAAGTGAGCGTCATTTTAAAAAATAATGAAAAAATAATTATAGAATAGTGAGTCATAAGTACACAATAGTGCACATACATATACAAAATCAACATAATTAATGAAACTAATAAATAATTTAATTAAACTAACAATGTCAAGTGTATACAAGGATTCTTAATAACTAATAAATGTATATTACACTCATTGACTTACAATTATATGGACGTCGGGTCCGCGCTAAAAAGTGTCCGAACTTATAGGGCGTTAAAATCGTATACAGAGCGTCATTCACGCTTTAGTCTTCGTTTGTTCGACTGACAGCGAAGCAAGCAAAATTAGACAGTACTGCGATGACATTACAATTTAAATTCAACGTTTTAGCTTTTTCATATTCCTTTACATATCACTACGTTTAAATAGGTTGACTTGGGACATTTTTTTCGTGGTTTTTGCATTAGACCCGTCGTCCAAATATAATATCGTGATAAATATAATAATTTAATTATTTATTAAGTACTTTGAGTGTACTCTGTAACTGAGTAAAGGAACTTTTCCAATAAAAGGTTCTTCAGTCTGCACCTGAACGTTTGCTCACAACATTCGCTTTTTAGTTCGGCGTGTAGGGGCTCACAGTAGGTCGGTTCTATAACCCGCGGGTTTTTTTCATGAAGTGCAGTGCAACGCGGTACTGATCGGAGTTGTCCCGCACGACGGCGGCACCCACCCATCGCCTCCACTCGCCCAAACTGTGATAAGTGTTTCCACGTGAACATAATGACCTCAAAAACATATTCCGAGAAGTGGGTAAACATATTAGAGAAAACTATAAAAATAAATAGAAAGATAGAGATCAAGAAGATAGAAGAATATATTCTAATCAAGAAACATTATTAGAGTTGTCTCTGTGTTGACTCTTCTTAAAAAGCAGCTCGGTTATGGGGAGATAGTAATGAATAGAACGGTAGGAACGAACTATATCTATAGTTAAAAAAAATAGCAATGCAAACGCCATGCAGTATCGATGTAGACAATTATGTCTACCTTTACACATGCGCGAGATTTTAAGCAGCGATGTAAACGCCTACAAATCGCAAGTATAGCGATGCAATCGCGCTTCTTACGAACGCGTGTTTACATCGCTGCTAAAAGCCGCCGCGTGTAACCACTCTAAAACCAAATACAAAGATCCGACAACAAGCACATAGAAAAATTCGTGAGGTCCGCTGGTTCGTTCCGTGGCTTAGTTGGCATAGCGCCTGGCACGGTTTGCTAGGAGACGTCGGTTCGAATCCGGCCGGATCTAAAAAATTTTTTCCAAGTGTTTGATAATTAAAACAAACTAGTGGAGTAATTAAAAAGAAAAATTGAATATCATGGTGGTTAAACATTCTGACATTCAATAAAAAGTTACAAATGGAATAGTTTATTCCGCGTAAGAAAACACAATGAAAGGGCCTCAGAAACACTGGTGCCAAAACTCACATTATCACAATGTGTAACTATGAAGTCTTGATAATTATTGGTCGTAGTTTCTCATTGAAAAAAATGTAAGAACTTTCTGGACTGTTATAATTAAAACTTTAGCCAGGTGGCATATCGTTGAAAGTTAATGCGGGATTAATTACATAGTACTGTAACAATTTAAATGTGATTTAAAAATATTAATGACGATAATATACATATGACAGACATGCACACTTACATGAACTTTATATACATACATATGCAGAATATGTATTATAATCTAAACAAATTACTAGTTTATATGTTACCGATTAACTATCGAACGCGTTCGACAGAAAGTGCTCGTCTAATTCGTGTTTGAAAGATTCCACCGATGGGTAATGTTGAGTTGATTTAGTATTCATGACAAAGTACATAGAAATCCTGGATTTGTCTTGCTAAGATTTTGTACATTGCACATGTTTTACAATGAAAAAACAAGTGAAATTTGGTCCCAACCTGACCGCGGAAACGAGGCGACAACGATGTCATCACTACGTAAGGGCATGTTGTAAATGTTCGCCGCATGCTCCGCGTAAGTCGCCGTCATTGAGTACCGAGACGGACCCACGTGGATGTGCTCGTCGTCATCAACTGGAAAATATTTATTATTTATTTATTTAACCATTAGGTAAACAATCGAACAGTATGTATAAAAGCGCTTTTTGCCGTATGATCACTTGTGACTTTATTAAACTAATGGAAGGATATTATGAAATTTAGTTTAATAACGATGTGCATATTTATTAGACAATAAGTTAAAATATACAGGTAAGGTACAATACTGGAAACGGAAACTAGGATTAAATGACATTAATAAAATTGGGTCCCCGCGGCAAGGTGCCCAAGATGTTAGCAGCGTTCATTCTTTGTATGACAATGCTAATGCGTTGAGTGAGGTAGTGGTAGGTAGGTAGCTGGCCTAATGTCGCTTCGGAACGTGAGAAGGTGGTATTTGCTGCTGTGACGACCAGCAGTCCCCGTAAAGCGGGCCCATGAGAGGCAGTCTTAGGGGACACTGTCGCTCATTACAGGTGGACCCGAGATGGCGGCGTACGCGCTCCACGTCCGCCTCTCAAGATGGCTGACGGGGAGGTAAACATCTCTCCCCGGAAAGCGAGATGGAGTTCGGCGCCCAATCGAACCCACTCACCGTTGGAGTCGCCGAAGAATGCGAAAGCGTCCCCGTGACGCCGACACTTGGTGAGGAGAGGGAACGCCGTCAGGTTTTAGTCGGTAAGAGTCCGACATAACCCTTCGTCTCCCCCGGGCGAAGGTTATCCATTGTACTGATGAAGGTCACCGGGACCCCACGGGCCTAATGTTTTCTACTCCAGAGGCAGGTTCCCATTACTCTTTATCCTTTCCGCCAGGTCAGCTACGGAGCCAGCTCTCTTGCTGGTGTGTTTAGATGGGATGTAGCAAGTGTGTCGGCACACATGTTGTACTACACCAGTTTAATAAATATGTCTTGCTGTAACGGCGAATGAAAACATCGTAACCAAAAAAAACTCACATAACAATTCGAAGACGTGTAACGACTCCAACACCCATTGCAACTGCTTCGTTTAGACAAACCATTGTGGTTTAAAACCGCTGCTCTGAGATGAAACGTGTGTGGGTTGACTGACTCAAGAGGTACCGTTGTTTATAATCGCTTCATTTGGTAAAAGTTGACATGACCACTCTGGTCTAGATATACGTCAAGCAAGGAATTTCCCCAAGATCTTAACATACTTAAATAAGTAGCTGTAAGGCTACCACTGCGCCAGGTTCGCAAATCGTGGACAGTTTCTGTGCTCAAAATTGATCATTCGTGTTTCCATTTCGAAGCATTTAAGTACTGATAAGATAGCAATTTACGAGTTGCAAATTGTTATTTTTAATGCAATTTAATACTAATATTTAGTCGTGACCTTCATTGTTATCTGTTTATTGTCTGACTTAGGGCCCGTCGCTCATTGGCGGGACGGTATGGAGCCATCGACATCCCTACAACAACGAATATGTCGAATCCAGAATTGGTCCTATATCGAACAAGGGCCACCCGAGCGCACGCTGACGGCAAATAATTTGTAGTTCTAACCTTTACCCTGCAAAAATGGACGAAATTGATGAATTTTATTTTCTTGAAAGCGCGCAAATAAACTTATTGTTGTTAAATAGAAAAATAGAGCATGTCAATCAGTTATTTTCCAGTAGAGACGAGAGTTTCAAATGTTATTTCAAAACAAGACTTATTAATTTATCGACATCTACGAAAACACCCGAAACACCCACGCAGGTCGCACGAAAAAATCAATTCTTTGAATACTCAACTATTTCATGACGTCGTGCATGTTCTGCCACTGTCACTGCCAGTGTAAACATTCTCATTGAAAAACAGGCGTTCGTTTGTCCGGACGAACTCGTCAGAACAGATTTTCGTCAAAACTCGCAATCCATAGTAACCGTAGCCTTTGATAATTTTGTTTTTTTATTACTATTCATCGACCTAAATATCCCCTGCCGTGGCGTCACGTCAGTTGGCGCCGCCGCCGGGCCTAACTTCTCACTTTAACTACACTAAGTACAATTATTAATACAAAGATCAAAATGAAGAAGAAAAAAAAGATAGAACACTCAGAAAAAATTCCTTCGATCCGGCCGGATTCGAACTGTGGCAGACGTTATACCAACTAAGCCACGGAACGAACCAGCGGACCTCACGAATTTTTTTTTGTGCTTTTTGTTGTGTCTTGGTATTTGGTTTTTCAACGACTTTTTAATCGTAGCGCCTCAATGAGAAATCTACACAAGTTTTATCACCCAATTAGATACCTTTACAGCTACCAGCCCTGGCGAGAGATGTCGCTATTCAGTGTATTTTAAATTTTTATTGAATTGATATTCAATTATTTTTTGTGAAATGCTAGAAGACGTCGGTCGAATCCGGCCGGATCAAAGGAATTTTTTCTGAGTGTTCCATCTTTGTATTAATAATTATAACAAACTAGTGGAGCAATTTCACCTAGGTGAACTAATTCAGGTGAATTAAGTTAACGCACCCTAACTTTCTTGGCTTCTGTTTTGTTAAATAATTATTTGTGTGCCTGAAGTGTTTGTTACAAGATTTCAGTATTGTTGGGACACTGTTTTATGTTGAAAGCATCGAAGCAAACATACGTACATCGAGGGAGCCAATCGTTTCGTCACCACTGTCCAACTAATTTGTATTAAAATTACATCTATACCCAAATGATGAACCCTTCAGCGACTCCACCTAGCCCACACTAAGGACAGGAAGAAGAAAGAAGAGAGAGAGATTTTATTCGTAATCACTAATATCGTACCCTATCGAGATATTAGCAAGTAAAGTTTTTTCTTTTAAAATAAAAAGAAGGCCTACCTAAGACCTAAGCCCAGGCCTACTGGTCCTTAAGGCCAACAGGCAAATAAAATAAAAAAAGGCAGACCACTGTCCATGGTTATGATAAGGTGGGTAGATTTGTGCACTTACTGGTAAAAAGTTTCTTGTATTCTTCCCGCTCTTCATTGGTGAATGGTACAATTTTCAATGGATTATTTGTACTCATATTCATTGATTGTATATTTATTTTTAAGTGATTTAGATTCTCCCTACAAAATGTTCTTATTTACTAGTAACGTAGTGGCCACCACTGAAAACCACTTGCAACTGACTTGAGCAAACATTTTTGTCATTTCTAGATTTTTTTATCTTTAAGTAACCTGAAATGATATAAACCAGGTGTATAAAAATACCACAATCTAAGATAATAATTTATTGAAATGAAATAAAGTTTATTTGCATTGAATAGGTTATTACAGGATGGTAGTTATTACATTTGAGTTCATCTATTCAGCCATTATACAAAAGCTTGAAAAATTTAATTTTACCTTCTAAGTAGTCATTTACATTATAATATCCTTTTTAACTAGGTATTTATACAGTACAGTCATTCTTTTAAATGTCAGATTTTTTATTTCAATTGGTAGTCTATTATAAATTTTCATGCACATGTCATATGAACTTTTTAAGTAGAGTGTAGTTTTAGGTATATTTTCAACTACAAGCCTGTCTGGGTTTCTTTTTGCGCGTGGATTAATTTCTATTGATTTTTCAAATAATTTTAGATGATGTTTGACAAATTTACAAACTTCATAAATATACATGGAAGGTAAAGTCAAAATATTTAAATTCTCGAACAGCAGCTTGCAAGATTCCTGTGGACCGATGCCGCACATTGCTCGTATACATCTTTTTTGAGTTATAAATGCTCGTTCGACATAAGTTCCATTACCCCATATGATTAATCCATAACGCAGAACCGACGCGATGTCGCCGTGGTGAGCGAATAGACAATTTTTTTTAGAAGTAATTTGTCTTAACCTATGAAGGACGTATACAAATCTATTCATTTTGCTACAGACGCTGTCAACATGGTTGGTAAAACTAAGATTTTTATCTATTAATATACCCAAAAATGTCTCTAGCTTTTGTAAAATCTTTCCATCATAGTTAATGTTTATAATGATTGGTGTACGTCCTTTTACAGCGAATTGAACATGTTTAGTTTTTTCCAAGTTGACGTGTAGATTATTTACATGCGACCAATCTACTACGGATTTTAGTGTGTCATTAATTTCAGTTTCATAGTGATTGACGTCGTTATTAATTGAATTTACGACTATCGCAATGTGATCTGCAAACGTGATACATTTTTGCTTAGTTATTAATAGCAGCAATCATTAATATATAGCAAAAATAATAAAGGGCCTAATATACTTCCCTGAGGAACACCAAACCTATTCAGATCATAATGCTAACAGCATGTGTCAACATATTTTTTTATCTAGGTAGTTTAACTCCACCCGTTGCTGTCTGTCATGTAGGTAAGACCTAAACAGATTCGCTCAGGACCTTTTGGAGGGAAAAGTGTCGTTTTTATTTTGACTTTCAATTATTCTGTGAAATCTAGTTTAAAGTGGAATAGGATAGTGCTATTGTGCCTTTATCGAAGATTAAAACGCGAAATTATACGAATCTCGAACTAAAATACCCGTATCAGCCCGTTTTAAGGAATCCCGAGTCAATCCAAGCACGCCGCCTCAAATTGCCTATCCTCTTTGTGGCGGCCATATTTACAGAAACATAATTAAACTTCATGTTTAGGCTGATGGCTTTGCCAAAGCCTTAATAAATTTAAAAAAAAAGACCTAAACACTCATTAACAAACATTAGGTAATGTGAATATCACGATTACATTTGAATTGCAATAGCATGTATTAAATCAAGGCAATATAATAAATATACTTAATCAAGAAAGAGTGAAAATAAACTTTTTACCTAACTACCTCGGAAAGGCTTCCTTTCTTAGAAATCTGCGCGCAAAAGTGTTTTTTGTACGCTAACGTGGTAAAGGTTTTTGCAATTCGAACTTGACAATGGACTGAAAAAAAAATGACGCGTTCAAATAAGCGACTTGTCGTACATTATATAAATATGTTTTTCGTTGGTATATTTCATTCTTAGTATTGTTGACTTTAAATTGACAAGAATAAGTAATTGTGTTCATTAAAATTATTTTAATTCGTTGAAAAACTAAAATAAATTCAATAATCACTTAATCACACAGAATAAAAGCACAAACAAAAAAAATTATGAGATGTAAATTCAGAACGCATCCGAAGATAAACTTTTACTTTCCATTAAAAAAACAGATGTTTTATAGTTCAATTGTTTTTCTTTCATCTACCATTTTCCTCGATATAGTGATGTGAAAAGTCGTGTTTCGCTCGGCAGCAAAGTTGTTTTGCGTCTCGTCGCTTGTACGCCATGCCACGCTACGCTCAGGAATCTATTTTCCTATCTTAGCCTTCGCTTGCTCAGATTTTAATACGAGCACTCGTGTCAAACAACAACTTTGCAGCCTTGCATAACAAATAACTATTACTAGCTTTTCTGTTAGAGGTCATTGATGTTAGAGGCCCAATATTAATTGTCTATTCAGGGTCCTGTTAACGCTCTTTTAATTTTAGTAGCAGTAGAGGTCCTTGTGAAAGAGTTCGTCTAACGTCCTTCTCCTTAGTCTCTAGATCTGTATGAGCGAACTCTATGTCTATGATTGAAGGTAGTTTATCCCTAAATTGGCTATACAGGGCCCTGCGGACTCAATAATGGTGTTAATGGGGCTGCCCAGTTTCTGAAGACGATTTTAAAGCCACTCTGCGTAAGAGATGCGCGTCTCTGGCTCGCAGTGTGCGGGCTAATTCCAACAATGCTCTCCGTGCCATAGGAGATGAATGCCACTATACGTGGGGCATACTGAAAGTTCCTGTAACTGACCACTTGTAAAAGAAACTAAAAAAAACAAATACGAAATTTGAATAAGGATATCTTATAAGTTAGTAGGTTACTTTGTACTTTATGAGACTGTCATTTGTTTTTTCATTGTGACGTCATTTTCAAAACTGTGAGTCGCTATTAGAATGAATTTCATAGTTAATTAAGAATTCAAAATTTTCTGTCCCTGATTTTCTACAGGATAGTTGTCAGAGCCCCATGTCGTAGCTCTGTCTATTCGTGACTCAGTGCATTTATACGTGGACGTGATCATTTCCATGACGGTGTACGCAACGACAACTGATTGAAACTGACAAAAAATTACTTGTCAGTAAATTCGTATACTGTATTTAGGCATTGGAATGAGCCAAGTGCAAAAGATATTGCATTTGCATCTGAAGGTTCGGAAACTTTGCACTCGATAGATACCGTATGATTTATGACCGGAATACCAGAAACGACTGCGTGTAGAGTGGTGCCGTAGAATGATAAAAAGTTTCATGGGGGACAATCATTGACTATATATATAATATCGCGACAGGTGAAGAAATCTGGGTATACAGCTTTGAACCGGAAAGAAAAAGCCTGTCTGCAAAATGGGTCTTTCCTTTTGAAGATTTGCCGACGAAAGTTAAGAAAAGTCGGGGCACCGGTTTGCCAAAGAAAGGAGCAACCATTTCCTTAACTTTCTTCGGCAAATCAAGACATTACACTACTGTAGCGCTTGAAGACCAAAGGACAGTTACTGCAGATTGGTATGCATACACCTGCTTGCCTAAAGTGTTAGAAAAAGTTTTCGAAAGGCGTCCTCGATGCGATATCGTCCTTCACCACGCCTCTACGCATTCCGCTAAGGACGAATTTGAAGACTTCGAATGCGGAGCTGATCACCCATCGGCAATACAGCCCAGACCTTGCACCATGTGACTTCTTTTTATTTCCAGAAATCTATGATAAACTTAGAGGTTTACGATTTATAAGCCCGGAAGCGGCGGTGAATGCGTTCCACGAAGCTATTGAAGTGGTCCCTACCGAAGACTGGTCTCACTGCTTTCCACGATGGTACAAACGAATGCAAAAGTGTGTGAATAGTGAAGACATATTACTTTGAAAAACAATAAATCTATAATCAGAAAGTCTTATAATCAGAATCCAGAAACTTTCAGTATGGCCCAAGTATTAGACACTGTTGTGGGCTACACGCGTCCAAATGTATAATAAAATCTTTATTTTACTAACAATAGAGAACGCTTGTGAGTCTATTGGTACTTGAAATAATGTATTATTCTTATTCTGGATATCTATTTAGACGTATTATTATTAAAAAAGGCCGGGTTAAAAGTAACAGGAATAAACGTGCATATATGAACATAGAGGTAGAATATAATACCTATATGTTGACTCCGCTTTGACATATTTGATGTGTACCTATTGTATCAGCTTTGCTACACATTTGTATTTTTGTTTCATTGTATAATTTTATTAGTCGCTGATAAATATTTATTCCGACTTATTGCAATTTTTATTCAATGTCTCTTTATCGCGATGACTGCTAATCTCGTAATGATAATAAAAAACAGCAGCTGTGCATTTAAATGATAAGCCTCTTATAAACACGTTGTTACTTTTGGTTCAGATGTTACAGTTTTAGAGGTGGTAATATTCCTAATTGGTTGGTTTAAGTAGTCACTAAGACCTACACTTAAGAGCGAAGAAGACGTTCTGCGTTTTGCGTCAGCGGTCCAGCGAAAATGAACGCGCAACTTTTTTTTCGCTCTTCATCATCTTTTCGTTTTTTCATTAGTATTTGTTTAGAATAGAAAAGAATGCGTTTATTTGGCAGAATACAGTAACTACAAAGGTATTAAGTGAAATTAGGTACATTGTATTCGATCTGCAAGCAGACGTGCGTGTGCGTTGACAGGATTTCATTGTTCGGTCTCTACCGTTAATTGCACTTCAAATTAATGTAAATTTGAAAATACAAATTGTAAGTATTCTTTATGTAATGTAGGAATTAATAATTTCATGGCCCACATGCCACTTACAGTTTTTAATTGCAACAATCTGACCTAGCCATAAAGTGAACAATACCCATGTCGCATAAGTATGTAAGAGAGGCCACCACACTTAGGTGGCAGTACTTCCCTGGACGTACGCTTTCATAAGGAACGTTACTGTTATTAAAGTTGGTGTAATAAATTGTAATTAAGTCACATCTGCAAAATAACATCTTTTCAGGAGAGAGATGTAAAGATTCTACAAACTAAATTAGGCGTTAACTTTTTTATTCTTAAATAGGAGACTTTAGAAATTTCACATACACAATTTGTTTCACGTAGGTACTTAGTTCGTTATATTTTAATGATATACTCCTACAACTACTTGTACCTACTTGGACATACGTTCATCTAATATTTTTGGATGGGACCTCACACCAGTCCGCAATCATCTCCTGTTATTATTAATGTGCAAAGACAGTTAATTCAATTAAGGCGGCTTGTCATGGCCCGTGATGCCACAGGCCGCGCTGCGCCGATTTATGCGGGCACGAGCTAGCGCGACAAGGCCCGTGCAGCTACGGACCGTGGGAAACCATTACACGCAATGTTTCTTTTTTTTAGATTTACATCCATTTGTCAATGTAGTTACAACTGATTAAATACGCGGACGTTGTTGCATGTGTATCTTTGCATTTTTAATGTCTTCATAGTTAGCGAAAAATGATAACTTTAGATGTCATGTCTATGTTAAATAAAGGGCAACAAAATATTCTGACAACAATTTATTGAAAATAAATCCGCCGTAGCGCAGTCTGAGATCAAATTTACTTAAACAAGCCAAGCTTAAACTTAGTTTAAATCAGTGTTATTTAATTGCACTTAACTATAGGTAATCTTCTTAAATCTAAAGTTCCAATTACTATACAGTTTAAGCAAGTAAATTAAACCAATAATGGGTCATTACTTAAAGGATCTACTTATTACAAAAAATATATATATACTTGTACATAGGCCACACCTAAAAATGTATCAAAATTGTAAAAAAATATACCATAAATAATTTCATTAGCGTTCAATTTTAAGGTTTAAACATTGACTTAGAATTATATGGACGTCGGGTCCGCGCTAAAAAGTGTCCGAACTTATAGGGCATTCAAATCGTATACAGAGCATCATTCACGCTTTAGTCTTCGTTTGTTCGACTGACAGCGAAGCAAACAAAATTAGACAGTACTGCGATGACATTACAATTTAAATTCAACGTTTTAGCTTTTTCGTATTCCTTTACATGTCACTACGTTTAAATAGGTTGACTTGGGACATGTTTTCGTGGTTTTTTAAGTCAATGGGTTTAAAAAAAATATAGACTGTTTGTAATACCATAGCTGGATCTGAATGTATGAAGGAACATACACATTTAAAAAGTTTTTCCTGTGGCCCACTGCACATATTTTATAATTTCTTATAAGATGGTGAATATAGATATAATTATGTATAAATAAATAAATATAAAACGACATCACCTACGTTGCTCTGATCCCAAAGTAAGTTACTAAAGCACTTATGTTATGGAAATCGTAAACAACGACCGTACCACAAACACCCAGATCCGAGACAATATTGAAAAGATAGTTTCTACATTGACCCGGCTGGGGATGGAAACCAGGACCTCAGAGATGGCGACACCAAGGCACTCCATCACGAAGGTCATCAGACAGCCTTGCAAAAATACACTAAGTTAGATATAAATAAACAGCCAGTTAACCAAAAGATTAACTAATTACCAAGAAGTGGTGTCAGTAAGTGTTACACAACGAATTAAATAAATTAATATTCAGTGGAGATGATAAGATAAACAACATTCACTGAGTTCAGTAATATTCCCTTTTGCCAATAATCTAAGTAGTTATCCTTTGTAACTTGACAGGTTAATAAACCAATAAATTAGAGACAAAAATGTTGAAGATATGGCTTGTTTTTTTTTTCATATTTTAGTACATAAATAAATTTAAAATAAAAAGTACTAAACAGTGTACTCCAAAAAGTCTTCAACATTGTTATTTGTGTTGGTTATTAGCAAATATGGTAGTAGGCAAGTATATTTACTTTTAAACTTTGAGGAATACACATAGAGTTGACAATTTTTCTCTCTGAAATACTAGAATTTTGGTATTGTATTTTGTTCTATATTTTTGATTTTGGCAATTACTTTATCACAATAGTATTTAGAAGAGGAATTTTAAGTGAAAATACAACTATTTTGTTTTATTTATTTTTTTTCTTTTTATAACGTCTCAGAAGATGTAGAGGATCTCGATAAATTAAAGATTATTTAAGAGCCAGCGCAAACCGGCGTACGGAAAGGTAGAGGATATTAAATGTATTAATTTACATATTTGTTATAACCATTGGAATAAGGTATAAATTTCAATGCTTAAATACCGACCTCGGAGCATCACGGCACATTTCTATCTGCGGTAATTGCGACGCGTCGCAATTGATTTAATTGCAATTGATTTCAATTATTTTTTTTTTTAGAAATTTAATTGATTAACGCCTAACACTGACTCCAATCTGAGCGACCGGTGACATGTCGGCGGATGCCGCGACATTCCAGCTGACATAAACAAACAACAACTGGTAACTGTTTTGCTGGAATAGTGCCAATGATCCTTAACAGTAGTGATTTCTTTAGACGGACAAATTAAAAGTGAACAGACTTTTTGGCCCTTTAACAAATTAACGTTTGCACAAAAAGTTCGTTAAGTATGTGGTAGGGATATTATATTTATGAAAGGTTAACAAACCTTTTGATTGGTGCAAAGAGCACTTGCCAGTCATACATGATGTGCCATTGACGAACGATTTGTTACAGCCTCGAGTAATTAAAATAACAAAACTTTCTGTTGCGTTCACAACAATTTTTATCATTCCGGGATTTCAGATGGTGGTGTTATTCCTGTATGTGTGGTGATCAAGTTTAAGTAAATATAATTTGTTTACTCCAATTTCTGTATGGATATATTCACTTATTAATATGTAACGTATACAGGACGCCACAAATAAGTAAATAATTGAAAACCCTGAAATGACGGCGCTAACATTGACATTTCACACAACAGAAGAGAATAGAAATTATTAAGTAAATGACAGCGCCAGGTTTCATTTACATATTCATTTATAAGCAAGTAGCCATTGAGGTGGCTGCCCACAGCTTGTGACTTCACGGGCCGCTACCGTGACGCGCCAGTTTGTACGCGCGTGCTAATACGGACGCAGGTGACTGTCGCAAGTCCTAACACAGTAGGTACAAGCAGTGTAACTCCATAGAAACGTAGCCCCGCGACTTGTATGCGTGCATGCCCGCTGCACGCCCTGTAACTGACGCATAATCTCACTGTGCACTCGATAGCACAGCGCAGGTCTCACGCATCATTCACTATAGAATTGAAGCGTTCGCTCGGTGTTAAAATATTTTTCTGTGTGAAATTTATAGTTTTTTTTATTTGAAAATGTCTCGTGTTGTATATAAACTCGTATTTAATTTCTAGTAAAGTTCATGTTAAACTCCAATAATCGAGATACTAATCCGCGATGCTGGTATAAAAATGTGAAATGTTATGTAGTGGGGACATGAGTACTATCAAAATCCTACTGGACCCACTAGTGGAACGAAGAGTGGAACCAACTGTCCGAAAGACATTTGACAAAGGTTCTTGCAATACGGCACGAGAAAAAATTGTGATGGATACTTTAATTTTTTTCAAATTATGTTTACATCCCTAACTTTACAACCTAAACAAATATGTATGCGACAACCCTACGCTCCGAGTGCAGGCATTGACACGATGAAAATTCTGTAGTTACACTACTTGTTTTATTATGCTATGGTTCTACAATAGTCTGGTTTTTAAAAATTACAGAAACTGTCCGCGCCGGCACGGCGGCTTTCTTCACACAGCGCGTTGGTGCGAGCTGGCATGGCGCGGTCCATAAAATCACAGGCCGTGGAAAACCGTCTTTACAAGGGTTACGATATTAATTATATTTTATAACTATAACACCTGTATACCTATTAGTACTCACTTGAACTTTCAAGTTGTAATCTTTCGTTACCTACGAAAACGTGAACTTTATAACGATACAGTTATTAGATGATAAAATCGCATAGACATCACCAGCGAATTAGGTTTATTGCCAGTAGTTTCATGTACTAAGTTCCACATGGAATAATTGTAATCCAAAATTTTCATGCATGGAACTAGTGGGACTAAAATTCATTACATTATTTTTTTTATATTTTTTACTGTACAATACACACGTGTTCCAAGGCATATGAACCTTCTTCGACTTGCGGGTTTCATCACAATGTTTTTATTCACCGTCACCGAAAAGAATTCACAACATATCGCACTGTTAATACAATAGTGTATCAAATCAAAAAGTGTATTTTCTCAGAAACGATGACAATCGAATTACTCACTTTCTGTGAAAGATCATTAAAATTTATGTATAGGTTAGATTTCTATTAGGTTAAGTAGGTTAAATTTCTACTTGCCAAATATATTTCAAAATAAATGAAAAAAATATTTCACATTTTTGAATAAGGACTATTTTGGCCAGAACTAGATCACATAAATTGTGACTCATTAGGAGTTATGTAGATATCATTTAATTACTTCTTACAATATTCTAACAACGGTTTTATTGACGTGTAGAGAATCAAATTTTACGTTCAGTAATGATATCGCACTGTTAATACAATAGTGTATCAACTCGAAAAGTGTATTTTTTTCAGAATCGATGAAAAACGAATTACTCAATTCTAGCGAAATATTAAAATTTATAAATAGATCAAAGTTTATTTATTACAGACATCTAAACAATTTCCTACTCGTCAAATAAAAGGAAAAAACAACTTAATATTTTTTAGAAACTTATTTATTTAGACTGTTTTATCCAGAACTTGTTCGCAAAAACTTTTTCTCATTTTGAGTTAAACAGATTTATTTTAATTGTTTCTCACAATATTTTAACGAAGGTTTTATTGACGTGCAGAGAAATAATAATAATAATAATAATCAAATTTTACGTTCAGAAATAATATAATCGTGAATTTCACATATTTTGAGTTACAACACTATTGTAATAGCAGTGCGATGTACATAATTAATTTAGAAATTTAAGTCATACGTCGATCAGTCAATCGTTCATGAATAGGTACAACCGTGTAACAATGATTAAAAATGCATAAAACGTTAAAAAAAACTTGGCTCTTGATTTTTTTTTTGGGTATTTTGAATTCGCAGTCTACATATATTTAATAAAAAGAATTCAATAACATTATAAGCATCAATTTGCACATTAAAGCTACTATGAATAATCAAAGACATATGATGATTAGTCCAAGTCAATTTAAGGACGCAAGAACATGAAATTCAATTTGAGATTTTAGTTATGTCGGCCACATTTAAGCGTGAAAACACATTGGGAGCGGGAACGGCTCGGGCGCGGGTCAAGTCGGGACCGCGGCGGGTCTAACTCAGTGTATTTTACGGTCCCGACCGAACCCGCGCCCGAGCCGCTCCTACTCCCAATGTGTTTCACACTTTAACAATACGAAATACTATCTGAACGTCAACGCATTAACACCTTAAGGATAATATTTGCGTGCAGACAACGGCAATCAGTAACGATAATTCGCATCAATAACGATAATTCGCAGCTTGCTTGGCCTTGTCAACAAATAGCGTTTATAATAGCGTAGATAATGATTTTTTCATTATTAACATAAACAGGTGGAGGTGCTAGCCACAACTGGGCAGGCGTCAACTATGCGTTGGTACCCTATCTAGTATAGTTTCTTTTATTCTAATTAATTCACCTCTGTTGTTCTGGTTATAGAAAACATAAGCAACAGTCACCGCCAAAGTGATTTGAATTACCTCACCTTAATCTCTTTTCATTGTAATTGTAATTTGTCAAAAATGAAGAAAAGAGTGATAGTGCAGCTTAAGTTAAAACCGCCTTATTGATAAGGCAGTTTTTTATTTAATCAATATAGATATAAATATTTGTTAACTCTGAACGCTCAATTTATTTTGACGCCGACTATACTCGTATACTCATACCAAAAGTGAAGAGTTAACTACTATACTTCCTACACTGGTCTATGAAAATGATCAAGTGTATAAGCAGAAATAGAGAGAAATGTCATTTAATTTGTTTGAAACTATTCTGCCAAATCATTACAACGACAATTGTGGTCCGATTGGCCAACCCGAATTCAAACAATTGACGGGTGTCGTCAATTGTTTCACTTCAAATCGACCAGTTTAACTTGAGCTTTACTCTACTGGAAGAAAATTAAAAAATTACATATTTAATATTTAATTACCGACGAAATGTGATTCCGTTTGTTTTGTAATTAGATGTTTTGCTGTTTTTCCCCACACCACTGAATGAAACAGCACGCCATTGTTAGAGATATTATCTTTATTACAATAAATACAGAATATTTTTGGAATATACGGATATTCCAAAAATATTCTGTATTTATTGTAATAAAGATACGAAATAAGATACGGACACACAGGTCAGTAGTTGGCGCTATACTATTTCAGTTTTCTAATTTCTGATTTCAGTTCAAACGAGAGTTCGTATTTGAAAGTGATATAAGGCCCATTTGCCTGAAGAGTTGCCAGGGATGGATGGCCCTTATTTCGTCTCTATTTCTGGTTATATACTCGATGATTAAAATAAATACAAACTTTATATTTTATTATCTATCCAACAGTGACAGATATTTTTTATCACTATCTACATTATGTGATATTACATATGAAGTACCTTAGTGCCCTCAGTAGATGTCGCTAGTGATGACTTCTGAAATTAGTTATTTTTTAAATTCACAACATAGTGTCCGTCGATTACCTGTTTCATTCATCCATTCACTCATTCATACTATTGCCTACCTTAAATTAAGTCAACGTCTACAATGGTTTTATAAATAAAATAAGGCAAGAAATTATGTATGTTCTAAAAATTCCTATATTGTACTATTTCAAGTGTGCAGAGCCAACAAACGGAGAAAAGTGGTGGTGGTGTAGATCATCAATGTCCGCTACCTGCGGCTGCGGCTGCGCGGCTTCGGTTCCTGCTCGTGGTTACTGAGCTCTGACAGGGAGCTTGCGCGTTTCATGCTGTCGAGAAAATAATATTAAAGTAGGTAATGTAACGAATAATTCCCGTTACCCCGAAAAAAAGGGAATTTAAACTGAAAAAAAAAATGGCGAGACTAGCAAATCACTTTTTAGGGTGCCTTCAGATTATTGCACTACCCGATTTCAAAGGCCCGCGTGAGGGGTGAGCGTGGCTCCTAGATAGGACGCCGATCTTAACTATATGTATTAACGATCTTAACTTACTAAATCTTATAGGTCCCAAAATTAGAGTTAGGGTCCATTGAAATCGGGTAGTATAATAAACGTTTTAGACGCTTATAAAAGTGCTGCAGTGGCGCCGCTGTGACGCTTCATCCGTGCCACTATTAATATTGATACAATATTTAGAAGCGCAGCACATTGTCGTGACACACAACCTAGATATAACGTTCGCAAACTAGATCGATAATTTCAATGACACTAGGCCACGTTAATTTATGTTTATAATGTAAACAGCCTTATTAATTTACTAATATTTGTTTCTTTTTTTTTCACACAATTCGGGAGCATATCTTTATTCTATCCTCTAAGGGAGCATATGGACTGTGAACTGGCAATCGGTACTATCTCAATTTTGACAACTTTACAGGTGAAGAAATTTTTTTTCGTCTTTGTGTAAAGTTGTCAAAATATTGATGATATTATTATTTGTAAATAAAAAGGTAAGTAGTAGCCACAAACATGTCACTGCACCGCTTCTACAAGTGTCTCATTTGAAAGCGCCTTTACACGTAGGTAACAAAAACTTTTTAAACTCAACATCGCGGTTTTCGACACGGCGTAATAGTTGGTAGGTACTTGATTCGTGTAAGAACAGAAAGTTTAAAAAAACTGAACTTTAAAAAAAATGTACATTCTCCGAATGAACTATTCAGGTATGAATTAAGACAGGGGCACTTCTGTACCTACCCCCATATTTCGGAGTTATTTACAGAGTACAGACAGTGAGGATTTCACAAACATTTTCACTAACAATTTATCGTAATTTAATTTCATGACACTTCACATTTACAGAAACGGAATAATAGATGAGGTAAGATGTACCTGTCAGGGTCAGTGTAGTCTACATCAGGCAGGTGTGCGGAGTGGCGGCTAACAAGGCGCTGCAGAAGCCGCTGGGAGCCCCGGCGCAGCAATGCACCCCACCCGCCACCCGCACCCTGCCCCGCGTTATGCAATTTACACTCCATTTCGGTTTGACTACAACACCCAACACAATTTTGTGTTTTATACCCCTATAATTACGCCTGTTTTGTTGTAGTAAATTTTTAGGTTACGAGAAGTTTTGTTGTGTTATTTAAGCCTAGAGCCGCACCTACCGGAAATTCTGCCACGTTATTTAGGCGTTATGATAGCGATCTCAATTGAAGTAAATGACAGCCTCAATTATGCGGCAGATTTTCGGCAAGCGTAGCGCTACGCTTAAAAACTTGGGATTAATCTAGCGGAAAATGTCAACTGAATTGAGCATGCGCAATTTCCTTTAGACCTTGTTAAACTACGTTAACATATAACAAAGGGTCAATGCGCGAGTGTAATTCAGCGACGTAATTTCTTCTAGATTTGTCCTAGCCGAAAAAATAATAGTAAACAGGACTTAAATTTCCAAAAAATGCAACCTTAGAAAATATTTTGAGACCAAGAATTTAGACTTATCTGACTATAAATAGTATTCAGGCTTCAAATGGTTGCACAGTGTAGGAGTAATTCAAATTTGAAATATATGTTGGAAACAATAATCAATAAAAAGAAACAAGGGTTGATAATTTAATAAAGAAACCTTTATGACAAGAAGTGAAGTAGCTGATGATGAAGCATGACACTACGATGGAAGACGATGTGATGTTCATGCCTTGATTTCACTAGACTAATAGCGAAATAAAATAATTTTATCATAGTGTTGATTTGAGTGTGGGATTTGGTAAAATGTAAGGGGGCCCTGTACAGGTCGTATTAAGTATATTACTTTTAGACCCCGAAATAGTGGGCACTGGAATCTTATAAAAGTTGTATGTGCTGTAGATTAAGGGATTCCACAGTATTGACGCAAACGGACACAACACAATACATTTTGTCAGCGGACTTTTTTATAAGGGATATTTAGGAACTGATGGTCTTGTCTGCGCCACCGGACAAGAGTCTATGGGGCGAGCTGAAGGTTCTTAACCCTTATAAAAGGGCACGAACCTCGGCTCAATCTGGCATTCCGTGAAACAGAATGGAAGCAAATTTTTGTAATCATATCCTAATGAACTTTTAAGTCAATTATGTAAAGTGCAAACTATTCTATTTCCTTGGTAGCGGCCACACATATCAGTATCTGCAAACTATACTCGAACCAAATTCGATGTATAATAAATATCATCAAACTAAAACGTTACAATTTTTAGGATTTTCACTTTAACCTAAGGTTATGTAAAATAAAAAATATGGAAAATAAAGTGTAATGTTTCTGAAAATAAGTTTGAAATTTAAATACGCGAGATTGTATTGATTTCGACGTGTGATATATCGTCGATGTTTTGTAGAAAGGGCGTAGGCGACATTTCTTAGATTTTTCAGCGGAGCATGTTTCAGATTTTAACGACCGTTTTAAAATAAAAACTTAAATTTAATTAAAACAAAAAATTGAATTTTAAAACACGACGTAAATATTTCAAAACAGTCGTTAAAAAGTAAAACATGCTGCCCTGAAAAATATACCAAATTTATAATAATTCTAATACTATCGTCCAAATCATGGAATTAACAAACTATACTTTAGCCAAATTCGATGTAGATTTAACGTCAACATTCTTAAATTTATGATTTTTAATGTTTTACAGTTACCACAATTCCAACATTATTTTCCCCGAAATTCGATTACAACAATCTCATCAAATGAACTTTATTCAATAGAAGTTTCAAATCACTACACACACTAGTAAGCAATTTGAAACCAAGATAAAAATTACCAGTAATTATTTAATTGTAAAAGTGTGTCATCCCCATTGACTTACAAATAAATGGACGACGGGTCTAATACAAAAACCACGAAAAAAATGTCCCAAGTCACCCTATTCGAAATTTAAATTGTAATGTCATCCCAGTATCGCGCTGTCAGTAGAACAAATGAAGACTAAAGCGGAGTGTGGCGCTCTGTATACGATTTTAGCGCCTTACAAGTGCGGACACTTTTTAGCGCGGACCCGACGTCCATATAATTTTAAGTCAATGGTCATCCCTAATGATTTTTTTTTATTGAAGAGAGATATCGCAAACATTTGGAGTAGTAATTCAAGTTCATATTCGGGAATTGATACTGGATATGTAAGTGTATAAAATAAAATCTTTGTTTCTAAAAATTTTGTTTCTTTTCATCTACCATAACCTACTATCTAGCAGAAAGTATTAACTGGAATCAAAATTTTTAATTACTTTATAAATAAATCATACGTATCAGTAGATACTATGCAAACTTTGTAATAATTTGCTATTACTTCTACACAACCAAATTACCTACTTGCCTATGTAAATTCTAATTATGCGGGCAGGCCGTGGGCAGAGCTAGCCCATATATTAAGCATTAACTAAAAATGTTCTTTACACCTGCCATCATTGGTTGCCTAGCAACGTTTTGTTATTTAAATGTTATCGAATTTGGCTAGAGTTCGATACGAGAATACCGGAGACTGAACGAGATTTAATATTCTCCAGAAGACGGGTGACCTTTATTTAGTTCATATCTAGTTTGCACGTTACAGAATTGAAATAAAGTACATTATGCTATAGTTACAAAAATTCGCTTTCGGCGGAAATGTAAGTGAAGCCTTTGTTGGGAATTTTAGAGTTATTAAACATTAATTATTGTAAATTTAATATTGCCTCTGGCAACATCTCCCCTCTGTCCTCTCTCGATGTCCGAATAAAGAGTGTGCTATGATGGATTTCCTCCTGTGCCCTATACAATATCAGGCAGCTGCCGAACGGCCTTTGTACACTCGCCAGAAGGGCAACTTGGTGTGCTCCTTGTCCTCGCCGGCGGCGAGAACAATGTTGTTGATAGATGTCTGCGGAATCCCTTAGACGGAAGTCTAGGTCACTAGGAGGCGAAGAACAAAATGATGAATAAATATTTTCCAAATCAACACCAAGTGAAAAATGCAGGGAACAATCACGTTCATGCAATCCTCGTACGTACAATGTGCTGTTTTAATATTCGTCATGGAAGTGGACCATAAATTGCATAACACCGCAGACTAACCGTATTGTTTAACATTTACTACAAAACCAAAATAAAACAAACCAAAAATGTTACATAAATATTTATTAACAATTTAAAAATTACTATTCGACGATGTGATAGCGGAAATTCAATAAAATCGTATTGTTGTGACGAGAAGTGTGCCATTAAAAAAAAAAAATTTGGAGATTCCTTATTCTAGCCCTGACCTTGTCACCTTTTACATTTAATTCCACAATATTCCAGTGAAAATTGTTCCGTGATGGGACATTTTAACATTTACTTAGTCCCAGAAGTCCCGGGACATGTTGACGCTAACATTTAGATATTTAGAGAGTTGTGTAGAGCGATATAAAGCGCGAGACAGTGCTAATCTCCCTCAGGCTCAATTTACATTTCAGCGGAAAGGAATGGAACGCAAGCGTCAATTACGCCTCGCTGCACGAGAAGGCGCGCGCGGACGTTGGAATGCTCGAGCATTCGCGGGAATTCCGCGGAAGACGAGATACGTGATTTTTGGCTCGTATCTAGTTTGAACGTCACACAATTGACCATAAAAATTTCGCTTCCATTCCGTTCCGCCGTAATATAAATTGAGCCTTAGAGATCTCGCGCTTTATGTCGCTCTCGCACAAGTCGCGCCCTGTCGTGCTAACCCTACAAGAATGAGAAGCCTGAGAAATTCTGTTATCAGGACAACTTTAAAGGGAATAGACAAACAAGAACGGTACGGCATTTACACAATAAAAATCTCGAGCACCAAAGTAATAGAAATAAAGATCACGTGTATATAAAAAATATTATATTAATAACCTATATATAACTCGATTATCTCACATAAAGCTTACATCTTATTCTGGAATGAAAGTTTAGCATTACAATTCAAAAGAAAGATGTTCATACTAGATTAAAAAAAGACTACATGGTAAAATTAAGTGACATAATAAAAATACACAATCACGAACTAACATTACATGCAATCTTCACATACAAGAACACGATTACTTCTGTACAGGGCGTAAGAACAATTATAATTTATGTATTTTCGATTAAAATGTTTTATAAAGAAAATGATTGTTTTTACATTGATATATTTAAATATAATTATATCGCACGTTGAAATCTATACTGTCACTAAAGGAAAAATTCGACTATTGGGAAATAAACTATGTTATAGGTAATTTGATTTTTTAAATATATTTTGATTTGCTAAATTTGATGGCAATGTTTATTATTTAAATACAGACTTCGACTCTGTCAGATCGAAGAATTTTTTTTAGTGTGCGAACTTTGTATTAACAATTATAACAAACTAATGGAGTCATTACACGACAACTAAATGAATATCATGGTAGTAAAGACATCATGATATTCAATAAAATCAATAAAACCTAAACGTGTCTGAAAATATGTTTGAATTTAAAAAAAAAAACAGATTTTCGTTGAGTTACGTTTTCGATTTCAACGTGTGAATGTATAATATAATTAGATGTTTTCTTATACCCTGTACGCATCAGGAAATTAAAAGTTGCATAAAATTGTAAAGCAAATAAAATTATATCGTTGTTTTAACACATGCGCGAATTAAAAAAATAACAATAATATTGCAATTAATAAATATTACGGACACACCACAATGACAAATAAATGCAAATATTTAAATTATTTTTTATGAATTACACCGTTTTTGCGTTTTATCTTACACCGTCGCATTTTATTCCGTAATGGGGTACTGGGATCAATGTTCCCGGAAGTTCCTACATGGTTATAGGAACTCCTATTACACGTCCAAAAGCTACGGAATTAACGCGTCCTCGTAGATTGTAACACGTAGTTCCATGACAGTATGACGTCATCAATTAAAAGAACCGTTCACCGTCTTTATACTATTTTTTTTAATATACATATTTTAGGACGGTAGCAAACTCTCTTCATATCACACATCATATTTGTATTTTTTTTTAATATATTTTTTTCACATGTTACTAATAATTAGTGCCCCTAACGCATGCTAATAAATAATACTAAGCAGTCATGGTCAAGCTCTTTGAATTTTGCACGTATTTTCTTTATTATAATAAAGTGCAAAACACAACATGACTGACAGGTTTTTAAGTGTGACGTAACTGATCCTTATTATTTTTTTCTATAGCCGGTTAGTTTTTTTTTTGTATTTAAGCTACTACGCAAGTATCACTTAACACCGGGACAGCAACATTTCGAATGTCCTAGAATATTTCGTAGTAAAAAAAACTACATTACACGATGTACAATTCAAATGCAACTATTAAAACAAAGGATCATTTACTAAATGAAGCGAGCATCTTAATACCTATGACCTAGATTTAAGACCTAAATCTAGACTTATTTACTACTGGTGCGGAGCGTTGCTGGTGTTGATGCCTAGTGCATTGAACAGCTTTGATTTTAAGTTCATTCGCGGCTCGCTCGCCTGATTTGAACCCTATAAAATAAACAAGGCAAATAAAAATTTAATATTGCAACATAATTGGTGAGAGGCAAGGTCAGGTTATAAAGTTATGTTATAAATATGTAAAAAATTATTAAATGAAGAGAATGAGCAAAGAAAATTAGTATAATACGATATAGAGGCATTTCATTTTTTATGGCCTTATTTGCAGAATAATAAAATTACCCCTGATTAAGCCACGGAGCTACGGAGGAATGTAGGCGAGTACAGACTCATTTATAATTCTATACTTATGATTATTAATTATAACATATCATGGTTAATAAATTATTACGATTCGATCCGGCCGGATTACAACCGACATCTCCCAGCAAACTGTGGCAGATGCTATGGCAACTAAGCCACGGAACGAACCAGCGGACCTGACGATTATGTGCTTGTTGTTGGACATTTGTTTTTGGTTTTTAACGACTTTTTTGCCGTAGCACCGTCATTGAGGACATGAAAAAAACTTAATTATATAATTATCATAAATTCATAACTTTATAACTACTGACCATGTATGAAAAGCAAACTAGAAAAATAATATAAAAATGCAAAAATAATGAAGAAGTACATAGACAATTACATAAGGTGTATTAACAGATTTTGACATTAATTCAAATAGAGTGAGTGTGATGTGCAAATAAAATAGAGGTGGCTGTATTTCATAATTTGAAAATCCGATTACCATATTATGAATGCGACTCTAGCGTGAATTAGTTTGTGCATAGTTCGTATTAATTGCATAATATATTCGTAAACACCAAAGTAAGAATGATAATTTATGTTATTATTGAATCAAAGACCGAACAAACAAAGAAAAATTCCTTAGCGTTCGTTTGGTCTTTGTAGAAATAATAACAACAGACTATATAAAATATAGTCCATTTCGCATAGGATGAGTCCTGTGACATTTTCAACTTTTACGTAGCACGCTTACTATTTCTAACTAATTTCTCAACCAGGTAACAAAAATAAATAATAAATTTGTCATAATAATGTACCAAAACCAAACAATACTTGTTGCAGTGGTAATTTTAAATAAAAATTACAGTGTATTAAATAGACAGAAAATGAAATTATAAAGATAAAAATAAATCACCCAATTACTTGATGCGTAAAACGGAATATTTAATACGTCGATAAATCGAATCAGCTACAGTGTGTTTCTCGTCAATACGAGTGCATAAGCCTTGTATGCTTTTTTTTGTTCTGAGCTTTGCGTGATGTTTTTAGAGAGTTCAAATTTAGTTTCGTTGCAGTAGATTTTATGCTTTGATGTTGACTTTTTGTTTAGATGTTGATGATTTATTTATTTATTGTGTAGGTTTTTGGGTGAGTTAATAACATCATAATTGAATCCTTTTTTATTTTGTTTATTAATTGTTCTTAAATATTTTCTGTAAATCGATTCTCTGTTCGTTATACATTTTCATTCGATTTTACATCACCACATCTCTTACATCGCCACATCTCTAGAAATTTCAAATCTTGAACGTCACCGGCATTATGCTAATGTGAAATGAACTACAGTGGAGTATTTGTACAAAAAATATATGAACATTTTAGTAGTAAAAACATAATGATATTCAATAAAATAAATGTTATAATTTTCATTTTTACTTTGGCTACAGTTGCAGGTGAAGTTAAAGATGAAATGTACACCGCGTGCACGATACCTCAAATGATAAATCTATAACAATCACATACATCCTCTGCAAACGTATTGTAAAGTAGCTCCGTGCAACATCGATTTCCCGGATGAAATGACAAGTGTCAAAATAAAATATCGAAAAAAATTGGTTAGTATCAACGATTTATCGAGGGACTAGGGTTATACGACACCGAGTGCGCGTATGATACACATGGCGGGTGTAATAACACATCGCGTGAGCTAATGATACACACGGCGGACATTATGATACATAGCGTGAGCGTATGATATACCGCGTGAACGAATGATATACCGAGTGAGCGAATGATACACACGGCGAGCATTATGATACATCGAGTGAGCGTATGATATATCAAGTGAGTGAATGATACATCGAGTTAGTAAGTACATGACACATCGAGTGACAGTATGATACATCGAGTGAGCGAATAATACACACGGCGAGCATTATGATACACGAGTGAGCGTTTAATACACACGGCGAGCGTTATGATACATCGAGTGGGCCTGCGACAAACCGACGGCAATTTTTGTCTATCGCACCTCGTCGTGATGTTCCTGATGGTCGATGGATTCGCGGCTGCCGTGTCGACCGCGTGCTCGCGACTGTTTCACGATGTCCAATGCCTAAGGATATTGAATTCCAAGGTTATGGCGTATATCAAGTTTGTCAAATGATTTGAATTTGATCTAAAAGGATTTAACCGGTTAAATTGAACCGTAGTAAATGGACACAGGTATTACATATACGTGTGTAAGGCTAATTTAGTAAAGCCGATCAGCCACCTGCAACGAATCTAAGTTCGTTATAACGAATAATTAAACGTGACGAATAACGTTATAAAAGCGTGACTTACTTGTTGAACGTGCTATGCAGCGTGCAAATCAAAATTGTAATCAGTCAGTGCCACGTCATAGCTTAAATAATGTACTTTTATGTGTGAAAATTCATAAATATATTACTTATACATCTTCTATGTGCCGGTAGCGGTATCAAAGTGTAGATTTGCAAAGTTATTATTCCGTTAATAACACATTTATGAATTAAGCTATAAAAATTCGAATAAATAAGTTATTATTATAAATATGTATTTATATAATAAATGTTGTAACTACGTAAATATGTACCATATATCATATCTATATAATATAAATAGTTTTAAGAGAGCTATAATAAATAGATGGATCCATGAAGTTGACTTAATGAAATATCTGTAGACTTTTCAAGGTTGGTTATGCAAGCTTTTCGCTATTGACTGGGTAAAATCATTATATGGAAAATTTTATTGTAGTCATCGATTTTGCTGAGCAATAAAATGTCGATTACGTTAGTTATGACGAGGGCGGCAACATTATGTTGATATGCTTTTCAAGAAACTTTCACAAACCAGTTCGGTAAATAACCAGTCACAAAAGTCTATAGATAATAACATATCTTAGCAACAAATTGACTTAATTCATAAAGTAATTATTGGTCAACTGACAATATAAAAAAAAATGTAAAGCAACATTTTCGTTTTTACACTTAAAAAAGCAGGAGATTCGCAATTTGTCGTGGTGAATGTTCACTGATCACATGGCGCCGACTCAACCGGCGAGAGGGAAACCCGGGGGGTTTTAGTGGGGTAGTCCCTCCAGTCTGGAGGGAGAGTCCCCACATAACTCCTGAGTCTCCCTGGGCTCAGTGCTATCCATAAAGATTTCCCCCCCGTCAAAAAAAAAAAAAAAAAGAGATTCTCAATTTGACATTTGTTTTTGTATGTATGTTACATGATTACTCCGATTATTTGTGAATTAATTTTGATGATTCTTTTTTTGTTGGAAAGAGCGTATTACGGACAGGCGTGTCGCTTCATCAGGCGTAAGACTTGTTCGTCCCAATTTGAAAAGCTCATTTCTCAAATTGGTTTAGGGAATCCAGTCCGAGACCGCCGCATCCTGCGCCCACAGTGTAAACCGATAGAACATCATCAAAAAAATGTGGCCTTATTATTTTGTCACTTTACCAAATTATTACCTTTTTGAATTTCTTCAATTTATTATTTGGAGTGCGAGATATCATACTAGCTAGAAAAAAAAAATAGCATTTATACCTCTTTCCTGCTACGTAGCGCGCAGTCTTCGAGCGTCTCGGCCGCTTCGTACTTGCCTTGCCGACGGTACAGCGCTCCTAAGTTCTTTAGAGTTGTTGTCACTGTTGGGGAATCCACCTATGGGTAATAGAAACAATTGTCTTCTTTTGTCTTACTTTAAAACTCTTCGAAAAATTGATAAGAGCCCGTTGGTCGACCTCAAAAAGGTGGCATACAAGGTTTTCATAAATTTTACATAATTTTCATGCAATAATTTGTAATATACTGTAATCAGGCAGTCCAATTAATCGTAATCCAATACTAATAAAACACGACAAAATACACAATTACAGATTTAATAAGTAACTATAATAATATGTAAATTTTATACGAAATCTTCAATGTTATAGAATTTTCTTTGATACAAAAATTATTGCGCATTTGACCTCCATCTCACCTGATGGAAAGTGAAGATGAGGTCGCCGATGCAGCATGCACACCTAAATAACGCCTATCCACTCTCGCCTTGAAAAGGTCCGTTATAGCGTTCGGGAAATAAGTCCCCAGGCAGGGAATTCCAGTCGTCAAGCGCTTCGCGCGAAGCCTTGGAATAGCCCCAACACAGGTGTGGGATCCCAGCCTACGTCAGGTCCCCCGATGATAGAAAGGGGAAGGCGGAATTAAATCTTGCATATAATACATGAATAATGTCGCATCTTTCAAGTAATTAAATAATCATCCTTTAAATTCTGCACATATGCAAGTCGTAATAGTAATAATGGGTTAATCCAGTCAGCCTTGCTAACAGCTTGAAGCGGTTGGATTTCTATGGCGTATCTTTTCCAGCACAAATGCAGAAGGCAGTCCTGCTCGATACGGCACGTATTGTTCGCCGGTTCTTGAGCCTGGGTCCCTGACCCAGGCCGACTGAGCCATTGCCGGGGAATACCGTCGCTCGCATTTAAAAATTCAAAATCTTTTAGACCTTGGGAGAAGCGAGAGTCTAAAATATTATAATAATGATATAAATATAATAATAATATAGTTTTCTACGTAGAGCTAGCAAGAGCTTGGATAGTGTGCTGAGCAATCATAACCTGGATGTTGATATATTCAATTGCAAAGATATTGCTAAGGCGTAAACTTAAGGATATTCTATTTAATTTTATTGAATAATTTGTGATTCGCGCACGTATTGGATTGTTATTATTTACGTAAGTGTATGTTGTTAATAAACACTGTTTATTGTTCGTTTGTTTAGTGCTCGTGTATGATTTGTCTGAATCTATAGGTGGAAACCTATAATTGGCTTTATGTTTATTTCCTGTTTTTATTAAATGTAAGAAGCTGTTGGTTTTCCATGAATAAATATAAAATAAAATAAAAATATACCTTAGCAGCCTTATGCCAGCCGCCGTACTCGCCATACGGAGCGTTCTCCTTCTGTAGATGTTTGTTCTCCTCACGCTCCTCAGCGACTTGCCAAATAGGTTTGTTATCTCCTGCGAAACATACATTGCGTTATAACAAAACATTTCCTTTTTACGCAGGTTATGTAAGCAGACATGTATTTTGCCTAACTCAAACACACTTATTAAGAAATAAAGCGTTGTTTTCTACCCTCATTATTGTTGTTACCAATAGATAAGATTTACATTCCATTTCGGTAAAAAAAAAAAACAAAAGAAAAGTAAAAAATAGTTTGTGGAAAATCCTAGAAATGTTAGAAAGCAATTGTGGTTACCAGCACCGTATAACAATGTGACACAAGTTGGGAAGGTGTGACACAATGGGAACAAAAAAGAAATAAGAAAAACAAGAAATACAAATATTAAACGAAAATTAAAAACCCTTTCCTACCTGTGCCACACTTTGACCAAACTTGTGTCACTCACCTTAATTTTAACTTGTTTTAAGTAAGGTTAAGTTAAACAATCCACCCTCTGCACCACAAAGGATAACTTAAAAAATTAATAAATAAAAAATAATTTACAACATAAAACTTTAATACATCAGGACAATAAGAATCAACAAATAAAAATTATTATAAATCTTCAGCAAACAATTTATGCCTCATTTCAAAATTACATATAAATTCAACATACAAAAATGTCTATAGGCAAGAATTTTCATTACATTTTTTAATGATTTATTATAAGGCACTACAAATTGCACATAACTAAAAAAAACTAACTACATCATTCAACGACAAAATAAAATTAAGATATTTTACAATCATCCTGATTTCCTTTCAAGTAGCCAAAAGGGAACAGAGACTTTCATAAAATGAACATTACTTTAATTCTAAATTGTATGTTGAAACTATGCGTTCATAGTCAATATACAAAGTAATGGAGTTTTAAATATTACAAAAAACGCTCTTTCTAATTTGAAAACTAAATTCATGATTATACAGGATGTTACAAAAATATATGAAAAAATATGTGACGAGTTCAAGTTCCATGGAAATTATTAGAAAAAGAATCTTAGCCGCGTTTAATGGAAGGCTCTTTCTGTAATACTTCTTAACTTCAGAATAATTGCTTGCATTCTAATGTAGATGATTTTATACATTAAAACCACACTTTTATAACAACCCGTACAATGTTATTTCAATTTTTAAATTACCTACTAAGTACCAATACAAAGGTAGAAAAATAAAATGTTCTAGATGTCTGTTTAAAAAAATCAATCCAGAGCAATTCAAATGCAAGAGAGATCTACAAAAACAATACAAAAATATGGAAGTATACATATATTACTTTCTAAATCGAGCTATTATTTACAATTTAATCATAAAAAAGAGAAACAAAATAATAACAAAAATAGTGGAGATTGTCAATAAAAAGCCGAATTTAAAAAATAAATAAATATTTTTGGCAATTATGTCTCTTTGTGCTTTGGCTTTAAAAATGTTAATTTAAATTTTAGACTTCCACCAAGGAGAGATGAATGACAAATCCCGGAAAAGAATATTCCTCTATAAACTCTATATTGAGGACTCACAAGGGCTACCACAAGGTCTTTCACGCTATATAAAAGTCGACCTAGGCCCGTAAATGAATAAAACAATTTCTAGTGCTCTAGTATCGTTATTCATAATCATTATCTTCATTACTTAAGTCTATGTCTTCGGCAATAAATCGACCCCTCCTCCTATGTAAAGTCTCGTATGTCAAAATTGCCAAGTTTACAGGGGAGCGCGTTAAAGTTTTGAATTCACTAGGGTAATTTTACCAAGTGCACTGACACTGGGTAAAATTACCCTACACACGTCTGTCCGAGAGCGTTCGTACCGTGTACATACATACTCATCATTTTCTCGTCTGCAACAGACACGACATATTTTCGTGGCTAGATACGTAAAAGTTCTTGTCGTGTAAGTGAAAAAAATGTTGCCCTTTGACTGTCATTCAACTCTCCTATTCTAACATTTAAGCAAAGGAATAAATATTGTCAATTAGTTATTGTCATATTATGCTAGTAGGAATGTACAAGTTGATTGCAAGAGAAACTTTAAAACCTATTTTCTTAAAGTCGATTATACAATAGCAGGCCGTAACTATTACCAATCGAGCTTCAGAAAAAAAGTATCGGGCATGATCGGCTACCTTCGGATTTGAAGAGCGCTGTAAAATGTAATACAAGTACGAGTGACAGAGACGACGCTCTATTAGATCGCCATCAGCCGATCGTCTTTTTATAAAGCTCCTCGGTTTTAGTTCTTACTGCTCAAATAACAAGGTCACTAATAAATTGGAATCAGCGGCCGACTGGCAACTGACGGTATAAGAGCTCATCCAAGAGGACTAACTTGTAAGTTAATCTTAAGTTGTGCATCTCCTAATTTCCTATACAAAGATTGCCTAAAAGAAATTGTTACTTAGTAAATGTAACGGATGTTATACATTAGCTTACTGTAATTTACATCGATGCCTGTTGCCAATCTCAAATTAAATAATTCACCAGGTAGATGATTTAAAAAACCTGAGACATGTCTGCCTGGTAAAAATTTACATTTTATATACCATCTCTCAACGTTGTAACGTGATTATTTTAACCAACGAAAATCTCGGTGGACCATTCATAGTCAAATTGAGCATCTGGAGAAATCTCAGTAATAAATAAAAAAAGAAAGTATTTTAGATTAAGCCACTATTCTAGACAAGCAGCGATATAGTTTTATGTTTTTGCAAGTGCTGTACATTGGAAATGATTTTTTTTTTCCCGGACCTAAATGACGTACATTATCGGGTTCTGAAGTATTTGCGATTGCGAAAAAATATTCATTCGTTATAATTATGAATACAAAGATCGAACAATTAGAAAAAATTCCTTCGATCTGGCCGGATTCGGATCGACGTCTCCAAGCAAACCACGCCAGACGCTATGCCAACTAGGCCACAGAACGAACCAGCCTCACGAATTTTTCAATGGGTTTGTTATCGGATCTTTGTATTTGGTTTTCAACGACTTTTTATCCATAGCGCCATTTATGAGATGATTCGATCTTTGTATTAATAATTATAACAAACTAGTAGAGTAATTTCACCAAAAATAATTTAATATCATGTTCAATAAAAATTTAATAAAAGATTAATTCATTAAAATCTCAGATATTTCGAAACAGATTCACTGTTTAATTAAATGAAATTAATTTAATTAAAATTATTGTTCCAAAAAGCCTTACCTACATTATTTAAAGTACACTTATGTGAAAATTACGTAAGTACTAAATATAACATGTCACTTGGAAAGAGGCCGGTGCATATCCAGCAGCTACAGTAGGTAAATAGAGAATACATGAAAGTATAGCCTTCCAAAATTCTTAACATTTGTCATCGGATTCTGACTGACTTTCAAGTTAGACGATTAGAAAGCAGGTAAGTTCTACAGCTTCTCTTGCAATATTATGTATTTAATTTAACACTAATATTGGTAGACTATCAACAACCACGGAAACGTCAAACGTAACTAAATTAAGCCGGTTTCACATTTCTACCATTTTGACGTATCAGATCTCTGTAGGAAACTTTAAATGATTCGCATACCAACCATGCAGCTAAATATGTAAAGAGCATTTTACTTCGTACATAGAAAATAATGGGTAGACTGGCGATTAAATTTAGATTTAATAAATAATTAATTCAAAAAGAATATTCATAATTAAATAATGTGTCCCATCACCGGTTTATGAAGTTTGACGTGTCGCGTCGTTCTGATCAAGCGAAATTGGACGGATTATAATTATAATTTTATTTCTAATTAATCTGTTGATTTTGTTTTTATCATATAAAGAGAAAGTAAACACTACAATGTGTTACATGACTCGTTTTCATACCAATTAGTGTGGTAGTAGACAACATCGTCAAACTTGTGGGCCGTATACGAGTGAGACTAGAGCAAGATCGCGGTGAATCTAATACATCTGACAATGGGTGAGTCAGGCTGTGAATAATGGCAATGATAAACCCGGTCCATAACTGACAATTTATATGTCAAAATTATATAAGTGCGGAACCGGCCGTCAAATTGTTCAACAGGCATTTCTGCGGCTGTCGACAACCAATTGTTAATTTATAACTATTATTATCTTCTCCTAAGTTAGTCTGGCGCTATGATACAGTGCGGGCGGATTGTTACTTTTTGGGCTTTTTTAGAGACGCTATATACTCTGAAATGGTAAATAAAAATATCAAACATATCGAAATAAATAGGTAGCATTCAATAAATAATACACGTTGAATATGGGATTTGGCAAAAAAAAAAATTACAGAAATATCAAAACGGGTTTTAAAAGTCTTTACCAGCAAAGTTTCTATATTCATCGTTTTCAGTGTTCATAAGGAATTAAAGTATTGGGTAGAAAAACAATCATTTGGACACACATCGACGATTTTCTAGAATAGCGGCACAAACTCAAAATATTTATTACACATCTCGCAGATCTTCAAGTAACAAACAAGTTCTAACTAGAATAATTCACGTTTTGACTTATAAGTATAACACAGGAGTATCCTGAAGGCGCTACATTTGATTGTGAATTAGACACCGAGCTCCCCACTAGCTAAATATAAGCACATAACACCATTGATATTAACCATACTAATCTAGAATACACTTCCATTCCTTTTCGCAGCAATGTAAATGGAGCCTAAGGTTCCGAGCTTTTCATTAGTTAAATTAATCACATGTAGATGATAATAATAATAATAAAGCACACACTCAACATAGCCCCGCAATAGGGAAACCCTGTGTCGCG
Source organism: Hyposmocoma kahamanoa (assembly GCF_003589595.1). NCBI lineage: Eukaryota > Metazoa > Arthropoda > Insecta > Lepidoptera > Cosmopterigidae > Hyposmocoma > Hyposmocoma kahamanoa. Next base: position 7,938,554 of record NW_020654972.1, on the reverse strand, counting down.
GGTGCCATGGACACACACATAGACAACGACAAATTACACCCAAACTCACGAGAGATATAAATATAGGCCATACAAATACTTCTCCCGACCCGGGAATCGAACCTGGGACCTCTGCGTGGCAGTCCGGTATGGTAACCGTTCGGCCACAGAGGCAGTTAGGTAGAGGTGGACGTTAAAACAAAAAGCGCTTAAAAAGTTTGCTTTTTAAATTATTTTAACATAAACTTCTGTTGGGCAGTTCAATACTCAACAATTAGATTATTTACAACGTGCTTATGTTAAGCAGTTTTTCCCATTCCTAATCACGTGACAACATTGCGTCGGTATACTATTTGTCAGCTTTGCACGCCAGATACGTCTAGTTTTTAGTCATAGAAACGGTTAATTTTAAGACAGGCCTCTATTCTAGAAAGTTATCGACATTACATACGTGCGCTCGACTGTTTAAATATAATTTAAAAATACTAAAAGTAATTATCGTAGAATCCTTAAAATTATATTAACTAGTAACATAAATCTTCACATCTAGAGTCTATTTCATAAATATATTTGCTGGTAAGTACTGTCAAGTAGTGGCGAAGGAAGCTTATAAACTGATTCCCTTCGGTTTAATAAAAATTATAAATACAGGGTAATTTCTAAAATACTAACAACCTCTCAGGCCCATACTATCATCATAAACAATAACTTTGTTTCGTGACTTTTTGCAAAACCTTAATCAGTGAGTTTACCAATAACCTCAGTACAGAGTACTAAAAAACCGACCTCAAAAGTTCGTGGAATTAAATCTATTTGCCAAGTTTTATTGAAATCGGTTACCGGAAAATGCGCGAAAACGGATTCATCTCCCAGTTTGCCACCTTTAGAGGTTTTTGGAATTTGTTCAAATTTAAATGGGACCACTACTGAGGTAACCTCTTTCCATCGAGTATATAACCAGAAATAAGGGCCATACATTACTGGTAACTCATCAGTGATACATCACATATATATCAACTCTCGTTTGCACAGAAATCACAAATTAGAAAGCTGGAATAGTACAGCGCCAAAAACTGACTTGTGTGTACGTCTCCGTATATTCCAAAAATATTCTGTATTTATTGTCCGAATCCAAGCATAATCATTCGACACGAGTTGAATGATTGTCGAATGATTATTATGTCCAAACTACTCGTAAATATAAATAATTACCCATGTCCCCGTCACATTTACGGTATTTACCATATGTCGAAGAGGGCTAAGCAGAAATGCTCTATGGAATCTATGGATTAGTAATGAATGATCATTCAGATCATTCGAATACGAAAATTAGTACTAATTTGTCAGTTGAATAGG
>NW_020654972.1:7895702-7912219 GCF_003589595.1 Hyposmocoma kahamanoa | reverse complement strand
AAAAAAAAAAAAAAAAAAAAACCTGTTCATAACAGTTGAAGTGACACTCTAAGCTTTAAATCACAAAGATTTGTTGGGCGCTGCCAATGCGCTCATCAATCGACTTTACTTCATCCCTATAAGTTTGTCATAAAGTCAAATAAAGTGTCACAGGGATACTAGGTTGTGTTTACTAGACAATGTATATTTTATGTATGTCTGAACATGGTGCTTTTACTCCTTTGATATTAACAATTTTTTTTAGTGAAAGTACTCTATAGTTTGTCATTATTCGACGACCTCGGTGGCCCAGCGCACAGTGCGTGGGTTGAAAATGGAATTTTTGGACTTAGGAAATTTTGATTTAAACTTTGACGATTTTCACATATTATATGACTTTAAACGACGTCACGTATCGCCCGCAAGTCGCCGGATGACGTGAGTGTCGTGTGTCGGTCTAGTGAGAACCCTGGTGCACAAATAAATAATAAAGATCAAGTGCTACTAGTAACTACCCGTTAGAAAAACTCGCACGGCTAGAAGATGCTGACACCCGCCTCTTCAGTCCCTTCGAGACAACGGACGTTGCAATACGTCTGAAACGTCGAGGTAATTAAAATATGTTTTACACGTGATAAAATCCGGAATTATTTTCAATCATCTGAATATTTGTTATTAGACATTTTTGCCTAAAATTTATACTTTGGCAGGAAAAAACGTTTTTCCTTTTCCATGGTATGGAACAAAACAAAACCCCATATTGTGTGCCGTGTTTCAGCCAAATCTAAATAGATCAGATCATTAATCTTTCACATGTTGACTATAATCCTAAACTATCAGCACGCCCTTGTTACCCGTTCGCGAGTTATGTGGATTCGAGCTTGAATTAATTATTTATTTAAAATATTTACAAAAATCAATTTTAGTTAATAGCTTTGAATACTCTCCCTTGGATAAAAAGATGTGCGTCAGTAAAAAATTTAATATCTCGTGCATTTTTTATTAAGAAATGTGATAATGAACAGTTTTATTAATACAAGAGTTATTGTTGTTCATTTTTCTTTCTTGTTTATAATATAATGTAATTATAGGTTTTATAGATAACTTTATATATTTTTTATGTTGGTTTTGCGAGGGTTATTATTACAATGGGAAATCTTGTGGTTTTTTTAACTGTATTTTGTATTTTTTATTTCTAAACGGACTGTGTAACCAATGCGTTTATAGTAACTTAATTTCTATTGATGGGAAACTGTTTGCTTGCCAATGTTATTTTAATTGCTATTATGTTATAGTATGAGCTGTTTGTACCCTCTAAGATAAAATAAATTTAAAAAAATGAACATGGCATCTGCTAAATGAAATAGTATGTAATATACCAAATATGCTTATTTAAGAAGAACATAAAAATAATACAAAGATTATTGGTGTGCTATATACTCGTTCGTATTCAAAGAACAAACAAAACGGGGCTAAGGTTAGCCCCGGTCGTGTTTGTTCGACCTTTGTATTAATAATAACACCAAACTAGTGGAGTATATTCACAAAAAAATATATACAATGATAGAAAAACCTCACGGTATAAAATAAAATAATAATATAAACGTTCTATCTTCAACAAAGTTAAAGGTCGAGCACGAAGGCCGCAGCCCTAGGACATCGTGTCGAGAAGGTTGACCTTTGGATGGCTAAACATAATCTCGGTGGAAATAGCTGCCGTATTTGGTAGACTGAAAGTTAATTAGCGAGGAGTTTCGCTTTTGACCCCGAGGGACCAAGGGTTTCTGGCAAAGTCTGGCATTAATCCTCCAAAACCATTCTATACAATTATAGGTGGTTTGGATTAATATTAAACAAACAATCTAGGGTGGTTTACATTATAATTAAATATAACTGATTGGCGATTAATACTATATCAATCAGTCGTGACCATGGGACCTGCAAGGAACCCGATACGTTGGTAATATTAAAAAAAAAATATACTTACGCTGAGATGGACAAACGCTCGGGTTTAAACCCGGCGCTTTGTTAACGCGTAACGAGTAACTACAATTTGTTTGGTGGGGATTTTCGGATGGTTCTAACCAGGGGGTCTACTCTCGATTTCCGTCCGACATCCGTCCGAAACAATTACTGCCAAATAAGCAATACTTGACCAAATGAAAAGACGCGTGATGCGAATGAAGCTTCATTCTTGATACTTGTCTTTTAATTTGTCGAATATTACTTATTTGACAGTAATTGTTTCGGACGGATGTCGGACGGAGATCGAGAGTAGACCCCTGGATTGTTTGCACGGTGAGATTCAAACGATGGCCCAGTTCACATTGTGCCCTGTGTGCCCCTAACACCTGCACGCTTGAGGATTTAATGGCGGTTACTAGTGACGCGGTAGGTACAACAGTATAAAGGTATGCTATCGATACGACAAGAAGATTGTTATAATTATTACTGGTATTATGGTCTCCCAGGGCAAGCGATTATTTTGCGTAAAAGGAGTTTCCCAGGAAACTTGCTGTAAACTAGGTTTAAGTGAATTTAAATAAACCCTTTTTTTGGACGAACAAGTCGTGCGCCTGATGGTAAGCTATCCATAACAATTGCAGTGCTACTCAGAGATTTAAATTGCAAAGATATGAGGGGCACTGCCACTGCGCCCGTCACCCTGGGACATAAGTTGACAAGTCCCATGTGCCCGTAATTTCACCAGCACCAGCACCACTCTTACCCATCCAAACCGGAACGCAGTAATGTTCACATTAGTGTTAGGCGGCAGAAATAGGTAAGGTGGCAGTACTTCCCTGGACGAACTCTTTTGCTGCTATTTATTTATTTACGAACACAAAGAAAATTCCTTCAATCCGGCTGGACTCGAACCAGCGCCCTCGCCGTGGCTGACGCTCTCTCAACTGAGCTACGGAACGAACCAGCAGGCCTTACGAATTTATCTATACGCTTGTTCCAGATCTTTGTTTTTTGTTGTAACAACTTTTTCATCATCATCATAAGAAATCTATGGACGTTTCCTTCACTCAGCCAGGTACCTTTACAGTTACCAGCGGCTGACTAGAGATGTCTCTTTAATAATTGTAATGTATATTTTGACATATCCACGTCGCTTAACGTGGAAATACTGCTGGTAAATAATAAATAATAATAAAATAGTAATTCTACTCTCAGCTATGCTACATAATGAGCCTTACAACCCCCAGGTTATTTGTCGTAGTGGCGGCTTTGAAATACTGTCCTTTTAAAGCGGGATATTTAGGACACGCCTTGTGGAACTCTTTTGACTAGTGGTTACACTGTAGTATCTACGTATACAGGTTGCCCCGGGAATAGCGAACATCAAGTGTTTCATTGTTTAACATTATTCGGAAATCACAAATAAAAATTCTACTTTTCTATACAACATTTTCAAACCATAGTTGAATCAATTTATTTTTAAACATGTTCCCAAGACCACAGCCGTTGCTTTTGATCTGTGTTATTTATATTACTATTTTCGGATCATTCAATCTCATGCCGCAATTTCGATAACAAGTGATGACAACGTAAACAACGGTTCAGTTCCCTTTAAAAGTATTTAAGGTAGGTTTCTGAAGTGTCTACAGAACCTATACAAGAGGTATACTGGCCACTTTCAAGGACCTCTCACGGGAAAACACAAACACAAAACGTTCGTCACATACGTTGACAGTGAATTCGAGCCTTATCGATCTAAGCGTCGTATTCCAGAACTCTACTTAATGCTCAAGTCAGGATTAGAGTATGGTTTAAAGCACTCGAATTCTTACTCAAGTCCCTGCCATTAGGGTCGTATTTCCAGTGCTAGTGCTGCCAGTGCAATCCTGACTAGAGCATTGAATAGAGTTCTAGAATACGACCCTGAGAGTCATAATTAGACTGAGTTTGTATTACATAGCGACGAGATAAAATAACGATTTAACGTTAAGTTATAATCTTAAAAGTTAATTACTATTACATCGTATTTATTATCAAAAATTTGTCAACGCCATCTAGCGGCACTAATGAAGAAATGTCTTTAGGGACATATTCAAACACATTTGTAAAATTTACTTGACAATGGATAACGAAATACTTTGGCTAGTAAATAACGAATCGAGTACAACAAATTAATGTATCATTTGTGTTGAATTAAAATCTTAACTGTCAAGTTTCACGTGCTTGGCCCTACTACTGGAATTCTTATTATAAAATACCCAGTGCAATCATTAAAGCTTATACAGGGTGTAACTTACACCAATTTACATTACTAATTAACTTTACTAAGATTTACTGGAACTGGAAGCCTATCAAAGGTATTTCTTGGACAATCGCGTATCATCTTCAATCACATGTTCACGTAATAACTGACGATATTGTGGTCAAGCGAGCATCTTTTTAACAAAAGGAATAAGGTCGCTTGTTGTACAGTCAAGAGCACGGCAAGCTTGACACTTTGTACTTTGGACCGTTCTTATCGAAACCGGCATAGAGTTGGATTTAAATCTTAAGTGTCCAGCTTGACGTGCTCTTGACCCGGTACAACCGCTTATTAAAATATACTTACTGTAGTATGTTGTCACTGTAATTATTAATATGCCATAAAGAATCATCTATAAAAAAGAATCATCTAACAAATTGGTAACCCATGTAAATATACCACTTTTTTCGAATTTATAGTACATTGTATGACTGGAGCATAGGTGTAACCGCTTCAAGCCCGAGCCGGTTTATTAATGCTCGAATAGAAGTACATACTTTCTATAGACGGTATTGAAATTAAGAAGTCAATTGTATTGAAAAAGTTAGTCACATATTTCATTTCAGGGACTTTGCAGCCCCTCATCACCAATTCTTGATCTATTGTGATTACCACTAATAAGAACATGGAGCCAGGACCAACAGTTACATACATTTATTATAACACCTATCTCCCCCTGGGGTATACAGAATATACTATATATAATACAGCATCTTCACACGCTATTGATTGTTAATACAAGTGTAAAATCACCAACTCAAATATGGTAGCACCTTTTCATTACTCCCTGTATGTCCTCTAGCCATTATCTAGGCGACCTAGATACACAGAAGCTGCGATGCAGTCCTTTATAGTGTGCAATCTAGGACACGCCAAGGGGGTACGTGGGGTGTACAGCGGGTGGCTTCGGATTAACTACGATATACAAATGGTATGCTATTAACTATCTTTTGACGACCTCGAAGGCCCAACATTAATTTAAACCATGGATGCTGGATGAGGACCAATTTGGGAAATAAACTTTTTTAAATTGGTTCTGATCTGGGTGTTTTAAGTAGCGTCCTAAAGTGAATTCCGTTGCTCTGGGACTCGTAGTAAATTCTTTATACCATGCCAGACATGGGCTTGAGTTCCACCCCTATATTGTCGATATTCCAAAGATTCGCACTAAGCGTTACTCTTCCATATTTATATGGTAAACGGCTATGGAGTGCAATTCCCTGCCTGCAGACTTATTCCCTGAACGTTATAACTTGGACCTTTTCAACGCGAGAGCGAATAGGCATTATTTATGTGTGCATGCTGTATCGTCGACCTCAACGTTACTTTCCACTAGGTGAAATGGAGGTATTTGACCTCCTCACTTATATATTTTATGAAAAAAATATATATTTAGGAAATGAAACTACTTTTCCGGATTTAAATCGCGTATATTTTTTTGTCAAACAAACCGACGTTTCGGGCCCTTTACAGGTCCCATGGTCACAGTTGACTGGGACCTGTGAAGGGCCCAAAACGTCGGTTTGTTTGAAAAAACAATTATACGCGATTTAAACCCGGGAAAATAGTTTCATTTCCTATGTGTAACAATCGCGAAAACCTAAGAATTCGATAAAATATATATTAATTCACTCATCGAAAAATTTGACTGTCACTTAAAATTGTTGCTGAACTCATTGTGCTCGATAGGCCCAGGTGTAATTAATATAATCATGATTCAATCAAGAAGAATGATTGATTCCATTAAGCTCCACTTGATACGGGTCTAATTTTTCGTCAGTACAAATGTTAAATCCAAAATAAAACAACAATCAATAATAATATCACAGAGCAGCGCACCAACGTGGTAGTAATTTTATATTTTCATCGAATGTGTAATCCTATAAGATATAGGACACGGTTCACCGCAAACAAACCACAGAACATATCAGTGTGTATTTGTCATGTGGCGGACATCACGTTTTCTGAACAATAGAATTAAGGTTATAATATATTGAACATGTTTAAGATAAAGTAAACAACAACAAAGACATTTTATTTCGTTATCGAGTTCTTAGGTTTTCGATCGCTACACATTGGAACAAAAAAGATTATTTAGGCTCTAAAATTACCAATATATTATACAACAATAACACGCGATATCGAGCTTAAAAATTCACTATTGAACATATTTTGAGGTACGCTAGAAAAAGGTTGAATTATGATAACAATGTTCATATGAAAATTAAGGCCCTAACATATAACTGAACGTTTAATTTGAAAAAATAATTACTTCAACCCGCTTATTCCCAGTCATCATCACTGACTAGATTTATTCCCACTGGCAACAAATGGGAAAAAATCCATGTTACTAGGTGGCGACAAACGAGGTAAAAAAATCTCAGTTTTGGTGATTTTAATCGTCAACAACTGGGAAAAACATCCATAGTTACCAAGTGGCGACAAATGGGATAAAAAGATCTGTTGTTGCCTCTGGCAACAAATGGAATTTAAAATATCCCAGTAGTTCCCAGTGGAATAAAAATCCCAATTAATGTTTGTTTATTGCCGCTATCGAAAGGGAATAAAATAAAATTCGAGTTTAATGATAAATTACACATTCCATTTGTCGCCAGTGGAAATCAATAGTCACATGGAGTTTTGTTTCCGTATGTCACCACCTGGTAACATATGGGTCTTATTTCACATTTGTCACCAGTGACAACAAAGCCAGTGGTGACGACTGGAAATAAGCGCTTCAAACGTCTTTTAATTTCTACGTTCTAACATAGTTGGCCAATGGTTCATAAGCACGTTATAACAATTCAATCTTTTTTAGCGTTCCTCTAAATATGTCCATGAGTATAATTTCATTTCGAATATTTATTTACTGTAAACAAAGGAAAATTATATAAATATTACATTGATAAATGAGACTAAAAGTTAACTCACTACCTTAAACGAGATAGTGGAGTCATTACTAGGTCACTAGACCTGTGCCCTGTGCTACAGATTTTCGGGCTCCCATCCGTTCCAGTTTCGATTTTATTGTGTTGCGATCGTCATCCCACCTTTTTATCATCATGTTTTCTGGTTCCTGGCCACTTACTTTTAAAACTTTTAATCGTTCTCCAATTATTTTTCTTCGTCATTCTTTCTTTAAATTCTCGGATAGAAAAGACGTGTTCTCCAATCATGTAAATCTAACTGCTTATAAAGCAGCAACACAGGCCCTTTTAGGGTATCTGTCTACTTTATATTCATCCATAAGCATATCAGTATGTAATTTAAGTAAGGGAAGTGTTTTTATAGCATTGTACCTATGTTTTATACCATTGTTTTTTGTTACAGACTTTCTTCTGCTTTTCCCTCACCTATTCCCTATACTGCCTTACCTATTTCTGCCGCCACGCAGTAATGTTAGAAATATTGCGTTCCGGTTTTGAAAGGTATGGGTGCTGGTGATATTACAGGCACATGGGACTTGTCAACTTATGTCTCAGCGTGACGGGCAGAGTGGCAGTGCCCCTCAGATCTTTGCGATTTAAACCTCTGAGTGGACAGCAACTGTTATGGACAGGCGTGTGGCTTACCATCAGGCAGACATCGTCCCGTCACTTGATATTATAAAAAAAAACCTACAACAAAATTCATGTGGAAGTATGTAACCAGAAATAGAGACGAAAAACCTCTGCCAAATCATTACGATGACAACTGCGCTCCAATTGGCCAGCCCGAATTCGAAACAATTACAACAAATAACAAAAAGAACGACGGGTCTCGTCAATTGTTTCATTTCAAAACGACCAGTATAACTTGAGATTTGCTATAATGGACTAAATTCAAAATTACATACATATTTAATTACCGATGAAATGTGATTCCGTTTGTTTTGTAATTAGATGTTTTACTGTTTTTAACAGGCCACCGAATGGAACTGTTCCCCATTGTTAGTGATATTATCTTTAATACTATAAATACAAAATATTTTTAGAATATACGGAAACGTACACGCAGGTCAGTTGTTGGCGCTGTACTATTTCAGCTTTCTAATTTGTGATTCCAGTGCAAACGAGAGTTGACATTTAAAAGGGATATAAGGCCCATTTGCCTGATGAGTTGCCTGGAATGGATGGCCCTTATTTCTGGTGATATACTCGATGGGAAATGTAACTGCAAATGTTAGTGCATAGTAGAGGGCGCCACGAAATTGGTTGCATCTGGGCGTTACATGGGCTAGCGCTGGCGCGGCGAGGGACACATGAGCAAGTACTTCGTGGACTGTGTTGGAGTACATCCATATACACATCCTGTCTCTGCAGAGAACTATCTGGTTGCGAAAACACCGCGGATGGTAACTTGGTGGTAGTTGTCCTTAATGGATGATGAAACCAGGAATAAAAAGCATACGATATACACTTCTGGTGTTTGTTTCCCGAAAACATTTAAAAAAATATCGTCGAAATGGTAAAAATAAACAAATTAACTTGCGTAACACTCACTTGCGCTTCACCAAGCCCCAGCTCAATGGCATCAATGCTCTTCCTAACAAGCGCGGCTTTCTCATTCTCGTGGTCAGCGGCGGCGGGTCCAGCGAGCCCTGCCAACAGCTGAGCGTGCTCGGCCCGAAGTGCCTCGAGCCCAGCCGCCACGGTGCGCGCGCCCGCTACCAGCTCCTCCTGCGACATCGCCGTCATCCTGCCCAGCGATTCGATCTTCTTTCTGAAATAATAAAATCAGTTTGTTAAAGATTATATATCACATTTTATTGCCTATAACTAACATTCTTAGAACTTCGTCATGACCGATACTTCCAATTTAAAAAAAATTTCAGAATAATCACGAGGAAATTATTTGAAAGTCAAATAATGTTTGTTTCATAGGTAAGCATTTTACACTTCAAATCGTTATACTGATTTTATACTCTACTGCTCATTCGTAAGATGAAGAATATGAGCGAGAAACTCTAAGGGTTGCTCTTTGTAAAAATACATTTGAATGCATTTATCATTACAATACGTAATTTAAACATCTTTATTTCGGAACGATTGCTCTAAATGCTTTATCTAACGTAGTTCCCCTCATGCTAGTACTGGAGAAGTTTGCCGCTTAGGTGCCCCTACAGATACAGGCTAGACGAACAAACAAAAGATGTGCCCCAGTAGAACTGCAGTAAAGTTTTTGTGGTGTCCCAATGGGTTTTGGAGTCGAAAAATGTGGAGGATAAAAGGTTTACAGAATTTTCTGCGGAATATTTAATTTCTTTTATAAGACATTGTTACACCTTTTAAAAGACATTACCTATATACAAGACAGTTTATATAAAGTAAGATTTTTTTATATAAGCAACATTGACTTACAAATAAATGGACGACGGGTCTAATACAAAAACCACGAAAAAGATGTCCGAAGTCAACCTATTTAAACGTAGTGACATGTAAAGGAATATGAAAAAGCTAAAACGTTGAATTTAAATTGTAACGTCATCGCAGTACTGCCTAATTTAGCTTGCTTCGATGTCAGTCGAACAAACGAAGACTAAAGCGTGAATGACGCTCTGTATACGATTTTAACGCCCTATAAGTTCGGACACTTTTTAGCACGGACCCGATGTCCATATAATTGTAAGTCAATGATAAGCAAATTCTTTTTTTCTTTGAAAGTTATTTTGGCAACTTCCGAAATAGAATTAAAAAGTAAATAGAACTAAAAAACATCGCTACAAAAGTGTAATTTTAAATTTGTCAAATTACCTACAAGCCAAAAGTGCTTTTGAACTATCCCATGAGAGCTAATTCATCGAAGCATTTTTGCTGAACGATTCAATAACCATTATGTAGAAATATCATTTGTGCCGATCAATGGCATCAGCTATAACGGCTCTCTATTGTATTTCTACAGGGTGATAAAAACGAAATCTACACGTTTTACAAAAAAATATCGAACGAAGTAAACGGTTGGTACATTCTAATCGGTGGAGGTGTCCACATTAGCACCGAGATTTATAAAACGAATTTTTACGTCGACTAACGGCCGCTTTCTATACCTATATAATCTCTCAATATCATTAAATTGCTATCAAAGCTTGAATAATCAATCCAAATACTATTTTTACTATTTCAATAACCGATCGATGGATCGTTATTCCGATCTTTTGTTTCAATTAATCCGTGGGATGGCATTTTTAGATTGACATTTGTATGGCAGTGACAGTTGTCCGCTTTCAATATCCGATCCATAGGTTTGACAAATCGGATTTTGAATGTGTTCGATCTATAAATAGCGATCCTCCAATTTTTACCGATTGCACAGTGTAATAGTGTGAAAATGGAAGTTATTTCAAGTGATAGCGACTGTGTTCTTGAACAATTTGATCAGTTATCAGACTGGTATAATAGAGACAGGGAATAAAAGCAACCTGTGTCCTCAAGAACGTTTAGGCGTATAAACTTCATGGCAAGTTTAACTGACGCTGAGTTTACATTCACATTTAGGCTGAACAAAATATCAGTTGAATTTGTTTTAAATGAAATAAAGCCATTTATCAAAGTCAAATCAAAATGGTATTTTTATAATTTAGATTATTTATCACGTCACGAATACGAACAAATATCAACAAAACATAAATTGACGCTCGCTTTATATTTTTCCATCCTCTAGGGCCTCTCTCTCTAGGCTTCCTCGAAAATTCATGTCATTCTATCACCTACTTACGGTTTAAATATTTTATACTTCAAAGTTTGCAATTAATTTATATTTTTGACAAAAACAATCACAAGTATAAATAAATTAATCTTAGAAACATAACCACCATTTTATTCACTAATTCATGTAATGAACTTCACTCCAATTGACCAATCCTTTTTTTTAAGGACGCTAGAGCCGAGATAGACATATTGAAATACAGATCCGGCAGCGATCGGTCGATAGAATAAAATCTGGATAGAAAACAATTTTACATTCAGGATCAAATATAGAAAGCGGCAGTAAAAAATGGCCATATTTAAAAAACGTACTTTGCCTCATGTTGCGAATCGCCGTGGTCGCTACTTATCTCTTTTGTATATATATTTTGTATACACTTTTTAAGTTTAATTTTATATTGGAATATATTGAAATTCTAAAGGATGGCGAAAGTTGACCAAATAATTATAAAGTGGATTTTGCTAGTATAACTTTAAGTTCTAGTTTATGCTTAGTTATCAATATATTTTTAGAAGTCGGGAATAAAAAAATTGTAAAACAATGTATTTTAGAATAAATGCAAGAACAAAACGCAATTGATACCATAGACTACGTAACGTTCTTGTACGTACATTTCATTTTAAGCATGATTGAATGTTTATCTACCTAAAGTATTGGTTATTTTATGGTACACACATGAAACATTAAAGTTATAAAATACCTAATCAAATAATCAATTAAAAAGTAATGACATAAAGTAACAAATAAAACACAATGTGACAAAAATGTTTAGACAATATTTAAATGAGAGATAAGAAAGTCAGCACAGGAACGTTTTGACAAGAGACCTCTTACCAATGTATAATATTCTGATGTACGTATATATATACATGTCTTAAGCCAAACGATGGACTCTGATACATTCAAATACAAACAGTTTTTGCTAAGCAAGGAATGACAAAAGTTGACAAAATGCAATATTGTATAAAGAAACGTGTACGAAATTGTTTTACAAATGAAACGTAGAGAGCGGACCTCGTTTTTAAATTGTATATGAAACACAATGGGCTATATCGGGTGCAAATAAATTAAAAATTTTAAATTATATACAAACGTACACCAACGACGTAGTATACCTAGAATCGATTGCGCTACTGAGCGACAAAAAAGCAGTGTAAATGTAATTGTAAATTATCAATTAGGTCACAAAACTGCACTTTAAGAATACATGTCTCCGTAGATTTTACGCAAAAGAATGGCATTACTAATGGTCAGAGTGCAGGGCAACACCAACAGTCTTCTCATGCTGATGATAAGTAGAGAAAATGGATAGCTCAATCCTCAATCAATGGATGTCAATAAGTCATCATCAGCGTATCACAGTCCACAGTTCGATATAGTCTATAGTTCACTCCCAGTGATCGCCATTTCGCCAATTTCTTAGTTTATCGCATCCATCTGCTCCACCTGGCCAGAGGGCTCCTCTTACACTACTAAAAACCAATATGTCTCATCGGTTATCGATTTTTCGACAGATATGGCCAGTCCACTGCAACTTCAGCACGTCGCAACTGCCAAATGAACACTTCATTCTACTAACATAGTTTCTAAGTACCTATTAACGCTAAATGGGATTGTAATTGTGTGTGCTGTATAAGTCGGAAATAAATTCTGTGTCTTATTTTTTTGCAATCTGTATTGATAAATAAAATTTTCTCAATACGATACTTTGGGGAAGAAAGGTTGAAAAAGGCAATTTGACAACTGTGCTTATGTGGTCGAGTGAATTTTTCTAGTTCTTTCAATTTGTTTCGTCAAAGAAACATTTTTCACTAAAAAAAGGTGGTATTTACGTAAACATAGTTATAAAAATAAAAAAGGATATGAACAAAACCTTTGTAATTTGGCTTTTACGCCTTTCGTAATCGAAATATCGATACATTCTCCTATACGAAAGAGGACGTTGCGAAAGTGCTATATAGGATGCATGTGTCATGAGAATCGAGCGTGGGACAACCGCATTCCGGACACGGGCACCGGGATCATACCCATTTTTCCGGTTCACTGGCTTTAGGTTGGCGGAGATTGAGTGCGCATTTTATAAATTGTCAGTTCAGGTTGATGGGATTTTTGTTGGCAGATTGCTGGATTAAAATGTTTAATCGTCAACACGTTTAACTGCACCTTTCCAATAGACATTTATTAACGTTGTTATCTTCAAAAATACTTGACAAATATCAAGCCGTAAAAGGGTCGGTCCACAAGATTTATCGTAAGAGATGATAAAAGAGGTAAAGAGAGGCTGTAAGAAATAATAATATGATGTAAAAAAGTACAATTATTATAACACTCCGAATAAAAGTAACTGACACAAGATTTGTGCGCACGTCCTCTTGTTTCAAGAGTAATCACAGATCGACCAAACACAAGAATAGTGAAGGAAGGAAACGGGAATTCGAGAACGATTCAAAATTTTAAAAACACGTGACAAGGAACAAGAAAGGAGGATAAAAAGATGGGACGAGGGTGGAAGAGGTCAGCATCGTCACAAATTTAACTCCTCGCTCTTAAATCGAGAATATCGAGAATCTAAACTCGTAAAGATACCGTAAAAAAACCTATTAGACGTCTAATTTCATGTCAAAGTGCTTGACTTTAGATATTTTTGTGTGCGTCATAAATAAGTATATAAAATAAAATACATGTATATAGGTGAGTGCTCAGATGAGCTTTTGGAACTGCTAACACTGTCACGTTTCACCTATCGCACTACCTGCAAAAGCGGTAGAACCCAACCCCACATCCTCGATTTGATATTTATGACCAAGCGGGTATCACGTTCGTTCCTTCCTGGAACTTGTAAGATGTAAAATGGGCTTCTTAGGGTTTCCTTTGTACACATAGGGTTTTCATGGGAAATGCCCACGGGTGGCGATGACCACTTCCCATGAAGTGGCTTGTCTGGTCGTGTGTTGCCTATTTTAAGTAATACATTTAAAAATCGATACACGTAAATATACCTTATATAATGTAGTTTTAAGGGACATACACCAAGTACCGTACTCTATATGTAATTCGGAAGCGACCGTAAAATAATCTTTACTTGCGAACTGACACAAAACTCTCCTACGGGATCCAGTTTTTCATAATTTTAGGGTAAGCACTTAGAAAAAAATTTGGCCTTAAACAAGACAAGACACTCGGCCTTTGTCTACTGTATATTTATATTAAAAAATACACTAACTATGTTCACTATAACGCGACACAATGACATAAAAACTTATTAAAGATAAGTGACCAAGCGTTTTATATGATATTTTATTAATGTTCGTACGCTTAGAGTACATGAAACTGTGAACCTTTGTAATAAAGTTGGAAACATAATATACAGTCGAATTCAACCTTAAATCTTTTATGGAATAGCTCAGGACTTTCCGAAATGGCAATAGTTCCTGAATAAATGTAACCGCTTCTTTTATCGACTCCGAAGTAAACTTGAGACTATTCATTCAATTCACATTATGTATACATTGGAATTTCAATGTTGAAACTTCAAACTTGTTTATTTTATTATATAGTTTATTTATTAGTATATTAGTATATAGTTTATTTCTTATCGCATTTTACCAGTCTAGAGTCAGCTCTACATGTTAGGGAGTCACCACACTTACCGATACGGAATCGCATTCAGCCGGACAGAAAAAACTTTATGTACTTGTAATAAGAGCGCAAAAGACGTTATGACTTTCGCATCGGCGATCCAAACGAAACGATACGCGTAACGTCTTCTAACATTAGCGCTAGCTTTTTTTTTTATATCAAGTGACGGGATGAATAAGATCGCTAGGGCTAGCACGACAGGGCGCGACTTGCGCGAGAGCGACATAAAGTGCGGGATCTCCATGCGAGAATAGCAGTACCTCGCGCTTCAGTCGCTCTAGCGCAAGTTGTACTACCTCGACTGGTACTAAGCGACATGCCTACGTATAACAATTGCGGTGCTACTCAAAACTTACAATCGCAGAGACCTAAGACACTGCTTCTGCGCCCATCATCCTGTGACATGATGTTGACAAGTCCCATGTGCCTATAGTTTCATCACCATATTCGTTCAAAACCGGAATGCAGTAATGCTCACATTTCCGCTTGGTGGCAGAAATAGACATGGTGACAGTACTTCCCTGGATAAACTCTTTTACAACAAGCTCTACAGCTATAGTTTAATTACTCTTGCAATTAACAAACAATTGAAGACTAATCACCGGTGTTTGTAACAACCGAAGGACAGTAAAAACATAATATAAAATCTCATCATTCATTCCAAAAAATTACTTAACACCTTTCCAAGAAATTTGACTTAGGATGCACAATCAGCATTCCAGGCATTGCATACAAGGTTTGGTACGATTTTATCGACCAATGAATGCAATATCACTGACTCATCCCCCCCACTTCGCTCTCTTCGCATCTGTTTGTAATTAATCTTTCTAAAATGACATATGTCACTAAAGCCAATATATAAAAACAGCTTCTAAGTGCGTATCGGCTGAGATGTCACTCTACCGGAAACGCTTCTGAAGCTCTCTTGTATTAGGTAATATACTATAATCGTCGTTATCTTGGATTGTAAAGCGCCAGAAAGCGTCTGTACAAATCTTTATATTCGTGTAATAGCCAGGGTTTCAATGGCATCACCATTACATCCGGGTTTATGGCTTCTAACTAAAAACTATTGCAGCAAATTTTTGATAATTCTTTTGCTCTGACTGTTGTATTATATGTTTTGTATTATAGCTTGGTAAAGAATCAAAAATAAGATTTTAGTAAATGGACTTTGGAACAGCTCCGACTGTTGTGGCGGTCGAGCTGGGAGTAACCGTGGTACGAAAACAAAATGAGAAAGTGAAGGAAGATGGAACAATTCAAATTTAAAATTTAAATGCAATTAAAATAAAAAAAATGATAAGATACAAGAGGAGAGAAGCGATACAAAGAGGTGAGATGACGGTGTAAGGAGGTCACACCGTCACAGTACTATCTCAAGTGACCAAACGAAACGACACGTTATAACGAAATTGAGAAAGACAATACAAAATTCTAGGGTAGTACTGCCACCTTACCTGTTTCTGCCGCCAAGCAGTATTGTTAGCATTACTGCGTTCTGATATTGAAGGGTAAGGGTGCTGGTGAAATAATAGGCACATGGGACTTGCCAACTTATGTCACAGGGTGACGGGCGCAGGAGCAATGCCCCTCAGATCTTAAAGCTCTGAGTTGCACTGCAGCTGTTATGGATAGACGTGTAGTATTAAACATTTGTATGTGTTATATTTAATATAAAAAAGTAAGAGACTTAAGTAAAATCTTAATATCGATCCCGCACTCGAGATGAATTTATTAATGTGGGCCTAAAACAGTCTACATCCACGAACCTTTTTTATAAGAAATAATTATCACTTGAGGATTTCATGTGAATCCAATAAGCCTCAATTTACAAATCCCTACAGTGGTTAAATCCCTAAGCAGCTATGCAAACGGGCGTTCGTGAAACGCACGATTGCATCGCTACACTTGCGATTAACAGGCGATAGCATCGATGCAAACCCGC
>NW_020654972.1:7851871-7890702 GCF_003589595.1 Hyposmocoma kahamanoa | reverse complement strand
TACATCGTACCAATTAACGCTCCTTCTGTAGGCATGACAAACTCCCTGGTGTGTGTCACAGCTTTTTATAACTCTATTTATTAACCCTAGAACCAGATTGAGAGTACCTTGTCCTAATAAAGAGTAACAATATTAGGTGTAAGGGTGTTGAGATCATTCAATCACCTGTAACAGTATAACGTGGATAAAGGGATAAAGCTTGTGTACTATCAAGACGTGTTTACACGAGAGTGATTCTGCGGTTATTGGGATTTGAAGGTCAAATAAAATGTTGTCATATTTGCCACTAGCCTTATTTATCAAATGTGTTAGTATCCCCAAAATTATTTCGACTGTATTTTTTTATAATTTTGTGTGTATTTTACGAGATTACTCTGACATTTCTGTCTAAAAACGGGTACCTCAGAAGCCGTCACATTTAAATTAGAAAAAGACATTCTACCTCTATGGGTGGCAAATTAGGAGATGAATCAGATTTATTGAATTTCACACGCTTTCTGTTAACCAATTTCATTAAACTTTGGCACATAGGTGTAATTCCAATAAAATGTTATGGTGTTCTAGAGCTGATTTGATGATAAAAATGGCAGACGAAGAATAACTCCTCAACATTGTACAACAGCTTTCTTATGTTTGGGTTCATAAGATTCGTTCGGAAAAGATCTTCATCTGCGTCGTTGAAAAAGACGCGGCAACAAAAACAGAAAAAGCGTATGGTTTTCAATTTGAATTTCGCCTTTTTATTATTGAGGTTGTGATTTCAAAACTTCCAATACTGTCTCTCATATAAGCCTGAATGTTGGTAGTTAAGTCTCTATGATTTTATATATCTACCTCTGTCCGAAACTGGAGTTTCGAATAGAAATTAAATCCTCCGATAATAATCTGTCTGGACGACTTCCGGACGCACGTATGCGTATTTGCCGATATTTAGTACAAATGAAATAATAATAAACCCTAAAAAATACTGGATTGGCAGAACATGGCCTGGCGCCCATTGGCGGGAGGGCATGGCATCCTACGGCATTCCTGCAAGCAAACGCACATTGATGGCAATTACGCCGCGGTATCTTACTTCGGCATGTCTACACATGCCGAAGCATACGACAATATAGAAGCAGGTTTTTACCAGTTGTATTATTATATAAGAAGAAGATAAACATATAACAAAGAAGATTTTGAGTGAATAATCTTCAAAAGCCTGCCGAAGCACCCCGAGGCATTCCGGAGGCAACCGGCTCGGTAACCCCAACATTACCGCAGCTGTTTAATAGCTACGATCATTATAATTAAAATTTTAACTATACCGTCGTAACATTAAGGTAATATTACTATTCGCCACCAGAAAAATTCCCTCCATGCTGTCCCGTTAGTAGGCGCCGGGCCTTAGTAACAAGATCATAACAAGCTGTTCACGCGCCGTCGTAGCCAATTCGATTATTCGTCCGAAAATATGGATCTCCAGGTTACTACAAGCAATATCGCCCAAGACGGCAAATAAATTAATCGAATGTGTAAATAGAATAGATCCCAATCTATGATTGATTACAAGAGGTAGCAGCAGTTAGCCGTTTCCAGAGCTTCTTGTACTTGAGAATTAATAGTACAATAAATTATCGTTCTCTATTCTAATAAGTCACTAAAATACTTGTATATATATTCACAAAATGAAGAAAGAACAAAAATAAATGTAAAATTCATAATATCAAAACATTTTCTAAAAAAGAAAACACAAAGGAATCCAACGAAAATTAGTCCTCAAATAATCGGATACAGATAATGTGGTCTGGATCCTTTGAACTCAAAAATATCCATTGGGACCGTACCATATAAAAGGTACTTATTCATAAACAAAGCGCCTAGAAATATCACTCAGCTAGGCTCGTTTCAGGAATTTCAAGGTCACCGTTGAAGGTCAGTCTCTCAAGGACGACGGAATACGCAAATGTACAGTGAAATAAATTGTACACACATCAGTTTCGCTCTTCTGAAATTATCTCGTACAATTTACACCTTGAAAACTGATGCTTTTCAAGCGAAAGTTAATTTTACGTGACAATGAATTACCAACAACAGTATTTTGAGATTGTTCATCAATATTAAAAATAAACTGCGTGGAAATCGGGATAAAAGGCAAGAAGTTCAAGGTTGCTTCTAGTACAGGAAAGGTGGGTCGATCAGATTAGGCGCTTTTAGTGGATGTAATGTGTTCCAAGCGTATTTGGCAGGAAAATCCATTATGTTGTAATGGAGATCCTTAAAATACGAAGCAAGTCACAGAATTTTCGCTTCTTTGAAGATTAGGAATACCGAGTAGATATTATATTGCAGGTGTCGGTGTTTCAAGCGAGTACAGACAACTATTGAGAAATAGTTTAAACATACTGTGGTTTGCTGGTTTACGACGAGTCTTCAATGGACCGTGCGTCAAGCTCAAATGCTCTAGTGAAATGGAGATGACTAGTAGTCGGATATTCGGATTGCTGTCGAAATGTGGAAGCAGCTACTTAAAAACTAAAATGCCATAATTGTGTGACGGTGCACGATTTTTGTATTTGAAATATTTTAGTTCACTATAAATTTTAAAGACCTGATGATGATTAGGGATATGAAAACAGTTTCTCAGTACTGTGAACAGCTAGAAGTGTCAAATTTAAACATAAACAATCGTATAATGGTTTCAGTGTAAAATTATTAAAAATGCAAACTTTTTTCTTGATATTCGAAGTTTTAACATTTTTCTCTTTCGAAATATGGTAACAATTAGACAAAAAAAATGAAAATAAAGAAACTGAAACGTACGTACACACTTTTCACTCATTGTACACTGCGAACAGAAAATGGCACGTAACTTTGAAAACATGATAACTGTCAATGTTATGTCACATTTGGCATCTAAAATATTTGGTATTTCCGTTTCACGTAGTTAACAAGTGTACAGGATTTTTGGAAAAAGAATCTTCAAACCAGTTTTATTCAGTGACCTAACTTAAAGGTAAATTAACGTTAGTAAGTATATACGTTAAACTACAAAACAGGGAGCCAAGATTTCATTAACGCCGAGGTCAGGATGAATTGTGGAGATAAATTGCCTTTTCAGAAGCTTAATTGCGTTTTATTCTAGGGAAGGAAATGGGAAAAACGATTTCATAATTATAATTGTCTGGACAGAACGAGAACTTGGGTCTCTGTAGAAAGAGAAGAAGCGTGTTTCTTATAGCAGGTGGATAAAAGGACCGCCGGGGGAAGGACTTGAACCCTCAAGGTGATTCACCAGAGCAAAAGCGGGAAAAACTGTTTTGCTAGATCAAATTGTTTAATTATTTACTATTAAATAACGGTCTTATAAAAAATTAATGAAATGAATGAATGAATGATATATTCTTTATTGCACATAAAGATACAGTTAAAATACAATACAATAGCTTAAGTATACTAGTAGTAGTAAGTTAATGTGCAACAACTTCTCCCAGGCAACCTTAGGATAGACATTTCGGATATGCAAAAGGGATGCAACCAAAGAATATCATCATAAGTATACAAAACAATAAGTAATAATAAAAATATATACATACGCGTAGATAGATTATACACACACATACAACTAAAATCATATTAATACATACATAACAATAAATAAATAATAAAACATACGATACACCTAAGGATATTGTCTAAAGAATGTGCTAATTTGTTACACGATAGGCTATTCTTTATCTGATCATATAAAGTCCTGAAAAAAGGCTAAAGTAAAAGTCTAAAACAAGAATTTAAGAATAAAATATGTAACTTTGCAAATAATTTTTATATGAAGATATTTCTCTTAAAGTACAACAGAGAAGTACCTAAATTTACTCAATTCATATTTATTCCAAAATTTGAAAATTGCCCAGCGTTGTCGTTAAACCACACACCGCACCGCCCGCTCCCGTCCGTCGCCCATCGGGCGCTTGTCAATGTCGGATCTGGTAAAATTTTCTTCGTCTGTTCTTATTTTATTCATATTAATTAGTAGCATGCGGCATGCGGGGCGCGAGGGGTGGTCCCCCACACCTCACCTCCTAAAATGAAGGTTCGCGTTGAAATAACTCGCCTTAACTCATAATCTAAAAAAATGCCATTATAGTGTCTCAGTCGATAAAACGGAAAAACAAATTAGTTTCAAAGATTTTAAAGAAATGTCGCTACGATCTTAGACTATGGAAACTAAAGGACAAGTTATGTTGACATATATAAATCAGACGTTATATGTATATGATGCCTTGCCTTGCCTTGCCATCGTTCGGTGTCACCTGTGTGTGCCTAGCTGACCGAGTGAAGGCGAGCGCTAACGCGTATAGAGCTCGTTTGACGTGGCTTGTCAAAACTCGCAGTCGCTTGTGACTACTTAGTCACGTGCGACAACGAATCACTTCAGAGAAGTGTCGATTTTTCTGCACAAATCAAAGGCGCTCGACCAATTAGTCAATCGACATTGTATAATCAGACATTTGCATGCTATTTAATATATGCGAAACATGTTTATCTAACACTGTCTCTTGTTACATCTCCTGTTATACCATGTTTTAAGCAAATAAAACTTTGGTGATAATAATAATTATTTATAATAGGTATAACTACTTTCATTTATTTCCAAAATTAAATGGAAGTATCAAAGATTTACTTAAATCAGTCACTGGTATTAATTCTATACCAATGCATAAATACAAAAAAGGCGTACACTATTTGGAATCTGTTTAAAAATTTCTATTTGAAAAAATGAATCTTGAGGTTGGAAATGTATAGGATTTATATTACAAAGTTTTCTGTATTTTATATACTCTCAAATTACAAATATTATTTTTTTCCCAATTTCCAAATGGAATATTGATCTACTTTAATTAAATGTTTGCATGTCGATAATGACTTATCGATAGATTATGGTACGACACTAAAGAAATCCGCCATTTGTTCGTACAATTTTTGTTTAGGTATGCACGATCATTCCGTAGTTAGGACAGCTATTTTCTTTTATTTGTTTTTTCCATCCTCTAAGGCTACGATGCTCCATATCCAAATGGCGGAAAAAACCAGTTTGACAGTTGTGAAATCTTGAGAACAAGAGGCACAAGAAAAATGATGACAGTTCCTTTTCTCCACCTTTTGGAGGAAGAGAAACTTTAGCACATGTTCGGTAAATAAATCAAAATGTATTGACTAATTTCAATCGTAATGATTTTAAAAAATGTAAAGCTGATAAACAACGGCAAGTTTAGGTACTTCAAAATTCTTATAAGATTTTATCCGCTCTTCCCAGAGTCCAAAATAATTGGCTCAAAATAAAGTATGTTCCACTAAACCCCGTCTGACCTAACTAGTGTTGTATTTTTTAATAACGATTATCTACTAAGACACAACATAAGTAGGTACTTGAAAGGAAAAATAACACATACCTTAGAGTTCATACCTATTGACATAATCGTAAGAATAATAGGCGTAGGCACCCGTTTGCACAGATGGAATCTGTTTAAGAACAGGATTCTTCTTCGTTCCTCATAAAACCTTCTTCAAATATGTTGCTTACCTGTACACGTCGCACCTTTGAAATGAAAGTGAACTAAACAAGTTTTGAAGTTATGACATTTTCATATTATTTAATTCATTACTCTTAAAGTACTAGGCAATCGCCTTCTCAGTCCTAGAAAATAATGATGAAACATTCAGCTTTTTATCCTCAACAATTCTTTGATTATTTTAATATTTTAGAAAAATAAAATATTATTTACAATAATTAGTCGGTTTGAACTGAACTTTTTGAATAACAAGAATTAAGTCTCTTTTATTTTGACAAGCAAAACAAGTTGTCGTTTTAATTGTGAAAATTCTCCAAGTAATAAAGTGAGTTGCGTAATGTAAAAATTCAATGGTGATTTTCGAAACGAAAATGTCTTAATTGCTAGTTCTTTACTTTTTTACCCACGGCGGCGTTTACACGAGGGAATGAAATTTCAAATTTATGAAAGAGATTCATATATACAACCTTTCGAGTCTTAATGAGTCAGTTCCAAAGTAACAACCTATTGAACGATAATTTTTAAAGTTGTTTTATGATATAAACTGAATAAGTGAATTAGGTCTCTTTCATTCTAAAGGTACGACGACATGTTTAACAAAGTCAATGATATAAAAACTGAATAAGTGAATTAGGTCTCTTTCAATCTAAAGGTGCGACGACATGTTTAACAAAGTCATATTTTTTTTTATAAATCACATTTTCCAACAGTATTCTACATGTACAATTCGGGTAACAATATTTCAAGTACCGTAAGTAGTAAAGGTGAAAACGATAGGTTCTACGATAGTATCTGTTGAAGAAAACTCACAAGCGACTAACACATCATAGTAGAAAATGCACATAAACAAAATCTCACAAATCGAGACGTCTGAGGCAAAACACAATAAGTGTGTGAATATGGCGTTCTTAGGGTGCGTACAGATCTAACGCGCGCCTGTTTGCGAAAGGCGTGTGCACTGTACACGTGCAATAAGCAGTTTGCTATTTGTTCCCGTGCCGTTAACGCGTTCTATGCTTGCCTACCTTGCGTGAGATGTGATTACAGTGGCGCACTTAACTGCATGCGTGCAATGCACACGCAGCGCATTCGCGAAGTGTTTGCCAAACTTGTACGCACCCTTAGGTTGTAGAGATTGTTAGAGCTAGAGTTTCAATTTTAGTTCTGTTTGCTAATTTCAGTTAATTTATTAGCCCATTTTATGAAAACTTACACTTCTTACAATCACAATAGTTAACATTAGTCAATTATTTATTCATCCATTTCTTCATGGTTTAAATTCTTTGTATTCTATCGAAACAATAGGTAAGATATCATAAATACTTACATTCTGTAGGCATTCAAAGTCTTCGACATTATATATAGAGGAACGTTGATCTATTGTTCAGAATCCATTTCACTGCACTGACATGTTTATTTTGTTAACTGTTTATTGTATACAACGGCATAACACTTTTAGCACTGGACTATAAAGAAATGGCTTCAAAAGTAATACTGAAGAGGAAAATGGAGTTATTATTGAATTTCTTGACTGAAGAAAACTTAAATTCGTTAGATACTACCTTATCTAACCGCAGACAGGATCATTTATATTTCATAAAATATAAATGATCCTGTCTGCGGCTGACAAGATCGTTACTGTCATACAATAACGTGCCACATCAAATCAGTCCGTTTCGTATAATCAGTCAGTTCCGAATGCGAGAAATGACGGTCGCAAATGTCACCGGGATCATTTCGCACCTCTCACGGAAGAATGGCATAAATAGAGTTACGTCAAAAAGTTTATTGCTCCATTAGATACCTACAGAAAAATATAACAAACATCCTCTCCAATTCTTGTAACTCTAGCGACTAATATTGTAGATAGAGTTGCAAGAATTGGAGAGGATGTGAGTTATATTTTTCTGTAGGTATCTAATGAAGCAATAAACACGTTTGACGTAACTCTACTTATGCCATTCTACCATGATGGGTGCTATTTTATCTGTAGGTGTAAGATATTCGTATTTTCTTTGATTCTAATCGGACTTAGTGCACAAGCGACATCCGCAGTGGGTCAAGAGTTTTCTAGATCTGTATAGTCTCGGATTCGGAACAAATACGAAGAGGATGCAGTGCGCAAACGCGCCAACTCTTTGCCTAAAACCAATTTGCAGTACCCACAACTATACACCAATGAACAACTGCGCATAAATCCACATAGACAAGTCCCTTTCTGAAAATCTAACACCAAGATCGCTCTTGTAATTGACCAAATAACAAAAAGAAAGGGCAACTTTTTCACATCTGTTTCCGTTTCGGATTCCGCAAACAGTACTTTAATCGGAAGTTTGTAAAACGCGATGGATTTCAGGCGGACACCCATATTGCTTAGCGTTTTATAGCAGTTAAGTGCAAACCAAAAACAAGCCCTGTTTGGAACTATTTCGTTGATATCTTTCTTTAAAGTACTAATAAATATTATTTTTACATTTCTGCTTCCGCATCCGCTTCCGTTAAGACTTAGTTTTAACATTTGTTTCCGTTATGACACTTCCGTTCCATCACTAATCTATACCTCGGATTTCAATTTCCGAATTACGTACATTTGAAAATGTTCACACTTCACACACGTCACAATGTGTGAAGACCTCAACTCCCATTGAGTCAGTATGGTGAACTATTGTCAACCCTCTCCTTAGTTTAAACCCAGCAATGGGACATTCAGTGAAATGATGACGTCTTTTTTACAAACACGCCAATGATTTGGTCTCAAAGTAGGAAATACATAGAACTATGGCCTATACAATCTCATTAAACCTCTCCTAATAGTGTTGTAATTTATAGGCGATTACATCGATGCAATCGCTTTTAAATCACTAATGAATTAAACAATCAGATGCAGCCGCGCGTTTGCATCGGTGCTTAAAATCGCGCGTGTCTGTAACGATAGATGATTAGCTACTGACTGCATCGCTACTGTACCGCGTTTGCATCACATTTGCATCGCTGCTAAAAGTCGCCATGTGTCACCGCTCTTATTGTTTTTATAAAATTCACTTAGAACTTAAATCTGTCTCAAAACTACTTTTCTTTGTGGGAAATTCGTGTTTGGTATTTGAATCCTAATCACATTAAAAAGGCGAGTGACACGTATTACATTGTTACACACGAAAAACATCGTGCTAATCCACAGTGTGACATGTTGTAACAGATATCACTACACAGACGCTGCACAAAATAACATTAGTGTTCTTTATATTGTTTTATGGTATTAAGTGACGGAACAAACAAGTCGTGGAATGCTAAGCAATTATCGCAAAGACACCAATTATATTATACTATTGCATGATCCCAAAGTAAAGAATTCCATGTACTACGAGTCCCAGAGCAACGGTGTTCACTCTGCGGTGAGCATCCAGACCAAAATGAATTTATATACATTTAAGTCACGGAAGAAAAAAAACAATGAAAGTGCCTTAAGCCTCGAGTACTATCAGAACCGATGTCGCCAAAACTCACATTCTTAATTTGAAACACTACAAAATCTTGCTATTGATTGGTCGTTGAAAGTTCAATACCGTCAATATCTATTATTACAAGTTACGACGCTTTGATATTATATTGAAATATCAATTAATGTGCTGCCATCTAGCGTTTCATTGGTGAACGATGACGAATTGGAGTTATTAATTTGGTTTTCCAAACAAGAAGCGACCATATTTTAGGGGTATAAGCATTACTTTCGTTTCTTGTAATAAAAAAAAGTATTTCGATAAACAGAAAGCGACCTTGGAATAAAATGTAACGCGAACGATCACAAATGTGGAAAACTTTTCGTTATAATTTTCGCTGTTTAACACTGTATTCTGGAACTTAGAGACGAATTTTGACTACAACTTAACAAGCTCGGGGACTTCGTTAAAACGGCATGAATGATTTTCACTTCTAGTTCTATCTTATGTTACTACGCAAAGTTCGGCCACAGAAAACCTAATACGTTTACCATTAACGTCACGAAATATAATATTAATAACGGTTAAAAAGTCGTTGAAAAACCAAATACAAAGATACGACAACAAGTATATAGAAAAATGCGTGAGGTCCGCTTGTTCGTTCCGTGGCTTAGTTGGCACAGCGTCTGGCACGGTTTGCTAGAAGACGTCGGCTCGAATCCAGCCGGATCGAGGGAATTTTTTCTAAGTGTTCGATCTTTCTATTAATAATTATAATAAACTAGTGGAGTAATATCACACAAAAAATAATTGAATATTGCTCCAAGGGTATCTGTAATTTTTTTTTTAAAAACAGCATTTAATCGCAATCGGTAAGCCTTCACAACATACTGTAGGTACAGCGCGTGCGAGGCATGAGCGCGCGGCTGCCCGCCGCTGTAGGCGTATTTTTGTGTCGTGTGTAGAGTGCCAGATCTTTATTAACTTCTTGCTTTTCAATGGATATTTAATTCAAATTCAGAATACAATAGTTGGCGATGCTACTCGAGCCCGGTTTATAATTGAAAACTGATAGCGTGCTATGTGGACATAATTAGATGAAAACACTACTATGAAGTCATTCAAAGACTCAAATCATCTATCAGGTCATCCACGTGTACTTTCTGGCAACCGAAACAAGTAGGAAAAACATGCGTCTTGCCAATGATTGCTCAACTTGCAGAAAGAGACAAATGTATACAATTACGTAATATTAAAAAGAGATGAATATAGAAAATGCAGAATGAAAATAGAATATGTGCCTACCTACGCACGACGCGTGTCGTTGATCCCTTTGGATCATGAAGTGGTGATTGTCTTTTGTTTGTTAGTTGTTTATATTTTGTGATGTAAACAACGTTGGTGATGTTTAAAGGTGTGAAATTGTTTTGTTATGAGTTTGGCATTGAATTCTATGCTGATATGTTCTCTCATGTTCACAATTCATCTTATTTGTAGAAACACACAGTGACAAAAATAAAATGACTCTTATGGAGCTTAATGGAATCAATCGCATTTCTTGATTGAATCAATCACAACATGGACGCCGCCGGCGTTATATACCGTGTACAATATTTCACTCGTTAGTCATATATTTCAGTCCTTTATAATACTAATTATTTACATCACAAAACAGAGCATGGTATTCAGAAACGACTTGCATAAATTGGTTAACTCTTAATTGAATCAATCACAACATTGATAACGTGCCAGACAACCACACCAATTGTCTAGTTTCAAACTAAGGAATTCCCTTTACTCTAAGTACCAGAGCAACGGAATTCACTCAGGAGTTCTACCCAGAAGACCCAAACCATAATCAATTTAGAAAAGTAAAATTTCCTGAATTGGTCCTACCGGAAATAAAACTCAGTACCTCGCCTACAGTGCAAACCGAAACTTCTTCTTATCGCATCGATATGGCATACACTGAAATGTTTGAATCGTGGTGAATCGGATTTACCAATCGTGTAAGGTACAAGCCAGACGTACAGGAAAAGATAGGCTCCTTTTGTGAGTATGATAATGCCACATGTTTTCATACGTAAAATTTTCTTTTGTAGCAGTAGAGCTCCTTGTGAAAGAGGTCGTACAGGGAAGTATTGCCACCTTACCTATTTCTGGCGTCAAGCAGTAATGTGAGCATTACTGCATTCCAGTTTGGAAGGGTAAGGTGTTGGTGAAATTACAGGCACATGACACTCGTCAACTTGTCTCAGCGTGACGTGCGCAGTGGCAGTGTGCCTTAGATCTGTTTTTTATATATAAAATAAGATGCGCATTTGACCTCCATCTCACCAGATGGAAAGGGACGATGAGATCGAAGATGTAGCATGCTTGATGAAGATGTAGTATTTAGGTGTAATAATACCTATTCACTCTCGCCTTGAAAGGTCCAAGTTATAGCGTTCGGAGAGTAAGTCCGCAGGCAGGTAAGTCATTCCATTCTCTAGCCCCATGGTTGGAAGCTAAACGCTACATGCGAATCCTACGAACGTCCACAATATTGGATCTAAACGTTTGCGATTTATGGACAGGCGTGTCGCTTACCACCAGGCGCACAATTAGTTCGTCCCGCAACTTGGTATTATTAAAAAAAACATTGGCCTACCGAGGTAGCAATTAAGGCCAATTACTTAATTTTTGACATTTCTATGTACCAAGTATTTAAAACCATCCAGTAGATTAACAACAGTTTTAAGGAGTCATTACACGGGGAACCGGCTTGAGCCTACAAAAGCTTTATATCCACGCAATAAGAGCGAAAAACGTTGCGCGTTTCGCACATAAAAGTTTTCAAGCCGGCTTAATGGGATACCGTGTCGATAACTGTGCCCACTCCCTAAAGCAAATTAAAACAAAACCATTTTCTTAATTACACTGAGTTTTACGCGGCTCATATTTTTTCGTCTTTTCTTTTGCATGTTACACTATTAACCGCGAGGTGTCGATGTAAATGCATAAGTATCGATACTACAAGGAAGAAAAGTTTTTATCAGCAATTGATAATTTATCTTGATAAATGCCTTGACATTTATAAAATTAATAGGAAGAACAAAGTGCTACCCCTAGTAATGTCGTGGCATGTGTTTGCAACCGAGAATATCGAAACGTGAAAATAAAAGTTAGAAACCAAATCGTTTTTTCAAAGATTTATCTTCGTGTTTATTTAGTTCTGTGTCATTTTTAAACAAAAACTGAAGACAAAGCTATGAATCAGCAAAGATAATAATCGGACATTACAGGATTATTATCAGATAATTATAATGATAATTATCAAGGAAAGCAAATATCTTGATGATTCAAATAAAAATAAGTAGGTGGGTTCAAGGTTCATGCCAGGAGCATGAACTCTGCTATTCATAATTTAGTTGTTCGTGAAAAAAGGTTATTTTTAACCGACTTCAAAAAAGGAGGAGGTTCTCAATTCGACTGTATGTTTTTTTGTATGTATGTTACGCGATAACTCCGGTATTTGTGAACTGATTTTCATGATTCTTTTTTTTTGTTGGAATGGGGGTACTTCCATAGTGGTCCCATTTCATTTTGAAGAAAATTATCCACCTCTAAGTGTGGCTGTTCACGCATGAAGATTCATTTTTATAAATAGCGCCTAAATTTTACTCAAGGAGCAATTATTTTAATGGTTGATTTTGCTATTTCTCCAATTCGAGGCGTTTCTCTCTCAAGTCAGTAGTCAAGTCGTGTATAGTGGCGAATTTAAGGATATTTCAACAAAACTTAGGAAATAGACTCTAATTCCACGTACTTTTGAGGTCGGTTTTTTTAGTACCAAGACTATTTGACACAGTTATAAAAATAAAAAGATGTAATTTAACACCGTTGCCAAATGGTTAAATGGTTGTTTTTCGTTCGTCTTGTTAATAGTGTAGTTTGATATTTACAGCGTTTCTTCCCCGAAGTACTGACATGTTCATGTCAAAACGCAAATGACTCCAAAATCCTGAGTTAAAGCTGTGCAACAGTAAAAATATGTTTCGCCGGAATAAATAACACGCGGCACCGAGACACCGCACTGCGCAAGGATTAGGAATACAAATGGATTCTCGTATTTTTTTATGAAAAATATTCGCATACTTGGCCAAGACGACCGCAATTCCACCTGACGCTGACGCTGCACGCGTTTGTCTGAAAAATGCCTATTGACACTGGTCTTGAATAGCCATTTAAGTAGCAGTGAGAGTTCGTCCAGAGAAGTACTGCCTTACATATTTCTACTGCCAAGCAGATAACGTAAGCATTACTGCGTTTTGGCTTTGAAATTACAGGCACATGCGACTTGTCAACGTATGTCACAGGGTGACGGTGTCCCTCAGACGTTTGTGATTTAAAGCTCTGCGTGACACTGCAACTGTTATGAACAGCCGTGTCGCTTACCACCAGGCGTCTTACATACCTAAACTGGCTCTTCCCGTCACTTGGTAAAAAAGCCGTAAGACGTAGACCTATTTTATCTGCGGTTACAAAAAGTTGCATAAGAATAAACTATGCAGATCAACCTACAACATTCAAATCATAAAATTCTTAATATAATAAAATATTTTTTAAGTTTTTCTTGAATGTCACGATGTTTTACTACAATGATATACAATTATTTTTGTGAAATTGCTCCACTAGTTTGTTATAACTATTAATAACAAAGAAGGAACACTTAGAAAATTTCCTTCGATCCGGCCGGATTCGGACCGACGTCGTCTAGCAAACCGTGCCCAGACGCTATACCAAGGAACGAACCAGCAGACCTTACGAAATTCGTTGTGTGTGTCTCTTGTTGAAATCTTTGTTTTTGGTTTTTACGTCTTTTTATGCCGTAGCGCCACCTCTACTGTTCTCGCGAGTGTCGTACAAGGCGACTGAGGGATCAGCAACCAATGACGGTGGGCTGCAGCGTCCAAGCGTTTGGGGGGAGGCCTATATCCAACGTCCTTCGCCAGAAATAATGATGATGATGAGGTACTAGACAAGCACACCATACACCTGGTCTTAAACTGAGAAATTCCCTGTACCATAAGTACCATAGCAAACTCATTCCGGGGCACTACCCTGAGGATTCAAACCTGAATCAGTTTAGAAAGTTCGTTCCCCAATTGATCCTATCGGGAAACCGTTGGGTTAAACCGGATTTACATTTGTCTGACGTGTCATACACACGACACAAGCCGTGACATCAGTAACCATATTAAACATATGAAACCGACATCGTTCTGACGCGTCACGACACGACACGTTAGACAAATGTAAATACGGCTTTACCGAGGTAGTAAAATACATAATTTTCCAAACGTGTGTTGCGACAAACATGAAATAAAAACTATACTACACTATACTTTTAAAGCAAGATGTACGCAACGTAATTGCTCTAAATTGCATTCCTCAAACTCATGCTTTCTTTTCAACTTGGAATTTTATAACAGACAATAAAGTTTTTTTATATTTAACACACATTCATTAAAATTTAAAACAATTACAAATTCTCAATTGAATCTTAGTTCAAATCTCAACTTTCCATGACATAAGCTTGTGAACGAAAGTAATTTTCAATTTCAAAATGAAAACATTTAAATTCAAAGAAATGCCTCCGTGGCCGAACCGTTACCACGCTGATCTTCCACGCAGAGGTCCCGGGTTCGATTCCCGGGCTGAGAGAAGGGCACATGGGACTTGTCAATTTAAGGCTCAAAGTGACGGGCGCAGTGGCAGTGCGTCTCAGATTTTTGCGATTTAAAGAGCTGAGTGGCACTGAAACTGTCATGGACAGGCGTGTCGCTTACCATCAGGCGCACGACTTGTTCGTCCGGTCACTTGATATTACAAAAAAAATATGTTGTCTTTTGTTTAAGCTACTTATTTGACTTTGTTTAACTACTTAACTGGGTAATTCACGGTTGTTTTAGTATTAATAAATAATATAATTAGTGTACGTTAAACCTGAACATAAATAGTTCAAGGAAATTATGGAGAACCCTACCACTTCACGCACACATTTACAATGTGTGCAGACAGCGCTTTGCTGTACGCAGAAGTAGGTAATACGTTTTACCGTGTTGTATGGAGTGTCCGGGGCGTGGCTTAAATTTGAAACGGAAATATACGAGTGTCCAATAAATGAGAAAAACAAATCCACTTTTACACGTGTTTGTAAAACTCAGATAAAAAGGGCTCAAGCCCCCGTTAATACTAGCCTAGTAACAGAAGACGGAGTAACGAGTTTAACTCATCTTTCAGCACAACGCGGAATTCGCTAATAAGAATTGTAATAACCACAGTTACTAAACTGAGAATGTAGACTGGACCATCTCATACGCATGGCCGGTGTGAAATCATGCGATGTTTTAGGGTTACTCGACCGAATGGCAAAAACGTAACATGAACTGGGCAGTGTCTAGTTTCAGTATGGGTGGGAGGATACGGGCGTTGTCTAAGAAAATTACTGTTATTACGATCATTAATGATCGAACACTAATACTTCGATCCGGCTCGATTCGAACCAGCGCCTTCAGTATACAGTGTCTGATGCTCTCTCAACTGAGCTACGGAACGAACCAGCAGACCGAGGTGTTTGTTGCATCTTTGTTATTGGTTTTTAACGACTTTTTTCTGTCGCGCCAAAATAATTTAATATTGTGCTACTAAAATCTCGTGATATTAAATAAACTTAATACTATTCTTATTACGATTCGAAATTGGAGATCGTAACAAATTCCCCTCTACCGTTAATCGAACCAAGTTATTGCTTCGATAACTTTATCATTAAAAATTAAGTTGACTCTACGGAAGTCTAAGTTAGCAAGTATCCAACTCGCTCTTGGCCAAAATTTTTATTTTTAATTGCATCCGAAGAGTGCAACATGCAGCGCCGGTGCATTCCGCACCAATTCCAGCTCTCAACATTTGTCGGTAAATATAGATAAGTGAGATAAAGATAGACTCAAATTCTATTTGGGATTACGAGCTCCATTGTGTAACAATTTTGACTGTGAACTAGTCAAATACATAAATAAATTGATGCAAACACAAAAAGAAAAAGAATGAAATGAAAAAGATACAAAAATTGCCTAACAACAAATATAAAAATAGGCGAACCTATACAAAAAGTATGTACAATTCATTGAAAGTCCTATTTCACACAACTTTTATGGTTGCTATAACAAGATAACACAAAATCAAAAGGGAACGGCAACAGATTCAATAAAAACCCATAAAACAAAACCACAATCTTGTGCTTAGATAGCAAGCATAGTCCAGAACAAATCAAACATTCACCCTGTGATATAGGTGAAGTTTCAAATGTTCTGCATTCGAGAATCCACTGGCTGCGAGTGGTAGGTGAAGATTCAGAGTATCCACCTCGGAAAAAGGTTCGTGTCAAAGAGAAGCAGCCAAAAAATCTCCATTGCCTTCTCATCTCTTTACCTAGAAAAATATGACGTACATACAGTGACGGATTCGCCCTAAGGTCCAGTAGGCCTGGGCTTAGGGCGGCCAATGGTGACAAAAAATTCACTGATGATAATAAGAAATAACTCAAAGTAGCTAAATATTCTAAAGGCTCACGCACATTACGGCGGGCCGCACTACATCGCATAAATATAGAAATGTGCCAGATCTATAATGTAATGTATAATCACTACGTTTGTCTGTCTGTCTGATCGCAATAAACTTAAAAACTACTGAACGGATGCTGGTACTGACTACATGGCCTGGGGCCTAGGGCGACCAAGATTGCAAATCCGCCACTGGGTATATATCCCAATCAGACTGAAGATGTCCTTAAAAAAGACCAGGTTAAAAGTATCAAGATTAAACAGGCATGTATAAAGATACTGATGCCAATGGAGGAACTGAACGATGTTTGTCAGGAGCATACCGAGTGGAAGTTCGCGGTCGTTGTCTACTCACAGGAACAAGGGGCCTAACATAACCTTTCCAAAAACAATATTATTTCAATGTAAGCTTAAAGTAAGCTTATTTATAATATTACTCATATTCGTACCATGACGAACCTGTCAACCAAGTAATGTATTATTACAAAAGTGTTCAATGATTTCCCAATATTGTCTATTCCTTACTAAAATAGGAAAGAGATAACGCTATGTGAACTATATAATGCCATCTCTTTCTTTTTTGATGTTCCGAATCGTGTTTAAGTACTTAATGTTATTTACTTCAGAGAATTTCGACGTTTAAAAAAAGAAAAGTATGTAATAATAAAATCTATGAAAATTACGTTTTTTTCAATAAGCTAGGTCTTGATAGTCACGTTGTGAATTCGGAACTATAATCTAGTGTCAACTGTTAGTTTCGCCAAGGAGCATATAGATGCTGATGCTGTTAATGCGCATTCCAATATTAATAATTCCTTTAGAGGTATTCAGTGTAAAACATACACACAATTCACGCCCTTCTCCTTTTGGATAGACAGACACCACAGTCTGGCTCTTGCCTGAAGCAAGTCTTTTGCCTCGCCAACTCGCAGTAATCACTACACGTTCGTCGGTTATGAGTACTCTTGATCCGGTCTTTCTTTAGAACGTTCACAGTTTGGACATGTTGAGTGGATCAATCTTCTTTCATTCATACTCTGAACATGTTCGAACTACCTAATCATCCCTTTCTCTATCTTTGTCGTTACACCTTTCTCCAGCCTTCCAACGCTCTTCAATTTATCCATCAGACAGACGTACTTAAAACGCATATTACATATTAATATTAACTGCCGAGACAAGTTAATTAATAGAAGCGATAAATATACATAATAGAAAGTCGGAAGCGTTGGCGCAATCAACATATCGTATATGTAGTTTTAATTAAAGACTAAGTCCGTTTAGTAAGTTGCATACGAGCGCATATCATTTTGTCCTTGAGTAGTTTTTGAGAAAATCGAGCACGTCCCAAAGTTATGAAAGTTTTAGAAACTTTCCCTTCAAGTCGACTAAAAGGAGATTTTCTTCAATAGTCACGCTTGATAGACGGTCTGGCAATAGCAGTAAAGTTATCAATCTAATAAATGCATTTGTCCATCTTCTAGATTCATACCTTAAGTCATTCACTTTCATCTACACGGAACAACTGAGGTAATTATAATCTAAACCGGGAATAAGCAACAAGACAAACAAGCTAAGCACTACCTGCTTAAATTACCGAAACAACTCAAATTTTGACTATACTCAATAAGTACTCAATAATACGATTCAAAAATGTACTATACTCAATAAGGCCAACGTAGAATGGCTTTAGCTGGCATACTTGCATGCTCTTTTAGCTGGCACACTTGAATGCCTATAGCAGTCAGACGTGAGGTAACTAGCCTGTACATCTACCTAAAAGTCTTACTAGCATCAGACAGATGTAAGGTAACAAGCATACGTCTCTACGAAAAAAGAAACAATCCAGAAAGAAGTCATGCCAAGTACAATGTACCATCTTGTCAGGTACAGGCGTGTCAAGTACAGATATGTCAGGTTCAAGGAAGCCAGCTTGAGGTATGAGTATTTTGACTTCATTTTCATAGGTCAGAATTTTACGTAGCTCGTAATACCTATTTTCAATCTATGGTACACTAGACTAAGAGAAATGCTAGGTCCATTAAATGGCATTAACTTTCTAATGAACGGGAAACGATAGGGCCTAGTTAGAGCAATAAGATTTTAAGTACTAGCCGTGGAATAACGGAGATTGCAAATTTTATGATTTGTAATGCTGTTCTAGTTAGGAAATAGATTTATTTTTTAATGATATCAAGTTAAGAGATGAACAAGTCATGTGCCGATGGTAAGCGACAGGCCTACCTTTAACTGTTGCAGTGTCCCTCAGAGCTTAATTTGCAAAGATCTGAGGGGTATTCTAAGGGGGGCTGAGAACTAAAGTTGATAAGTCCCATGTGCCTGTAATTTCACCAGCACCCTTACCCTTCAAAACCGGAATGTAAGCATTACTGCTTGGCGTCAAAAATAGGAATGGAGGCATACTTTCCAGGACGAATTCTCTCACAAGTTCTGCTGTTACTAAACGAATTTGGTATTTTAATATGTGTTACAGTATCATAAATTGTGATATTGGTATTTATGGGATATGTAACGGCATAGATGATATCGAGAAGAGTAGCGAAAGAAGCAGAGTAAGGAATGTATGAAAAGGGCGCGTGATGGTGTGATAAGAGCTATGTAGTGCTCGAAAATAGAAAACAGTTGCTCATCCACATTTAAAAAGTTGGAAGTTGTACCATCTGTGTACATATTTGAAATTTCGAAAAACGTCATCCTTGATTATTTCAATTCGTCACACGGCACGCCGTTATGTGTCTACTATGAATTCACCGTCGCCGGGTACAGCGTTAGTATTTGTCATACAAAA
Organism: Hyposmocoma kahamanoa; assembly: GCF_003589595.1. Classification (NCBI taxonomy): domain Eukaryota; kingdom Metazoa; phylum Arthropoda; class Insecta; order Lepidoptera; family Cosmopterigidae; genus Hyposmocoma; species Hyposmocoma kahamanoa. The sequence goes on along the minus strand of NW_020654972.1, from coordinate 7,871,300 downwards.
TTGTCACAAAATTGTCATTTTACAAAAGCGCTCGCTAGTGACCACAGTAACTGTAATGTCATGGTAAAGGCTCTGATCAATTTCAAACTAGATCATGCAAAACTGTACGACTTCAAAAGAATGTAATTGTAATGGCCTCGAATATCTACAATTAACATTTTAAAATAAATTAAATTATATTTTCGTTGTTACTAACATAGTCAATAACACGATTGTTACTAACCAAAAACGAAATAATGTTTAAATTAAACGGTTATCAGAATTAGACATTGCAACATTTGTATAGAATTTAAGAAATAAATACTTAATAACTGCTATTATATTACGTTCCACAATATTGGGCATTTTTTTGTAATTTTTTAAAGGACTTCAAAAAAAGGGGGAGGTTTTTAATTCGAATTAACGCGATCACTCCGACATTTGTCAACCAATTTCAATGATTCTTTTTTGTTGGAAATGGAGTACCTTAATAGTGGTCCCATTCAAATTTGAAAAAAATATTCAACCTCTTAAGGAGGTAAATTAGGAAATGTATTTGGTTTATATTTCGAATAAAACTTGGCAAATAGATATAATTCCAATAAAAATAACGGTAACGAAGACAGCGAAAGTGGATGGATAATCCAACTTTTGAGGTCTGTTTCTTTATAAAAAAAGTTTTAATTATTAACTTATTTTTTGTCTCTGATTGAACTATATAATATACAAATAAATGCACGAATGTCTCTACATAACAATTATGAAAACTTTGTATACCACAAAGCCGATCACAATGATTCAAAATGCATTCTTGCAATGCCATTACAACCTGTGCATCACAAAGAAACAAATGAATTTGAATTTGGTGAAGCAAACGACGTTCACAGACGAGAACATTCCAGAAATGTTTCGTGGAATATTCTCGTCGAGTGACGGTGTGCGATGCGAATGCGATTTTGTAAACCCGGTGTTAAAGATGAATTCGTACCCTCGCGCCACAGAACCACGTGCTGCTTACTATCGACTACAACAAGGAAAGGAAACGAAGTAGTTCTTAATTTTACAAATTTTAAATATAGAGATAAATCGCAACTTGGAACCTGTGGTGGCCTAATGGTTTGACCTACCGTGTGACGTATAAATGGGTTGTCGATGACGATGGCGTTGGTGCAACTTGAACTAATCTTTTGTTTTATAGTTACACTACTAAAAGCTAATGGCGTTTTGTTTTGTAGTTACACCACGAAAGGAGCCTCCTAGGGCGTACTCATATTCCCTGTACGTCTAGCGTACCCTGGGCAACAAACAGCGAGAACCTTACGCCGATTGGCAAATCCTTTCTCCAGCAGTTCTGGGATGCAAGTCAATGCCAACTACATGATAAGAAACCTCCTAAAACCGATTACGTTGGTATGGCCATGTAATGTGTAGGGATGACCACTAAATGATCAAGAAAATCTCGACACATGAAACTGAAACCGCCAAAAGATGGTCAGACAGAACCTAGATCACTTGTAGTGGAACCGTCAAAAGATATATAAAGACGAGGACCAGAGACCGAGCTCAAAAGAAATGGGATATAAAACCAGGATAAAAAAGACGAAGAAGACTGGAATTAACTACGGTGTGATCGGTAAATTTAACGTATTGTCAATATGAAATGAACTTTTGAGGACATTACCTGGAACGATGAGATTCAAATCTATAAAAAAGTCTTTTTTGTTTTTTAATTTCTCCACGTCGTACAAAAGCCATTGTCAGTAATCTTACATAGGACAAAACAGAAAGCTCTTTTTCTAGCCCATATCTTTGTAATCAATTATCAACAAAAGATCTATTAAATACGTCTTTTAATTCACTTTCACTTTTCTTTATTAACTGTGCTGCCTTGTATCTATTTTATTTAGTTTTTGTAACTTGCATTACACGGCTTTCGTAAGAAGTTTCTTTGAAAAATAACTCGGTTATCTTCTTGTGAATCGGCCAGCATTGTTTCGTGGGTTCGTTGTTGGGATTCTTTGTCCTGGATGGTATCCTCGCAGTTCTTTCACTGTTGTGAATTATTTTTCTCAAACATGCTCGGAAATGTCAGATTTTCTTTTGAACAAAGAACATGTAAAGATGGTGATTTTTGCCACACTACAATATTAAAAACAAATTGTTTTCAGCATTGACTTACAATTATATGGACGTCGGGTACGCGCTAAAAAGTGTCCGAACTTATAGGGCGTTCTTCACGCTTTAGTCTTCGTTTGTTCGACTGACAGCGAAGCAAGCAAAATTAGACAGTACTGCGATGACATTACAATTTAAATTCAACGTTTTAGCTTTTTCATATTCCTTTACATGTCACTACGTTTAAATAGGTTGACTTCCACTGACGTCCATTTATTTGTAAGTCAATGGTTTTCAGGCATATTCTGGGAAATGCGTATGAAAATCTCATTTAAACAGCTACGTTAACTTTTAAATATTTGACCGTTATTGCACAACAACGAAATAACTAAATCAAAATGCCATACAGCCAAGTCGTCTGCTCGGTTTTTCAGCGCAGCGCGTGTTTGCTTCTTTAAAAAAATACTTAAGCAATGTTGCTACATTTAGAAGCTTTTCCGTTTAGAAACTTATTTTTGTAAACATATTTATATGATTTCTATGCATTTATTGAGTAACAAATATTGTCTAACGAAACTCGTGCTTGTTCGGCAATCTCTTACTACCCGGTCTCTGTAATAATGTACTATTTTCGGCCAAGTTATTAATCTCTAAGATACAAAACTTGCCCTTTTATTATACCTAATGTACTCTAACAAAAATATAGAAGTAGTACACGTTGGCTAATTAGTATAGACAACGGTTCGTTTATTTAGTGATATACTATCGAAATGACCCAATTGGTTGAATGTTCCTGTTATCATAGTTACTAAGAATTCTGTGTTGAGAAGGGTAAATACAATTGTTGATCACTTTTAATAAAATGCCGACGCAGTAATCTTGTTGTAGGTATAGTAAATGAATAAGATATGAAGCAATGAAAGGAAAAATAAAAATATAAGATGGAGATTATTAAATTGCATCTTTTTACAGAAATTCCTAAGAGCTTCGCTAAGTAAAACGGGACCTGAAGTTACGTTAGAAACAAATGAAGACCATATTTCAAAAAGGACCCTTTCAGAAGTAAGTGTAAGTAAGTTCCAAAGTCGGTGTATCATGATGTGATGGAACAAATAAGTAGGCCTCGTGGTAAGCTTTAAAATATTAAGATCTCAGGGGCAATGGAACTGCGTCAATCATCGTGAGACATAAACTTGATAAGTCCTATGTGCTTGTATCACCAGCATCTTTCAAAACTGGAACGCAGTAATGCTTAAATTACAGCTTAGCGGCGGAAAATTATGATGGCAATACTTCCATGGACAAATCATTTCATTACTTTATTAAAGCTTGATTAATCCAACATGACCCAACCGATAAACAAGGTTACAAGATATTCAATCCGATTTACATGGATAATTATAATAATTGATATTATATATCCATTATCTGTTATGTTTATTTACACGTTATTGTTTGGTGTAATGAACTTAAATATGTTATAAGGAAATGACAATGTAGACTACGCCAGGTTTTTCTTTGATATAACCTCAACTTTTGAATTAATCTTTCAGCAACTAGCTACAACATTTAGGGCCCTCCGCCAATTCAAATAGCAATTGCAAATGCAATTTAACTGTCGCACTGAAGAAAATTTCATTTCGATTATTTCTGCAGTTTTTTAAGCGAACCGTGTGACTGAGTCCTCTGTACGTGTACAGGTTTCGCGCCTAGGTAAAGACTGGTTTTTTTTGTAGTAACCGCAATACATAGAGACTTACAAATAATTTTTGTATGTACTATTTAATGTTTTCAAAAAATACAAAAAATATTAACTACTCATCAGGCCATATTGGTCTTGATTTATGTACGATAGGTTTCCTAAGGTCCAATAAAATTATCTTTACTAAGTTAAGTGGGTATGTTTCATACTCTGTGCTCCAAGTTGCTCTTTCGCCTAATTTCGTTAAATCTCAATATCTGCGAATATTTTTGTAATAGCTAGCAATCTAATCAGAACAGTTATCTAATCGATCATAATTCCTACTGTATTAACGATCCGAGAATTATGACTCTTTGTATTACATTGTCTGATAAAATTTATTATAAACATTAAATCGTCATACGTATACGAATTAACACGTTTCTAAAGCACCGACCGATAAGATATCTAACAACCACAATCTTAACAAGAAAAAAACAAGAACACGTATTAAGGAGTTTTCTGTTGGTCGCGGAAAGACTCTGAGGAAAAAGAAGGACCAGTAAAGCGTTAAGATGGCAACTGGAGAGTGCAAAACACACTGGAGATCGAAGATTCAGTAAGCGAACCCAATAATATCATCGAAATAATCACGAGTACTCTAGAAATGCTATGAGACTACCCTGACTTGGCACGTGGAGTGAATTTCTGAAGATCGCACGGTAATAACGTTTCTGGGGAGCCGGTGGATCGCTGACCAATTAATTACACAGAAAAGATTAGGTGGAAAAGGTTCTCTATGAAGTCTAAGCTGTGAAATGACAGGGAAAGCTCATAAAAGACATATGGCGTCTTCTAGTAGCGGTGGTCAAGATCTGCTACGCCAAGATGCGTGAAAAAGACGTATTGAAAACTACTATATGGCAGGTTATGGCCAAACGTTACATGATACCGAAATAAAGGTGTGAGGATTTAATTTTATGTCTCTAATAGATTAGGTACTTGGACAAAGGTATAAGATAGATTATATATTAGAAAAATTTTCGCATCGATGACAAAAGTGACAAGATGAAAGCTCTACATTTCATATTTAATTTAGCAATTAAAAATGTGTTAGTTTCTTGCCATTTCATGCATGGCCATGGAATAACGCGTAGTAGTGGTGGTAAATTGGGATTATGGTTTTGTGTCCTTTGATATTCAAAAGGAGTTAGTTCTACATTCTGTTTTGAACAAAACATAAATTTACGTACAAATTCATTGCCTAATAAATCCTAATAATTTAATAATAAGTGTGAAAAATTAATTACTATCTAATGCGGTTAATTAAGTACATTTTATCGCGGAGCAGTGCCAGATGCTCATAAATTTAAAGAGTGTCCATTTCCGTACGGAAAAAACGAAGAAACTTTCTCGGATAATTAAGCCAACATTTTTATCGATTTAGTACCTAAAGATGTCAGGTGTACAAATTCTAAGAAATCACGGTTTTCTAAGCACAAAAACTGTTTATAAAGCTGGTTCAATATTGCGATCTTGGTAATAGAATATACACAAAACCTGTTACAGAACATAAATATATAACCAATACATTAAGAGAAAACACTTCCAAGGTCGCCAAGAAACAAACAGACACACACGCACAAATATTGCAGTAGAAAAACGGACGGGTATGAACGCGTAATTTAACAAATTAATCTTTGAGTGGCACGTCCGTTCTCGGCGGCGGCTGTACGCGAACTGATCGAATTTCGAACGCAACGTACAATAGTGCGGGAAAAGGGGAGATATGAAGTTGATATCGAGAATTAGCTGGGAGTGATACGAGCACATGAAAGATTACGTCGAAAGTTCATTGGCTTACAGCTGCAATAATCATTACTTAAAATATTTACTTAACATTCAGTAATGTTAAAACAGTGAATTTTATTTTAATCGAATGCTAGTATTAATTAACAATGAAAACAGTTTTGTCAATTCAACATGCAAAATTGTTAGAAAGAACAAAAAAGGCAATACAAATCCCAAGAGTGTTCAAATGTGATTAGGCAGATCGGGTGACACAAATTAGTGTCGAACTGAAGTTTGTACCATTAGTGTAATAAGACCGCATCCGCAAAATGACAACTTTTCATAAGAAAAGTTGAAAGATTCTACACACGAAAATTTTTTGTGGTTAAAAAATAGGTGACTTAAATTCATTTCGTCGGCTAAATTTTAAACCACGTTACTCCGTTTTTGGACATCACTTTTTTGCTCTTTTAGGGAAATATCGGGCAAATAAAGCTTAAAACATAATTTGTAGACCCTTTTATGGTCATATAATAAAGTTATAATCATTTCTAGTAATTCTGTTTTTGTGCATAACCAAACGGTCACATTAATGGATGTTACGAGGTTTACGAATTTAACATAATTCGTAGTATTTTTATGACATTCTTGTGATAAAAGCATTTTTGACGCATTATCATACCAAGACTATGAATTACAAGTGCCAGTTACTCCATCACACAGCACTCCAGCACAAAAGAGCAGCAAAAAATACTAATCACACGTTTCAGTGCCCCGCTCTAGGGTTTTCCAATCGCGTTAACTGGGGTGGCACCCCCGGCCCGCGTACCGCTACTCACCCCCGCGACACCCTCACCCTTACATGCGCAGTTGTGCAAGTTCTTGTAAACACAGTACAGGGGTTGGGGGTCGCTACGTGAATCATCGTAGGGTTAGAAAAAAATTTAAACGAAGAACTAATTGGAAATTAGTGTCAGCCGTGAGCATAAGTTCTGTAAAAAGCTCGATACTTTGACGTTTCTGCCGCTGTTAGTTGAAAGGGCGCTTGTGGACTCAAAAACTCAAAACAGAGAAAAAAATATTCAAAATTAAATAAAATAATCTCAGTACAACTCAAAAGTACGTGGAATTACGTCTATTTGCTAAGTTTTATTGAAATATCCCCTAGTTTGCCACTACGATAATAAAAATCGGTACTCACTACTAAAAGTATATTGAAAAAAAAAAACTCCTTGAATTGAAGAAATAGCAAAATCAACCATTAAAATAATTGCTCCTAAATTAAAGTTAGGCGCTATTTATAAAAATGAATCTTCATGCGTGAACAGCCACCCTTAAAGGTGGATGATTTTCTTCAAAATGAAATGGTACCACTATGGAAGTACCTCCTTTCCAACAAAAAAAGAATCATGAAAAACGGTTTACAAATACCGGAGTTATCGTGTAACATACATACAAAAAAAAGATAAAAAAAGAACATACAGTCGAATTGAGAACCTCCTCTTTTTTTGAAGTCGGTTAAAAAATATGTGCTTTTCTCTTGCGGCGACTTCATACCTTATCCATCTAGGAAAAAAAAAAACAAAAAGAGTCACAGATCGGCCTTTTTTTATTGATCACGGCAGTATTCACAACAAATTTTTTTGAAAAATTTCACATGCGTTCTTTAAAAGCACGGAGGCAGTTTTGCTCGCATTGCCTTGGATCGCTAGCAGATTTCTTTAAGAGACCTTTCCTCGCCTTTTGTATAATTAATATTTCTTTTGTATTTGGTGCAACAGAGAATGTCACTATACTCAACCCATTGTACGTCCCACTGCTGGGCACAGGTTATCTCAAAAGACAGTGATGGTTGGGAACTAGACAATTCAAAGGTTCTTCGACATGCAGGTTTTATCACAAAGTTTTTCTTCACCGTTAACGAAACTCTGAGAGTTATTGCTACCAAACATTCATACTGCCGCCGTTAGTTAAAAGGGCACACGTAACATTTGTTCAAAAATTTAGTTATGAATGCTGCTGTGATCAGTAAAAAGGGCCCATCTGCCAATGTTTTTATTTTTTCCTAAGTAGATAAGGTATGAAGTTTTCGCAACAGTACACATTTTTCGACAGTCTTTTTATATGTATGTTACGCGATAACTCAGGCATTTGTGAACCGATTTTGATGATGCTTTTTTGTTGGAAAGAGATTACCTCAGATGTGGTCCCATTTAAATTTGAAGAAAATATTCCACCTTTAAGGGAGGTAAAGTAGGGTATGAATGATTTTTGAGGTCGGTTTTTTTAGTACTCTGTACTGATATTTTTTCAAATATTATTTTCTCGGTTTTGTAATTGGTAAAATACAGGTGTAACTTACAAGTGATTAGATCTACAATTCTTACCCAAATCAGGCGTACAATGTCTTAAAATTACAATTCAATTAAAATTTATTACAACTTAAATGTCAAAAATTAAAATTATAATTAAGTTAGTTATACAATTGTCAAATATTTGATGTCTTTATATAAAATTCGTTAAGATTGGATAAAACTTTGTCAACCATTTTATTAAACAAGCTTTAAATTTATCACCAATCACCAATGTTTAAATACATTTCATTTACATTGGAAGTCTGTTATAAATTCTAATCGCTGTTACATAGGTGCTGCGGTCAAAGATCGTGCTGTTTATTTTAGGAAGGACAAGACGGTCCTTGTTTCTGACGTTAACGGAGTGTGCAAGAAGTTACTGCGATTACGTACAAAAAGACATATTTCCAAAATATATATTCCTGTTAAAGTCAGGAAACCCTTTTCTTTGTACAGACTTCTTAGTGAATAGTCACTGGGTTTAGTATAGATTATAAATTTTAAATTTTATAAATTTTTGCTACATACGCCCTTTCAACTAACAGCGGAAGCATAAATGTTCATAGCACAGAACTTAGTCATAGGTATATGCCGCCGTGGGGCTTCGAATCGTCAAACTCTCGATTCAGGAGCAACCGTTCTCCAACTGGTCTACCACCTCTACCAATATAATCAGATTTTGTACAAACGGTTCGGCTGATCTGACCTTGAAACTTTTGCACGTGATACGTTTACGATCCAGAAAAGGGACACGAATAAGGTATTTATTCCGGACACGAAAGAATTTAAATACAGACCTTTGTATATAACGTCGGGTTGTCTTACCCGCGTATTATGTATCAACGTTCTTTATATAAATCATGAAATTAAATTTAGAACTGCGAATTTAAATCAAGAATTTAGAATTAGAGAATGTAGAGAGAATGAATGAAATATTGATGTAATAAATTTATAAGCGAGAGTGAGCGGACATAATGGTCCAGGTCAACAGCACCCTTAACTGGCGAGCATTATAATGAAAACACTAATACGTGTTGATGAAGCGAAAGATGGGTATCAGCTCTAGTAGTGAAGTAAACGTATGTATAAATAATTAAAAGTTGATATTCATTGCCTTCTAAAAATTAGTAATGGAGTAGTCGAGAGCATGCTTCACTTTTAAATCTAGGAGATTTCGAGTTTGATTCCACTAAGGGATTCTGCTGAAATTTGAACATCCACAACGCACATTATATCAACGTAGTTTACCTAAGACTTAGCCACTCATGTTATTGTCTAAATAATTTTCTTAACAAGTACATCTCGTTTGTTCCTTGTGAAAAAGTTGATCCGGGAAGTGCTGCGTCCACCTATTTCTGCACTAATTTAAGCAATTGCTGCGTTCCGGTTTTGACGGGTAAGGGGTGCTTATGAAACTAGAAGCACATGGGACTTGTCAGTTTTATATCACAGAGTAACGGGCAGTGTCCGTTAGATCTTTGCAGAGCTTTAGCTACGTATGGCACTGCAACACCAAGCGTATAACTTCGTCTCGTCACTTGATATCGTAATAAAAAACTATAGGCGTTTTAAAGGTACAGATATCAGACACCTTCTAGGTACGCATCTTACAATCTCGACTACAGAGTAACTTATATCATGCGAGACTCCGGCCGAATCCTGGCCTAGAAATAATTTAAACAATTTAAATCCGCATTAAAAACGTTACAGAAACGTGACATTGATACAAGAACCTTAATAAAATGAACTAAGGTTACAAATATTTCATCATTCGCTTGTAAGTAGTAGTATAATGTGCAGTAAAACTGGCTGGTATTTCTATCATACGGACCTAGGGCTAAATGGTTTTTTCTTTATTTCCACGCTCCCGTTGCACGCTAGGAGCGCGAACAAACAGCCAACTAGGCTACCGCCTCCGCCGGGCGCGAAATGCCACGACCCCAAAAAGCAGCAGGTTTTTTTATTTTATTTATTAAGACTAATGTAAGGCTTCTTCAATTTCGCACCCTTTACGGAACAATGGCATACGTGGAGTTACGTTAAACATGTTTATTGCTCCATACAGAAAATATAACCCACATCCTCTCCAATTCTTGTACTACAATATTAGTCGATAGATTTACAAGAATGGGAGAGGATGTGGGTTATATTTTTCTGTATCTGTTAGCGCAATAAACGTTTTTAACGTAACTCCACTTATGCCATTGTTTCACGAGTGGTGCGATTTATTCTTTTTATGATATACTTGTAAATTTTTATAAGATACCTAAATTGAATAGTACTTTATGCAATCGTTCCAGTAGGTACCATGTTTAGGCTATGAAGCTTTACCGAGTGGTCTAAGCAATAGGTACGGGATTGCTAGATTATGTAATGTTTGCATACGATATTTTTTCTACGAGTAAATTCAAATAATGAAACACAATCAATGTTTAAAAATTATTTGTTAACAATCCACGACAACAAACGCTTCAGAACAAAAAACCGAAGAAATAGGAAAGGTCCGTGATTGTCCAAGTACTTACCACTCATATTCTAACCAATCGGGAGGCAGTTTGAGTAGCGTCATATTTGATATTTTAATTGGCAAAAATACGACATTTTTTTTAAACTCGTTAAAATATTTTTGTGTACAGAACTATAATGAAATTTTTGAGTTCACTAGCGAGTACCATTATAGAATTTTGGCTCAGAACTAAAAAGAGCGCCTTTGTGATATGGTTTATGAAATTATAATTGAAGGCATTGACTTACAAATAAATGGACGACGGGTCTAATACAAAAACCACGAAAAAAATGTCCCAAGTCAACCTATTCGAAATTTAAATTGTAATGTCATCGCAGTATCGCGCTGTCAGTAGAACAAATGAAAAGCGGAGTGTCGCGCTCTGTATACGATTTTAGCGCCTTACAAGTGCGGACACTTTTTAGCGCGGACGCGACGTCCATATAATTGTAAGTCAATGATTGAAGGAATAAAAGATAGGAGTACAAAAAACTTTTGATTTTTTTTTCATTCATAAATTTTCATTTCTCGCAAGTGTGAAAAAAAACCTTGCATGTGTTATATATTAGATAAGGTGTTATACATTCGATAAACATTAGATAATGTTATATATATTAAATCATCGTATTATTCAATATGTTAAATATTATACATATCTGTACTAAGTATATAAATGTAAACTTTTAGATAAGACAATGTTTTGAAGTAATTAAGTGTTTACCTCACTAGGATATTACTATCCATTACCTAATTATGTTTAAATATCCCACGAAACTTTGTTATACAAGCTTAGATTGTAAGACATGCAGAAGATTACTATTTCCAAATTCAAAACGACCAGACTCTGTTATTTCTTAGTTAGTTCTTTATATAATAAATAAAATATTTTTATTCTTAAAATCAGTTTTGTATCCACCACGTAATACATGCAACACGAGTGAAACAGCAATTACAAACATTGGGGCCATTAAAACATTAGGAATGTCACTTTGTTCGTAATTGCCTACTTATTGCCCTTGTAACACAATCTATTAAGACTTTAGTGGTTACTCGCTAAAGACAGCTCACTCAGTAGAGGTAAAGCTTCATGGGAAAGGGTTCGTAAAGGGAAGTACTGCCACCTTACCTATTTCTGCCGCTAAGCGGTAATGTGAGCATTACTGTGTTCCGGTTTTGAAGGGTAAGGGTGCTGGTGAAATTACAGGCACATGGGACTTGTCAACTAATGTGACGGGTTTTTGCGATTTAAAGCTCTGAGTGGCACTGCAACTGTTATTGACAGGCGTGTAGCTAACAATCAGGCGTAGGACTTGTTCGTCGCGTCACTTGATGTTATAATAATCTCAGTACAGAGTACTAAAAAAACTCAAAAATCGGTTCTCATTACTCAAAGTATATTGAGAGAAAAACGCTTTGAATTGGAGAATAGCAAAATCAACCATTATAATAATTGCTCCTTACGTAACATTTAGCCGCTATTTACAATAATCTCAGTACAGAGTACTAAAAAAACCGACCTCAAAAGTACGTGGAATTACGTCTATTTGCTAAGTTTTATTAAAATATCCCCTAGTTCGCCACTATACAAGAATTGACACTGGAGATAATAAAAATAGGTTCGCACTACGACACTACTCAAAGTATATTGAGAGAAAAACGCCTTGAATTGGAGAAATAGCAAAATCAACCATTAAAGTAATTGCTCCTAAATTAAAGTTAGGCGCTATTTATAAAAATTAATCTTCATGCGTGAACAGCCACCCTTCGAGGTGGATGATTTTCTTCAAAATGAAATGGGACCACTATGGAAGTACAGGGGGCACTTCCAACAAAAAAAGAATCATGAAAATCGGTTCACAAATACCGGAGTTATCGCGTAACATACATACAAAAAAAAAGAACATACAGTCGAATTGAGAACCTCCTTTATTGAAGTCGGTTTAAAAAAAGATTATTAACCGACTTCAAAAACAGGAGGAGGTTCCCAAATCGACTTTTTTGTATCTATGTTATGCGATGATAACATAGATACAAAAATTCACTCATTTGTGAACCGATTTTGATGATTCTACACCAACGAAACAAATAACGTTACAGTACTGACAAAATTCAGAGAGATAGATCTCCAACGTTCGCAAGGGTAGAACACAAAAGAAAGAAAGAGATAATATTAAATTGCTCCGAACATTTCCCTAGTACCTCAAATGTGTGTAAACAGCGGTTACCATCTAGACTATCACAAATTTTTTGACAAGTCAACGTGTATGTTATTTACTTAGCGTAGACTGGTCACCGTGCTACAATGTTCATAGCATATGAATTGAGAAACTTCAGAAAAGGTTCATATATCACTTAGCCTACAGCTGCAATATGGCCAAGAAACTCTACTCATATACAGAGCGTTTAAAGCATTTTGGGTTTACTACACTTGAAACAAGACTTAAATTCCCGACTCAGTTTGTTTGAAGAAATTAGTCACTGGGGTTTTTAATTATCCAGATTTATTAATGTTCAGTTCAGCGCTCCAACTCGACCATAGAGAAATAAACATAATAGGAAGTTGTTTTGCATTCCAAAACATCGTACTAACCTCTGCTTGCACGGGCCCCTTTCTCGGATGTATACACTTTATATATGCAATGTTACACACTATTAGAATTCAACGGATTTGGCAACTATGTCTGTGAGCTTACTTAAAAGACTTGTATTGCACTAATAGTTATAGATTATCTTTTCTCTCTTAATAAGTATTTTTTTATAGAATATTAACATTATGTAAAAAATAAACAGATTATTGTGCATGCGGTGTTCTCCTCTAATTAATGTGGCAATTGTATTTATGTTTTGTATAATTATGTTATTGGTATGTATAATGTACTCATCATTGGAGAACCAAATAAATAAATACTTAAAGCGGCAAACAGGTTGTAAAGTCCACCACTCAAGATAGATCTTAATCTACGTCTATCTGCATATTAAAAAATTGAACCTTATTGGTACACCTTGCGTGGCACTCCATAAAGTTAATTATCAGTTTCTCCTGGTAGCAAACAATGAATATGAACACTTTCACTGGCTGATTGACTGTATTGCTATATCTTTATTGTAATCTCGCGAGTTTTGTTTTTATAACAGTTAGCATGATAATTGAATTGTGATAGGATATAGTCAAAGAATAATGAGTTCCTTGTATTATGTTCGTTTAACTCATAGTTTCCCAAAATGCTCCAGTAGGCACTGAAGAGTCTTAGGGAACAAAGTAGGAAACAATTGGTTGATGCTGTCCAGGGGGCTCTACCGCATTTGAAAAAAAAAACCTTGAATTATATATGTTAGCTATTATATATATAAAGCTACATATCCTGACTCACTTAGAAAAATAGAATGCATACTTCCCGAAGTGGTGGAAAAAAGATATTTATACCGTTGTACGCGGATAGGCTCGAAGGCAAAGAATCAAATATGAGAAGACCTGACTGTGGAAATGTAAACGTGTGATCAACGGCCTACAAAAACTATAATACATGGGGGGGGGGGATTTTTGTGCACTTTTATGAGATACACCGTGGTCAATTTCCGCAGAAAGTAAAAAATGTTCGAAATTAAAAAAAACACTATGGCCGCCATACAAATTTCGAAGCCTTCTATCACGGAAACTATTACAGTTAGGTAGGAGGTGCTGGATAGAATGTCATTGAGGGTAATAGTGGTCAACTGCCTGTGTAAAAAAAATTCAAAATGGCGAATCCAAAATGGCGGCCGAAGAAAAACTTGCTTCGATGCGGCTGAAAATTGGCATGCCCCCGCAGTCTTTAGGAGTCTTTAATTATAATTTGGGGTCAAAAGTTTTTTCTCCATTTTTTGATATGGCTGCCAAATAAGTGCTTTTTTCGTTAAAAATAGCTGCCGAAAGAGATTCGCTCTGTTTCAGCTGAAAATTGGCATGTGGAGGCCTATAGAAGTGCCAGATAATAATTTGCGCTCGAAATTGATTTTTCGCCATTTTCAAATATGGCCGCCATACAAGCGTTTGTTGGCAGTACAAAAAAAATTGTTCTGATCCCTTTGAAAATTGTGGGTGTTTAATAATAATTTGCGGTCAAAATTGCCAGTTTTCAATATGGCTGCCATACAAACTTTTTAGTGGCAGATAGAAATTTGCTCTGTTACAGCTGAAAATCGGCATGTGGAGATCTCTATGTATGTTTAATAATAATTCGCAGTAAAAATTTACTTTTTGCCATTTGTCCCAAGTAGTTAGTACCACCATGGTACTAACTTTTAACATAAGTACCTGCGTATCTAGATTTTAGACCAACGGCGTAACAATAGGTTGCCAAGACTGACATCATATCAGGAGCCCCTAGCCCAAATGTGGTCTACACTGTGGCAGAGACAAGTTGTTGAAGTTGAAACCACGACAAAATTAATTATGTGCTGGTCTTAGTTTAATAGTTTTGATTTCCTGAACCACTTATGTATACATATATAATTATTATGGAGACCTAACTTCATGTCTTGTTCTAGGAAATCGGGCAGTGGTCAAGATAATCTCTCCGGAATGTAGTCTAACTTTCACAAAGAGAGTTTAGAGCCTTTGTTCAAATGAAATTGCTATACCAACTGTAAATTGTGTGAACTATTCTGATTGTACATTCATGAAATGTCGGAGAAGATTATAATATAGATATAAAAAAGAAATAGTTAATAAAAAAATTAATTATTACTTGTTTGTATAATAATAACATCTCGCAAGACTATTATTGACATCATAAACAACAATAGTTATTCCATGACTTTTTATAAAATATAATAAATTTACCAAAAATAAACTTTTAAGTTTCTATTGTACTTTATTCATTTAAAGCAGATTAAGCTCTACTGCATACGCAGTCCGTAGAATACGTGAGCTTACCGATGTTGCTACTGCTAGAATAGTTTACTTACGTTACTTCCATAGTATAATGTCCTACGGGATTCTCATGTGGGGTAAAGCGGCAGATATACAAACCATATTTGTGTTGCAAAAACGAGCGATTCATTCTGTGTACCGTTTAGGTTCTCGGACTTCTCTCAGAGAAAAGTTTAAGGAGACTGGTATCATGACTGTGGCATCACAGTACATTTACTCAAATATGTATGCCCGTAAAAATATAGGTACATTATTTCATTAAGAAAGAAGATATCCATAATATTAACCTTAGCACTAAGTCTAAATTCATTGTACCAGGTATTCGTTTAACTAAGGTAAACGATTCTTTTATGAGGAACTTTTTTCGTTTTTTCAAATAAGGTTCCGGAGCATATATTCAGGTTACTATTCCTAAGTTTAAAACTTACATTAAAAGTATTTTAATTGAAAAGTCATATCACAAAATTGTAGACTACGTGTTAAATATAAATGTATGGAAAGACAACATGAGTCTAAACTCCATACAGATATCATTTAAAAATGTATTCTATAGCATTTAAGTTCATTTGAAAACAGCAATCCCCAGAGATTTTTGTTCGTTCTTCTCAGGGAAGTCGGCACTGGTATCCATTTATTCTTTTAATATCGCATAGAGTTATCACCGCTTGGAGTAATCTATAATTTTTTTTTTTACTCGAAATAAAATGTAATGATTAAATAAATTAAGTCATAGCTTTGTTGCTATAGGAAGAAGTTTGACGGGTCAAACTAACTCGCAATTATTATGATCTATAATACCCGCCATCAGCAATGTATGAATACTTCGTCTGGGAGAGGCGTATTGCAATTAGCAAACGTTTGTGGTCCATAGTATGATATAGTACGTTTTCTTCATTGCATTTCCCAATAGAGAACATTCGTCATAGTTCAAGCTACGAACAACTTCAATACAAAGGGAAAGTGACCATAGAAAGGCCGTACAATTTCGCAGGTTTCTAAATCAATTATTTCGTGTATCTAGGTCAACTTTGTAAGCTTTTTTTAACCATACGGTTCGCTTATCGAAGTATGTTACTGTACTGTATCAGGCTGACATGAAAACGAGTAAGATATACTCGTATATTCGTGTCATCGGGAATTTTGCAGAACTACCTTCTATTGATGCCAACGCTTTGTAAAGTAACGTGGAAATTAATGCAATCAATCGCACTTCTCAATTGAATCATTCACAACATCATAGAATTCAATAGTTAAATTGTCGCTGCAATCACTGTCCTAAAATAGGCTTAGATGTTTTGAATTTGGAATTAATTTAACCATATTGCGATTGATTCAATCAAGAATTACATTGAGTCCATTAGAAATCAGTATATAAAAATCAGTTTTTCTTTCAGTGCACTATTTCACAGTGGAATGTAACTCGCTTTATCACCAGATGATTTTGCAAAAGCTCGGTAATGGAAGCGTTCATGGAACCCAAATCCTTCATTAGCGAGTATACCAGTCAGTCTGGCTAAGTAAATCCTCTTGGATCAATGCATAGATGCCACCTAAGTCATGTAACTGCAAGATGTCTTGGGTGTTTAGTAACAGTAGAGCGTGAAAAAGTTTGTACAGGAATTACTGCCACCTTATCTATTTCTGCCGCCAAGCATCGCGTTCTTGTTTTGAAGGGTAAGGTTACTGGTGAAATGAGACATGGGACTTATCTACTTCCCTGGACGAACTCTTTCACTGGGCGTTTTACTGCTCCTATTTAAGAGATGAGAGTACACCATGCGTTCGTAACGTTTATATGATTTGATTTTTAACACGAGTTTTGAACTTATTTCTGATCCATTTTCTTGAATTGTATCATAAAAACGTATATGGGTCGGGTATAGTGCAATTACACGTAATTAACATTAGATTACTAGTTTCCATTTTCTTGCTTTTATGGCCAAATCAAACCCGCGTAAATGTCGTGGCAACCAAATTAACGTGATTTAAGGAAATCTAATGTTATCAATCGGTAGACAACATGAGTTAATGCTTACTGTGAAAAAATGAGAGTCGTAGCCAGAAAAAAAAAGTTTAATCCCTGTCCTGTAAAATGTTATTTAGTGCAGATACACGATTTTTACCAATACTACGTACGCGGATTTGCATATTCTCGAAGACATGGTGGGCACCACGGAAGACAAACTACGTTTTAAAATGGTACTCAATAAATTATCAAAATAAGAATAACTAAGCCTCTATATCCGACAGTGAGCAATAAGTAGAAGAATATATAACGCAGGAGCACAGATAAAGAAACGTAATCGTAACCGGAATTAGAGATGCAACAAATAAAAAAGTACGACAGTTCATAAATTATCAAATTCGAGCCACTATAATTTTATCATCCTCTTATTTAAATTCAAAAAAAAGTTTCTCTTGCTTTTAGCAGACTGGTAATAAAATATTAATTACAAGAAATAAAACGTAAATTATTATTGTGGTAAAGAAAGTTAACCAACTTACTTCTAGCTACGTAAAGTTACAAAAACCGTGACTAAAGTTCAAATTGAGTAAAAGCTAAGTTCTTTTCCTCGAACAATAAATTACATTCGGACAATGCAGACGTTATTATATATTATTACGTTAATAACTTCATCTAGATTCGTTACTAGAGAAAATAATAACGGTGGCCAATGGACTTTCTTCTTAATACGGAGAAAGAAAATCGAGTAGAAATTTTGATTCAAACAATTGATGTTGCAATCTACTGAATGTGCCCGGGATAATTGTAACTTTTTCATTGAAAAAAAAAGCCGACGTCAAAAGTTTGCTTATCGACTTTTTCGATTTCCATGGATCTTGGAACTTTCAGGTATTCCCATCAGTTTCCGACTTCTTGGTGACAATGGGACTGTTACGGACTCCTTTATATATTGTATATTGTCTTTTCTGGTTGTCATGGTGACAGTGATTGTTGATTACACGTATTGTGTCAAGTGAAAAGTCGACTTTTACTTGCGGAAAATAAGTAGTAACTTGTGATAGCCGAAACGATCCAGAACAGCATCAGGGACGAGAGTATACGCTTTCAAACAGAATTTTCAAAATCGGTGCACAATTGATGGAGAAATTGGTGAATACGGACATGCCTATAGAATTTGGGATCCCCTCGTCAGATTCTGACTTGGTGACAATGGGACCACCACGAGAGTGCAACCTATGAAACAAAAAAGAACTTCAAAATCGGTCCACAATTGACGGAGATATTTGAAAACATACATACTGCTGAACGCATAACCTCCTCCTTTTTTTTAAGTCGGTTAATGAAAAAGTCTTAAGGGTTTATTCATGATTAACCCTTTATACCTACTGTTACATACGGATCTCCTTTTATGAGAGGGTTTAAGAGTCTATACTACCTCAGCTCGAATTCAAAATTGTCCCGTACTAATACGGTTCATTTTTGCGTGAGTCGAGCGGGAGAAACACTGGACGTGTTTGTTCTATATTGTTTAGTTGATGTAAAAAAAAATATTTGTATATGTGAAGTACCTATTGGATAGTGGTTTTCTTATATAAGTTCGAGGTAAGTTTGTGTTTTTTTTCTGCCGTGAAAATTTTAAAGTATCGTGTTGTCATACTGTATTGTAATCAGTGTATATCCTCAATTATACTATATATTTTTTCCAAAATGATTGATTCAACACTTTCACTGTTTTGCGTAATCAATCAAAGCTATTTAAGGTTGTATATACTCTTAAATATAGTCCGTTACGCTGGCCAATAGTGGAATGGGGATTTCTTCGACATACAAGTTTCATCATGATGTTTTCCTTTAGGAATTTAACTAGATATTTAATTTCTTTAATAATTTATTTATAATGATAATTATCTAATGGTAACCTACCACAATCTCGAATTATTTATTTCCGAAATAAAGTTTGTTCAAATTTTCATTACACCGAAAACCGAATTATAACGAAATCATTTTTCTTTCAGGATTTGTTGGATGTTTATCGCAAAGACACGATTAGGTTCGGTTAGGTTAGGTTAAGTTGGAAGAGGAGGTCCCCCCGAAGGGGTTCCCGCCTTGTCGTGGGGGGGGGGGG
>NW_020654972.1:7755162-7851861 GCF_003589595.1 Hyposmocoma kahamanoa | reverse complement strand
GCCCAGTCCCACATAACCCCGGCTCTGCCCCCGCGGGGCCGGGGTATCTGTAAGCAGATTCCCCCGGATTAACAAAAAAAAAAAAAAAAAAAAGTTGGAAGAGGAGGTGCCCTCACCTACCATCTTGTGCAGGTACTCACCAGACACGGCTGTTTCGGTGACTACCCGCACAAGATCGCACGGAGAGAGGTGACCCCGGAGTGTCATGAGTGCGGCGCTGCTACAGACTCGGCGAGGCACACCTTGGAGGTGTGCCCGACCTGGAGCCAGCAGCGCCGGGATCTCGTAGAGGTGGTGGGACGAGAACTTTCACTGCCCAGCATAGTTAGAGCCACGCTGGGAAGCGAGAGGTCATGCCAGGCGACGGTCTCCTTCTGGGACGACCGCCTGCGTCCCATCAGCGGAGGCCAGCAGAGTACAGGGTTGGGAGACCCTGCCCCTGCATTGCACAGGCCTCCGCCCCCGGTAGATGCCCCAAATGTTCTGGGGCATCTCCGTGCAGGTCGCCCCCCATAATTAAGGGGGGGATGGTGTAGGGGTACCGGCACCACCGGAGTCGCGGTAGCATCTGAAAGGGACCCCGCGACTACGGCGCCAGACGCGCGCAGGAACATCGTGAGGTTTTTAGTGGGTATGTTCTTGGGGACCGACGGACGTAGTCCCCAGGAGAGTCCCACATATACCCGCCGTCACCCAGCGGCGCGGAATGCGTAACGCATTTTCCTCACGGTATTAAATAAAAAATTGTTAGGTTAAGTTTAAAAGAAAAAACATTTTCCTCTCTAAATTACTTTCGAGGTTATAAAACTTCTGGTAACTAGCCGTTTCGGACTACTGATAGGTAACCTTATCGAATAATTATACGATATACAATTGATAATTATCCATGCTTATTCCTTAAGAATGACAAACTGAAAAAATTAAATAAACATGAAGATAAATCTTTGGGAATATATTTGGTATGAGACTTTTTTTATTTGACACGTTTGGATACGTCTCTGGTACAAACACATGGCACGACATTGCTAACGGTATCATTTTGTTGTTATAAATAATTTTACAGTATCAAAATAATTATCAGATATATTTATCAAGCTAATTATCAATGATAATTATCACTTTAAACTCAGGTTTAAGCCCTCTCCTTAGAGACCTCTCTGTAGGAAAATGTGAGCTTTAAATGTGATAAAAAACCCACGTAATTTCTCTAACTACTACTTCACTCGCAGACAGTAGTAGAGTAGTGAAAGGTAATAAAGTATGCCGACAATTGGACTGCTAAAGCTAAAATTACACAGTATAAATAGCTCTGTAATGCAACCTCGGTCAAGGTTCTCGTCCGCACTTTGATAGCAAAACACTTCTTGCCAAGGACGTTTTCGATGGAGTAGATTTTTTGTATGGACATTCTGTAACAAGATGTCTCAAAAGAGCTTTGAATAACAAATTATTTGTGTTCACAATACAATCACGTGCATTAATAACCCACTGTCAATAATAAAGTGACTAAACCCGAAAATTAATTTCTGGGAAATGAAGTGTTTTAAAAACGCAACGCATGAGGCACCAGCCATATATAGCAAACGATTGATTCAAAATCAAGAGATCAACTGATTACTGTAGCGGCATGTACATACTTATGATTTTAATTTGTAAATTTCGTACATTTAATAGCATTTGATCATTGACTTACAATTATATGGACGTCGGGTCCGCGCTAAAAAGTGTCCGCACTTGTAAGGCGCTAAAATCGTATACAGAGCGCCAAACTCCGCTTTAGTCTCCATTTGTTCTACTGACAGCGCGATACTGCGATGACATTACAATTTAAATTTCGAATAGGTTGACTTGGGACATTTTTTTCGTGGTTTTTGTATTAGACCCGTCGTCCATTTATTTGTAAGTAATTGCATTTGATAGACAGATAGCAGCAGTAGTTCCTAGTGAAAGAGTTCATCCAGGGAAGTACTGCCACCTTTACTATTTCTGCCGCCAAGCCCTAATGTGAGCATTACTGCGTTCCGGTTTCGAAGAACAAGGGTGCTGGTGAGATTACAGGAACATGGGACTTGTCAATTCTAGGGTCGGCGGACTAAAGCACATAAAAAAGGGGAGATTTGGTATGGGGGCGTGGTTCGTGTCGCCTACAAATATCGCCACAGTGACATGGCGATCGTCGTACATACAAGATCTCGTAAGACGTGAAAATGCCAAATTGTAGCGATACACCTTGTAAAAGTTGGAGTGAAATCAAAATTTTAAAACCAGAGAGATAACATTCCACGGGCGGTTTGCATTTTTAGTTACTATTTCTATCATAACTCAATGTTTTCTTTTTGTCTCCATAGAAATTTCTAGACTAGAATTTCTGTTTACCGATCATAAATGTTTCCTGGAATGTTTGAATTTGTTACCATGATTTTTGTAATTAAAGTCCGTAAAATATCGAAGCGAAAAGCATTCACGTTAAATTGATTTCTTTTATTTTATTATTATTTACTAAACATTTTATTTCGAGTAACTTTAACACAACTCTTATTTCGGACAACCGTTTTAATTTCATGTCAATTTGTATGTTGCTGTTGCATGAAGACAAATGTACGTGTATTATTGTTTTAGGTAACTTATATATTTAAATTCCATTCCATATTTTTAATTTTTAAGTTTTTCCAATGAGTTCAAAATAAAAGAATGTAAAATGAATGAGTGGATTGAAGCTGCAGGAAAATTGAAAGATCCATAGCAAATGCATTTAAAAAATAAATAAAATAAAATCGGCTTTATTTTACATGTGCATGCAAAATAAATTAGAAACATAGAAAATTACATAAATCCTTCATAAAAAAAACAACTTAATTTCATTTATTAAATTCGTTGATGGTTCGAGTTTACTCTTGACAGTGGCAGCTTCAGCAACCCGTGGTAACGTATAATGGAAAATTGACACTGGCGACGATCGCCACATTTTTTATATTATTCTTATAAAACTTACACTGGTCCAAGCCTAGTGAAAATACGCCATTAAGAAAATAATAATAATTTATATTAATATATTAATTTAATAATACACCAGTACCAGTGTAGATATAGTATGAAAAATGGAATATTTTTTTTAATATTAAAAACAGCCACATGGTTTCCAATTATCGATTAGGTAGGATCACATCCCTCGTTAAGTAGCGTCGGTTTAAGGTTAATAACGATTTCCACCCGCGCCCGCCGGTGCTGCTAGACAGCGGTTATTTCAATACTCACAACCCTGCAAGTTTGTGCGGGCACGTAGCCGCCGCAGTTGCGGGCACGAAACCGTTGCGATTGCGGAACGAACCGCGAAGTTAGTGGGAGTTAATCGCAAGTAGTGAAGTCATAATCAACTTCATGCAGTCGATACCGACTTCATGCAGCCGAGAGTTAATGAGTGAAGTCATAATCAACTTCATGCAGTCGGTGTCTCGGCTCCATGAAGTTGATTACGACTTCACGCATTAACTGCAAACACGCAGTCAATCTGTTAGCAGCCTTAAAACTCGAAAACCATCGCGATGTAACCCTTCGAAAACGTAGAAACTTCTTATATTGGACCAGTGTGTTTGCCAACCCTCTTCTTAGAAGAGGTGTGTGATTATGTTGACGACGATGATTGAACACTTTTGTCATTGTAAATATCAACAATAATTATAACTTGTTAATTAAAAAAAGATGTCAAAAGTTAGCTCCGCTTTCGTTGTGTTCGATATCGTGAAATGAAATGAAAATTTATTTGCTTACAATATGGTGGAATAAGAGATAGAACACAGTACAGCTCATATTTGACCACAATCGGCGTGCAAAATTATACTTATAGTGATTGAATTCATTGATTAGATTACAAATAATGTCAGTAGACATCATGTAGACAAACACAAAACATCCTAAGTTCTAATTTTATTTCAATACATGTTCAATTAAAATAACAGCAATAATTATGAAAGTCAATTAAATACTATAATATGTGGTCTCCTCAACGATAACTGAACGCATAATATTATGGAAGTTCTCGTCAAAACGAATGAGCCCAAACACAAGATAGCTGCTGTACACTATTGACGAGTTCCTCTCATCTGTCTGCCATTTCCATCATCAGATCAGCTCTAGGTCTTCATAACTTTCACTGCAATTCCTTCTGTTTGCCAAATTTTATTAAATTCGGTTAACGTAAAGACGGATGAAATGCAATAACACAAATCACAAATCGGTCCCTACCGATTGTGATTAACCCTTTAATCACATAATACACAAAAAAATACAGTCGAATTGAGCTTCTTTTGAAGTCGGTTAAAAATAGAGGCCATTGATAACGTAAAAAGCGGAAATGACCTCAGATAGGAGGCGAATCACTACAAGTACAGCATTGAGAGACTGTAGGAGCTACGTCGGAACACGTTATGTAAAAACAAAACGGTCATGAGCACAAATAGCACTAGAGCAGTCAACTGCGACGAGTTATTGCCAGTTTCAGTCTAGGTATATGATGTCAGTACATTACACACGCCCCGGCACACAGGAGAACACTAGAAAAGGTTAAATCATTCATCATGAATTCATTCAACACTAGAAAAAGTGAAATGTCCAAAATAATCATTAATCTTTTGACCGCCAATGACAAACTAGTTTCGTTCCCTAGACGCCAAGCCGATATAGTGATGTGAAATGTTATGAAATTAATTTAATTCTCCTAAGTTAAAGGAGAACATAATTGAACATAAAATGCAATTATGAATCCATGTTTAACTAGAATACACAAATAACACAAGTAATCTCTTAATATTTATTTATTTATTAATTTCAATTGAAAATTAGAAGGTCGTAATTCATCATACATTCACTGACGCTTTAAAGCGTCATTGGCGTATTAAACGGGTTAATTTTTTGTACGTTGTTAATTTTTCTTCAGTGACGGGACGAACAAGCCATGCCCCTGGTGGTAAGCGACACGTCTGTCTGTAACTTTTGCAGTCCCACTCAGAACTTCACAAAGATCATCATTCATCATTACACACTGCTTGGCGGCAGAAACAGGTATGGTGGCAGTACTTCCCTGGGCGTACTCTTTCACAAGGAGATCTACTGCTACTAAATACGTAAATATTTTCCAAGAGATGCCTGCCAACCTGTAGAGGCACTAAAATGTCGTATGTCGCGGAAACGAGATCCAGCGGTGCGCGATCGACCGTGACCTCGGACAAGTTGCGCGTGCGCAGTGCATTGTGCCTTGCAATGTCGTGACGCTATGGATATTTCTTTAAAAAATTGCAATTTTTACTGGATTGCCTACATTTTATTTTACAAGAGGCAATGTGATTTTATGTTATTTAGCAAATAAGACTAGTAAAATTAATTTTAGAAAATAATAAAATGATGTAGGTAGTAGCAGTAAAATGTAGCAAAACAATATTTTTATTTAAATAATTTACTAAATAGGTTTATATCAGAATTAAAGAGTTTCAGCACAAAACAAATGCAATATAAATAGATAGTAATAATTTTTACTTAGATAATAATAAATCTGATTCAATTCCATATATATAATGTCATCACTAGCACACCTTTATGACATCATAGTGAGGTTTGTTGTACAAAGCTTACAAAGTCACAGGAAATGTGGCCTTATTTCTTAGTCAATGTTATATGTCATGTTAAGGGTTTGTAGTACTTTTAGGACATACATTAAAAAAATAAGCAAAAATTGGTTTGTAATACTTGTTGCAAACAATAATACTAACCCAACTCTTTTTTTTTTTAAATAAATATTAATTACAGGCAATCTTTTAGTTGTCAAAATTCCACTAAAGTATAGGGCTAGCAAAACCAGTCTGCTTCCTAAAACTTTGATTCCCGGTAATGGGCTCAGCTTAGTACCGGTACTACCAGTGTTCCCCATATTTTTTTTTAAAGTTTAAACTGTAACCAGTAAGTATGCTTTTTCTCGTAGGCTCTATTCAATAATTTACCTAATCATAATACCATAATTAATATAGAAAAACTTCATTCTCTAATCAAAGCAAAAAGTTTTTACTTACTGTGTTTTTAATTACTATTAAATTGAACATAACATATTATCATAAAATCACATTGTAGATTGTAATAAGTTCAAGTAGCATTATAATTGCACGTGAGACGAACTCATAGCTCAATAGGTAAGTAGTTCCTTGCTATAAACCAAGAGTACTGGGAATCTATAATTCTAGTACCTGGACTGATTGCACCTCGCCAGTACTGGAATTTCCCGGTATTTCCAAAACTGGGAATTCACAAGAGATAGCCCTAATTAAGTAGGACTAAAAAGTAACTAACATTAAAAGCAATGTGAGGCTTAATCTCTATAAAATGTTGCAATAGTTCCTGGTCATAGATGTCATGTCCATTCAGTCAAGTTCGAGTTTTCTAAATGTATGGCTCTGTTGATTGTGACGATTTCACGATGGTAAGATAAATTGCCAGTTATTAAAATACTTTATCGGTTATTATATCTTAGTGGTATTTTTTTTTAACAAAGGCAACATGACATTTTCTTTTCATAGTAAATATCTTACCATTATACGTTGAGAACTTGAAAATGTAGTAAGTAATTCATTAAAAGTAAATTAATTACTTAAAAAGTAAAGTGATAAATAATTTACCTTTGTTTGATTAAGGGTTAAATAAAACATTTCTATCTAAATAAAAAATACTTAGCTAGGTTGATATTTAAAATTTTTAGGTAACTGTCTTACTTTCATAAACAAATTGGTAGGTGTGAAATAAGCATGTGGAGCAAATTTTGTAATATTCTCATTATCAGCAGTACATTTGTACTGAACTGAACTTAGGAAGAGCTATAAATCTGGGGCAAAGGCATGTACGACTAAACTATACATAAAAGGTTCATATAGGTCAGTGACATTAAAACAACAATACAGCGCGTTCGGCCTTTACTTCTGGCCGCAATCATTAGACCTTGTTAGCGAAGGATTAGTCATCAAATCCGCACAGACAGCCGAAGAATCCACACAAAATAAAAACACGGCAACATCATATTTTTATACAAACATGCCTCACAATTAACCACTTTACCCGTATAACTAAAAGTTATAGGTATTTCATAGTGTAAAAATAATATAAATTCTATAAACTCAATAAGCGCGACATTTCTTATAGGAAAAAAATATCTCCGACGAAGTACCGAGCAGAAAATGGCGTTACATTTTCATGGTTATATGGAAGGTTTCGCGACCAATTTTTTATTTAAATTTATTGGAAACAGTTCAATTATGATTGTAGGAGATATTTGAAACGCACACAATAAGAATTAAATATAGAAAATGATAAAAAATCACTCACCTTTCTAATAAATTGACAACAAAACAGCAGGCAAATGCACTTCACTTTGAACTTATAAATTTTTACTGGCTTGACATCTTGGTCCCTGTATCGAACTACACAAAACTGTCAATTTTTGTTTTTTAACACTTTTTTTTTCATAGACTATTTTTGCATGTTTAGTAACCGTAACGTAAAGGTCTATCCACACATATCCGGGCAGTGCCCGGGACGTGGACGGGTCGTGGTCCGTCAGGGGCTCAAAAAAATATCGTTGCGTACATTTTGTATGAACTCGTTCACATGTGTTCGTGTCCGGGCCGGCGCCGGGACGGGCCCGCAGGTTATACAACTTAGTACGCCCCGTCCACGTCTCGGGCACGGTCCTAATGTGTTTAGATAGTCCTTAAATGAGTACGTTATAATTTAACAAATATCAAGTGAATTAGAGCACTGATCAAATTCAAATATTCAAAAACACTCTTTTAAAAATTACACTATTACTATAAATCATAAAAAAGTCTGCCAATCTTAATGATCACTACCATCCTCTAGTCTATAATTCACACCCGTTCCACACCGTAAAAAAGGCGTGAAGAGGCATAATGTAGGCAGGCAGGGTGGAGGATTTCATCGCTGCACTAGGTTCCTTCGCGTTTGGATACCACTTTCCACTTAACATCAGGTGGAGTGGAGTCATTTGCCTGTCATGTATAAAAAAAAAAAAAAAAAACACCACACAAATTTAAAAAAGAATTTCTTGTCTATGTCGGATGGATGACGTCATTTGTGGAAACGATGACGTATTTGTCAAAATCAAACAAAACTGTCAAACTTTTGTTGTGCTAGTGCTTACTGTCATTCATTTTGTACTGTGTGCTGCTGCTGTCATCCGTGGTCATTGTTTCGATCTGTGACTGGATTTGTGTATGAGTGATAAGATATAGTAACCAAGTTTGTGTTTTAGAATTACCACATAAGTAAACCAATGAAATAAGGACTCGATTTGTGAGCAGACAGTTTCGTCCACTTATATATGTGCCGTCGCCTGTGATAATCCGTAAATACTTTAAACATCATGCATGTATCGAATTAACTTTCGCCCTTTAGCACCTCCTAACATTTAAGCTCATTTGTTAATGATAATGTCCAGTTTCGGAGTGGGAGTGTACTTTTTGACAATTATATGGTTCATATCGCTGATGCTTTGCTGGGTTTCCGTGCGTACTAATCATCATATAGGCAGAGTGGCGATCGGAGTGAGCGTGGTTATTACGGTTATTTTGGTGGCATTACCGAAGGGCGACGCTATATATTCGCGTGCCAATTTCTACGATAAAATATTCGTTACTCGTTACGCGATACTTTCGCTCTTGCTTATTTGTGTTTTAGTTGGTGCGGCGTATTGTTTTATTCATTATTGCTTGACACCGGTCGAAACGCGCAAGGTGCGAAATATTGGTACTGTACACTGAGTTTGCTTTGGTAAGTTGATAATTTGCTGTCAATGAGTTGTTTATTTGGTTGTTTAGAGATCATTTACGGGTTCATTTATACATATTATCTAACTCTAGGCATTGACAAGATAAGATGCCACTAGAGTAGCATAAGAATTACATTATTCTTATCATTATCGTGAACAAAGAGTGCTCAAGTGATTTGTAATCTCATTTCACAATCTCTTAGTTTGCTGTGGTAATTGAAGTTAGTAGATATCTGTATTATTTGCATGAAATTTATGGATTGCAATTGACATTTCTTTCGATGTTTTGTACTTTAAAGGACATTTGAATAGTTACAATTAAAAGTGATTGAGTCAATTGTTATTTAAAATTATTTATTTAACACAGCAAAACAGAACTATTATCAAAAATTAAACTACAGTTTGCTGACTTTCAGAAGCTTGCAATAATATAGTATCCTATTTTTTTTTTTTTTTTTTTTATTAGCTGTACAAAACAGTTTACATTCACTCCTTAACAAAAGCTTAAACATTATTACTAGTTCTACTTTAGCGTGTAAACCTAAACATGTACATAAAGCATGACCAATCATGAGTAAACAATTTTGTTACAATATATTAATAAAATGTACTTAGGCATCTAATAGAATTACTATGACTATGAAAGAGAGAAGCCGTGGTGCCATATAATTATTTTTAACCTACTTCAAAAAATGGAGGTTCTCAATTTGACTCTGTTTTTTGTATGTATGTTAAGCAATAACTCCAATGTGAACCGATTTTGATGATTCTTTTTTGTGTTGGAAAGAGGGTACCTCGGTAGTGGACCTATTTTATTTAAACTTGAAGAAAATATTTCACCTCCTTGACTAAATAGGGGATGAATCCGGTTTCGCTCACTTTCCGGTAACCAATTACAACGGAACTTGGCAAAATAGACTAAATTCCACACACTTTAGATGTCACTTTTTTATGTTTACTATTAGTAAAGCCCTTCATTCAAATTTTTCATTTTTATTATTTTACAGGCTTATTTGTAAAATTATAGTAATCTCGCAGTACTATATTACTGACATCATTAACTACAACCGTAGCAGGTGGGGGTCATTAAGGCGGACCCTTGCATGTTTGAACTTACTGCCTCACCCAATATGAATCTAAAAAGTGTCAGATAGTACAAAAGCAACATATTTATGGTATTAGTCAATAATCCCGCAAGGTTATTAGTATTTTGCAAATGACCCTGTGTAAGTCTGAGATAAACATGAGGATACAATTAGAAATATCTGTAGCCGAGTGTTCATCATAAAACTGATTTTCCTTGGGTACCTATCAGTAGTTCGAAATGAAATTTTCCAGAAGTAACGTTTGCTCAAATGTTCATAACCTTGAAAGTAATTTTGAGAGGAAAGTGTTTTTTTGTCTTTTAAACCTAACTGAACCTAACCGAACCTAATTGTGTCTTTGCGGTGAACATCCAACATATCCTGAAAGAACAACTGTTTCATTATAATTCGGTTTTCGGCAATGCGGTTGAAGGCATGAAAATTCGAACAAACCTTATTTCGGAAACAAATTCGAGTTTGTGATAAGTCACCTTTACCTTGGGTTTATCTGTTCCAAATAATTGTCTGGCAAATTTTTTAATTAAAATAACATTTTTAGCTGATAGTGTATCTTCAAGTAATAGAAATTATGCTCTAAAACGTTAATTCGAGCAGTGGTTGTATGTTTTTAATAATAACCATTCAATGTTTTGTTTCAGCATTATGTGTAGTGCCATAAGTGCAGGACTGCGGTCCCCGATCAGACGGCTGGTGACCCTAAGACGGGCGCATGCGATATCCACATCTGTAGTACACAATGACACCATATTAGTTAAGACTAATGACGAATTTGTTACTAAGGTAATTAAGTAGTATTAATGACTTTTGCTGATTCATGGCCTAGCTGTTTTTGTTGTATGTTAAGCATCAGGCAAAATGTGGACAACAATTACAATCCATTATGCATCCCACTACTGGGCTAGGGTATCCTTAAAAGAAAATTTATGTCAATGCTGAACCAATTTTCAAGCATTGTGAATCTTCTTCATGGGTAGCGAGAGGTATTGCTTTTAAAAATTCACGAAAATATGTAATTTTCAATTTAGTTTTAGTTTTTAATTTGTACCTAATTGCCAAGCCTTGTATTTTAAAAACTCGTTAGTTATTACAATGTCAACAATCTTGTGAGGCATTTCGATCTGCTGCAAAACTCCGTTGTTATACTATATTGAAGAGATCAGTTGTTCGAGGCAATGGTATACAATATTGATGCACGATAGGGGTGTTAGTATTTACTCTGTACAATTTTGCAGGTAATGAATAATGATAAGCCAGTAATAGTAAATTTCCACGCGGACTGGTGTGAACCGTGCAAGATTCTTACTCCGAAGTTGAAAGAGCTCATTCAGCCATTGGATAACCTCGATCTCGCGGTTGTTGACGTTGAAGATAACCCTGAGTTGGTGCATACTTTTGAAGTAAGTATAGCTTTTTTTATAGATTTCTCACAGATCAAAGAAAATCAATTATCTGCAGCAAGTACACAGAGAAATTCGTAAGCTGCTGGTTGGTTCCGTAGCTCAGTTGGGAGACCGTCAGCTACGGTATGGCGTGGTCGCTGGTTCGAGAATTTTTCTTTGTGTTCCATCTTTGTATTGATGATTTAAGCAAGTAGTGGAGTTAATTCACAAAAATAATTGAATGTCATAATAGTAAAACACCTTGATATTCAATAAAGTTAATATTATAGTATAACATGTTTGCATAAACTTCAAAAATATACTTCTCAAATCAAAATCATACATTTAAAATATCTACAAAATTGCCTATAAATAAAATAGAATAGAATCGTTCATTTCATGTTATCAATTTCCCAATATTACAATTTACAATACAATATCAAAGTATAGAACTCATTTTTATATATATAAATGATATACATATATAAGATTTGAAAGATTGACTGATAATATGAAATAAAATGATAATTTCTTCAAAAGAAATTCCTTTACACTATACCATTCATTATCCAAGCAGTTTCAGTTGGGTGAAAAACATTTATTGTGCTAACCTTACCTACGTAATGAGAACATTACTGCGTTTCGGTTTTGAAGGGTAAGGTGCTGGTGAAATCACAGGCACATGGGATGTGGCAATTTTTATTATTTAAGTATTCGATTTTTTTTAATCTTGCAATATTATTTAATATTCCAGTGTTGTATCGTGAAATATTATTTTATAATTACAAGATAACATGTTGAATATTTAAATAATAAAAATTGCAACGGAAATTAAGTAGTGAACACTAGTCGGAAAATGAACGTTGGACAGGCGTGTCGTTGTTGTCGACACAGTGGTATCATTGTTTATTTAAAATACAAAAGATATACTATCATTACCACTAACCAGACCACGAATGTATTTAGAATACCAATTTAAAACAATACAAAATGTATTAATTAAATTTTTATTGAATTGATATTCAATTATTTTTTGTGAAATTACTCCGCTAGTTTGTTATAATTATTAATACAAAGATCGAACACTCAGAAAAAACACTCAGAAAAAATTCCTTCGATCCGGTCGGATTCGAACCGACGTCTTCTTGCATACCGTGCCAGACGCTATACCAACTAAGCCACGGAACGAACCAACGGACCTCACGAATTTTTCTATGTGCTTGCGTCGTGTCTTTGTACTTGGTCTTTCAACGACTTTTTAGTCGTAGCGCCATCTATGAGAAATCTATGACAGATTTATCACCCAGTTAGTACCTTTACAGCTACCAGTCCTGGCGAGAGATGTCGCTATTCACTGTATTAATTAAATTTTTATTGAATTGATATTCAATTATTTTTTGTGAAATTACTCCACTAGTTTGTTATAATTATTAATACAAAGATCGAACACTCAGAAAAAATTCCTTCGATCCGGTATGCAAGAAGACGTCGGTTCGATCTTTGTATTAACAATTAATACAAAATGTGTTTTATGTAGTAATTTGAAATACAAAATACATATGTGTCCAATACCTTAAAAGTAGCAGTAAAGCTTCTTGTGAAAGAGTTCATCCAGGGTACTGCCACCTTACCTATTTCTGCCGCCAAGCAGTAATGTCAGCGTTACTATGTTTCCAGTTGTGAAGGGCAGGGATGCTTGTGAAATTACAGGCACATGGGACTTGTCAACTTATGTCTCAGGGTGACAGTGCCCCTCAGATCTTTGCGATTTAAAGCTCTGAGTAGCACTGCAACTGTTATGAATAGGCATGTAGCTTACCATCAGACGCACGACTTGTGCACGACGTGTGTCGTCCCGTCACTTAATATTATTTAAAAAAAGTAATTCAAATACTACCCTGTCTTGTATATCAAACAGCTGATGTTAGACATCAATTATTCATAATTCAATATTATCTTCTATAAATAAAATGCGCAGCGAATAATACAGTGCAACATATTTTTAATTCTATGCTACCTACTATTTAGGGAATCAAATTTGGTTTTAATTAAGTTAATTGCTTTTAAAACAGGGTGAAAATGGCGCTTTCGCCCTTTCTACAAAACTCCGACTATATTAAAAAACAAAGTGCAGGAATATCAGTAATCTCTTCCACTTGTCTACTTGACTTGGAATTTGGTATACTGTGTATTTTTTTAATACTAATACGCACACACTCAACTTAGCCCAGCACTAGGGAAATCCTGTGTCGCGGGTGTCATGGACACACACATAGACATCACAAATTACACCCAAACTCACGAGAGAAATAAATGTAGGCCATACAAATATTTCTCCCGACCCGGGAATCGAACCTGGGACCTCTGCGTGGCAGTCCGGCATGGTAACCGTTCGGCCACGGAGGCAGTTGTTACTATGTAAATCTGATGACATTACAATAATATGGTCCTTGATCTGATGCCTCATCCAGGACGGTCTGCAGATTACCCAAAACTTCACCTATTTACAGAACTGTCGCGTTTGGGCTCAGTGAATTGATCTCGTCGAGTTAGCTTTTAGATTTTTTTTTACGGTTTCAAAAGGCGGGACGAATAAGTCGTACGTCTGGTGGTAAGCGACATACCTGTCCATGACGATTGCAGTGCCACTCAGAGCTTTAAATTACAAATATCTGAGGGGCACTGCGCCAGTCACTCTGAGACATAAGTTGACAAGTCTCACGTGCCTGTAATTTTACCAGCACCCTTACCCTTCAAAACCGGAACGCAGTAATGCTCACTTTATTGCTTGATGGCCATTGACTTACAATTATATGTATTATACGTCGGGTCCACGCTAAAAAGTGTCCGCACTTGTAAGGCGCTAAAATCGTATACAAAGCGCGACACTCCGCTTTAGTCTTCATTTGTTCTACAGACAGCGCGATACTGCGATGACATTACAATTTAAATTTCGAATAGGTTGACTTGGGACATTTTTTTCGTGGTTTTTGTATTAGACCCGTCGTCCATTTATTTGTAAGTCAATGTTGATGGCAGAAATAGATGCTCACAAACGGCTTGATTTTTTGGAGTACATCATTTTGTATCGAGGAGTTTTCATTTGAATTTAAGATTTTATTAAAAATGTACTAATTTGTTATTGTAATCATTAATATACGTTATTGATTGATATATATAAACAATTATAAATATAATATACGATAAACAATTATTGAGATTATTCTTAATTAATATTGTTTTGCTTTAAAGTATTTATGACCTGTAACTTATTTGTAATCCATAAATTGCTGTGTTTAAGATTGTAGCGCATTAAACACGCATGCACGCACACGTATACACCTCACACACGACAGTGCACATTCTAATTATATGACTCCCTCACTACATTGCGTGCGTAATAATTTGAAGTACTCAATTTCCTCAACCAAGAGATGGGGAAGAGGAGTACAGTCGCTTTTTTAGTACAGAGTAGTAAAAAAGCGACCCAAACGTCATTCGTCCCCTAGTTTGCCACCCTTAGAGGTGGAATATTTTCTTCGAATTTAAATAGGACCACTTCCTCTTTCCAACAAAAAAATAATCATCAAAATCGGTTCATCGGAGTTATCGCGTAACATACATACAAAAAAAATGTATATATTTCGAGTAATTGACTCAGGTTCAAGAACCAGCAAACAGTACGTGCCGTATCAAGCAAGATCGCCTTTTGCATTTGTGATTACTATTATGGATATTCATTTCAGACTCGCCTGTCCCATTATATATAATAACATTATTATATATTATTGTAAAAGATTATAATAATAAACGTTAATTTCCAGGTGAAAGCGGTCCCAGCTGTGATAGCGATCCGAAATGGTCTTATAGTGGATAAGTTCATTGGTCTAGTGGATGCCGATATGATTACGAACCTCATCGACAGAATGTCGGGCAAGAAGAAAGACGCGTAATGCTTAGTTCAATTGTTTATAGATTTCTAGTAGGGGAGAAATAGAGATATCAAAATATCGATTTTGTATATCGATAGATCTATTCACAATAAGTCTGCTATCTAGCCTAATAGCATCAGTAGCATCTGTATATATCGCAACCCACAGCAAAAGTAACAGGATGGATCTTTTTAAATTTGTTTCTACATCGATTGGTTCATACGACTTATCTGAAAAGAACTCTCACGATATACCTGAGCAATTTTAATGTTAGATGTAATAGCTATTTCGCTCTTGTTCTTTTATTTTAAGAGACGGGCGTGTTTTGGTTTTTAAAGGTGAGGCCACACGAGCGCAATTTTGTAAGTTGTGAGTCGCGTTTTTTGAGTCACGTAGTTTTCGTTCGATTGAAATTCACTGCTGCTGGGGCGCCAGATGAACGTATTTTATTCACTTGCTTTGTTGCGTTTGTACGGGTTGTTTGTGCCATATAGTGTAATGGACTCGCTATATATACTCACAAGCATCCAATAGCACGTTCCACGGTGCGACCGAGATTCAGTTGTAATTATGCATGCGAGTCGGCAGACAACTAATTTTTTCACAACCGGACTTTTGTTTGAAACCGAATGCAGCGTAAATTATGCAACTCGCAAAATTACATTCGTCTGTCCTCACCCTAAAAGTTAGCATAAATATAACGGTCGGTTTGGAAGTCACAAGCACTTAAGGAACATGTACCTGATACAAATCCTTTTGGTCCAAGAATATACCACCCTTAAAATGCTTTCCATTATACTTTGACACATTCATAAAAAATAAGCTCTAGGATAAAATTAACTCACCACATTGTATACGATGAGTATACGTTGTCAAGTAATCGGATAATCCTTTAGAAAGGATCTGGTGACCTAAAAATACACGGGCCTGTTTTAGACAATCTCCCGGAATAAAACTTTATAGCGTAGGTATTACTTAGTTACCAATGAATATTTGATGTTCCCAATATGAGGAGAATTGATGTCATGAAACACTGGCCTGGTTTAGGCAAAAATCTCCCACAATAAAACTTCATAAAACACAGGCCACACCGCGAACGAAGCTAAGCTGACTTCGCTTAGTTCACGTAGCTGCATGCACAACTAAGCTAAGGAAAATACGTAGTAAGTAGTGACGTGTTACACTATGGATACGTGCGGGGGTGAAGAGCGGCAGAAGGGCAACATATTTTACACAGCTTAGCTGAATCAATGGGTTAGTTTAGTTATTTCGGTTAGCTTAGTTCGCGGTGTGAACCGAAGTATGAATAGATGCCCCGGCTACGTGAGCTAAGTTAAGTTTGCTTCGTTCGCGGTGTGGCCTGCGCTTAATACAGAAGTTACTCAGTTATCAATTAATATTTGATGTTCCTGTGGGAGGAGACCTGACGTCTTTAAACACAAGCCTGATTTAGGCATTAGTCTCCCACAATAAATGGCATAAATGTAACATCTTGTATTGCGGTGGGAAAGTTTTTTAGTCAATTTAGTAAATGTATGATGAAAACATCGGGTTGGTATGACATTCAGTGTGATTAAATTTAAGTTTAATTTCGAACCGTTAAAAAGACAACGGATACAAAATGATAAGACTTTCTTAAAAAAATATATTTGGCTCGTTCTAGTTCTTATTTCAAATAAAAATCTTTATATCTCTGTCACTTCTCCAGTGTATAAACGAGAGATAAAATAATTGAGAATATCTGTGTGTGTGTGTGACTGACACCGCTGTGCATGATTTACACCGCGCACGTGTGATACACTGAGTGTGTGACACTTACCCCACGTGTGTGAGACACCACGTACGTGTGTGTGAACTTACACGTGTGTTTGCCTGACTACCGAAATAACGTATGAAAGGCCGTAAAATAAAAATCCAACTAGGTTTCGCTCAAACTCTAGTCTTGCTTTTTGATTACGCTAAATGGCTCGAAATAAATGTATTTTCATTATATTATTGGGTTTTCTTTTTATTTTATTTTTTTCTTTAAGTAGCTACGACATACGGTGTTGTTCTAAGTATGTAGTAAACATTGCATTGTTTAAAATAACATAACATAATTATGTGCTCGTAATATAACTTATACCGTATTTTAACGAAAAAACTATTCAATTTCTTAGAGGCTGTATTTAATACGACAGTAATCATGTATTACACAATTTTACAAGACATACTTCCTACAGTGTTGCTACGCATAGATTCTCTAAGAATTAAGAACTGATGATGAGCAGTGATCTAGATGTATTTTGATACTGAGAAATAAATTTTTCGCGAAAATACGGTAATATCGTAAAGAAGCTGACTTTCAATTATACTACTAAACCTTAAAAACATCTATTAAAAATTGTGCTCAGCTTTTCTACAACAAATATATTTGTGGTTGTTATGGTTCCATAATTTATACTTGTACAAATTTTCTCTATAAACTTAAAGTTATCTAGACATATCTAGGCTTACCTGCCAGCCTTAATGTATTTATATTTTATACTCATTGTTAACTATCTCTTTAGAACTAAGGTGCTTTCCACGTTAGGGCGCATTCAAATTAGATACTTGTAGAAGCACTGCAGTGGCGCTGCAGCACTACTAATTTTCATACAATATTTAGAATAAAATAGACATTTATTGCAACGCCACACCACATAGATACAAAAAAATGATAACACAGACAAACAAAACAAAATAAAAAGAATTAATAAACAAATTAAAGAATACAATAAAGAAAAACAACAAAATAAGACAAATCAGACAAAAAGCAAAAAACAAAATATGAAATATAAATATAACGACTACAAATTTTGTACTGTCATATGCGTGGCAGTGGCGTACGCAAAAGAAGTTCTTTGGAAAAGGAGGTCTTGACTGTGGCGCTGGTTTTCAATGAGCCCTGAGCCAAGATGTGTGACGGACGTGTGTCGCGAAATAAAAGAACGTAAAATTTAAAAGCGCAGTTGCAACGGCATTGAGTGCGCCTTCAAATTCGACGCTTATAGCACAGCAGTGGCGCCACGGTGGCGCTGCAAACGCGCCACTTCTAATTTTCGTACAATTTGCAGCACCACAAACTTTTGCAGGCGCAGTTAGTAAACTAGAAATTACTGAAGCGGTACAGAGGCGCGGCACTTCAGCGTGGGCGCCCTAAAACCACGTTCGTCAGAAGAAAACACAATCTCTTTCGATTTATTTAAAGATGTACACAACTTATGCAAAGAAAAAGAAAAATTATATAATTACACACAGCTCATTGAAATAATAGAATTAACGGATTAATTATGAATTAATAATATTATGAAATAATCAAAATAATATGAAAACAAAACGAAAATATTAAAAATTAAGTAAATTTATAATCATTCATTACAAAAATAAAATAAAACAAATTAAAAACAAAAATAAATTTGTATTGCCTACATTTATATCTCTAGTGAGTTTGCGTGTAATTTGTCGTTGTCTATGTGTGTGTCAATGGCACCCAGGACACAGGGCTTCCCTATTAAAAAAAAATCTCCCGAGGAACGGAATTTACTCCGGCACTTCCCAGAACATCCAGACCGAAACAAATTTAGAAAAGTACATATTTGGACATACCGGGAATCGAACCCGGGATCTCTTCATCCAGCGCCCACAGCACAGTTGGACCACCGAGGTCGTCAATTCATTTTGAAGGCTAATGTGATAAAAGCACTTTTAACGGATTACATGTGACTTTATTGTACCAATGATACGAATAACCAATCCATTATAAAAACGCTTATTGTTGTAACGCTTACGCATTACAGGCTAGCATTCATACTAAACATTACAGATGTTATCATGGATGGATCAATAACTCAATAGGGCAGCTAATCCCCATACCTACTACCTGGAAAAGGTCAAAATTCAGTCCTACATGTAGATGGCGCTGTTCGATAGCCTGGACATACTCTGTGTAAATGGCCTTGACCATCATTTAATTCCTCTTTAATATGAAATTTAAGAAGTTAGTTGTACTCCTTGTTATATTATTCAAATATTGATCATGACCTAACATTATTTTCTAAACTTATAACGAATATGCGTGTCAATAGATGGCATTGTATGTTACAAACCAATTTATAAATTAACGCCTCTTAATATGGGTAGATGGCGTTGATCCTAAACAAAATAATATAGCCCGCATTAT
Organism: Hyposmocoma kahamanoa; assembly: GCF_003589595.1. NCBI lineage: Eukaryota > Metazoa > Arthropoda > Insecta > Lepidoptera > Cosmopterigidae > Hyposmocoma > Hyposmocoma kahamanoa. The sequence goes on along the minus strand of NW_020654972.1, from coordinate 7,832,422 downwards.
CCATAAAAATCTTGATTTGTTTGTTATTACTAGAAATCAGAATAGCTTTGATAAATTTACACATAGAAAATGAAACTATTTTTCTGTATTTAAATCGCGTGTATTTGTTTTTTCAAACAAACCAACGGTTCGGGCCCTTTACAGGTCCGATGGTCACGGTTGACTATTTTTATTTCATTACATTTCCTATGTGTAACAATCGCGAATACCTACGAAGTCGAGATGTTAACAAATTAGTCACTAAAATCAAAATAGCTATTTGGTACTCATCGCGACATCTGATGTACCGATGTACTAAATACCCGTCTACGACATCTTGTATCGCGACTCTTGAGTTAATGGTCCTTGGTATGACCTATACATTCTACCAGAAATCCCGGAACTCTCCATCCTTATGTCGTTCATATAATTATATCATCCATTCGCACGAAGCACGTTGCCTCTCATGTCATGCGGTATAGAAATGGTATTTTAACTGAGTCTGGAAATATCCGACAACCTTAACATACAGGAAAACTCAATTATTTTTGTGAAATTACTTCACTAGTTTATTACAATAATAATTATTAGTACTAAGATCGAACACTAAGAAAAATTCCTTCGATCCGGGTGGATTCAGTCAGACACGGTATGCTGAAGGCGCTGGTTCGATTCCACCCGGATCGAAGGAATTTTTCTTAGTGTCCGATCTTTGTATTAATAATGAAAGTAGTAGAGTAATTTCACAAAAAATAATTTAATGTCATGGTAGTAAAATACCGTGATATTAAATCAAGTTAATATACAAGAAAACTGTTTTATACACTGTCTTACAAACCTTTAGACCTTGAAAACGGTAGTTTACTCTCAATCAAACGTTGCCATGCGTCGAAAGTACTACTAGAGTGAAAATGTATATTTTCATATATGACATATATGACAATATACGTGCATAGAGCCTAAGATTATTAATTTAAGATCTTTGTCCATCTAAGCTGTATTGACTGTAATAACACCAATATTGCCGTAGCCTCATTTATTATTAGCTCTATGTAAGGCAGACGAGTGATATATATATATATATATATATATATATTATAAGCAATATGAAATATAATATGTAATAAATAATATAATATATCATAAATAATAGCATTTCTACGCATAATTATTACTCATAAAAAATATATGAGGTTATATATTATTAACGTCATTTACTTTAACAGATGATAGCACCATTAATATGAAAATTTATAATAGAAATTGACCTTGGGACCTCGTTTTTTATATCGTGCAGGTAGATAGATAGAACGTTTATAATATTGCTTCAGACATAGAAATTTGGAGTTGTCTTCAAATACTAGAGGTAGTGTAAGTTTCATTTTTTAAGTTTTTTATTCAATGTCACGATGTTTGATCGCCATGACATTCAATTCTTTTTGTGAAATTACTCCACTGGTTTCTTATAATTATTAATACAAAGATCGAACACTTACAAAAATTCCTTCAATCCGGCTACATTCGAACCAATGTCTTCCAGCAAACCGTGTCAGACGCTGTGCCAACTAAGCCACGGAACGAATTAGTAAAAGTTGTGAATTTTTCTATGTGCTTCTGGTAGATCATGGTTTTAGGTTTTTATTGACTTACTTGCCGTAACGCCTTCCGTGAGAAATCTATTTTTTCTGGTAGTGTAAGTTTCTTAGCCAAAAGGTAGACAGCTAGAAACAATGTGGATGATTGAAGTTGTAATATCAAAACTGCCAACATGCGAGTCCAAATGCATTTCAATAGCTCTTTTTCAATTGTAACGCAGTAGGAATATAAACACACGTGTCTTTTTGATTTACTTAATTTATTTAAGCGATTTCACAAGATAAAAGTAAAAATGTTTCATATGGATGGATGGTATCATCTCACAAAATTTCACCCTGTATATTGGAAACTACGAATTTATAATTATGCGCAAAACTATAAATAATATTCTTAAATATTATTACTTACACTCAATAATTAAGTGTAATTTAGCTTACAGCTTTACTTAAGATGCTTGTCCATTATGACACTGTATTGCACTTCACGGTTCCTATTCTATTTGAAGTAATTTTATTGTACTGTGTAAATTGATACTATATAGTATAATTAATTGTTGAATTTCATACCGGATCTGACCGGTTTTTCAGCATACTTCTGGTGCTTCTTACCTCATTAAGCTTCTTAATTATTAATTATATTGCAATGTATATTACAGGGCATGTACGTATATTTGTGTAGATACAATATGTAGCGCAAAGCCTGGAGTGCTATTAAAATTACGATTAATTTGTATACGGACTAAATAAGTATACTGTAGTGGCTCACTAGCGAATATTTAATTCTTAGAAATAGAACATCAATATGTTACGTAGTATTTATTCACATACTCCTTTTTCCCATCGGGATAGGCAGATACGTAACTTAATTGGAAGTGCGGTGGCCCCCAGTCAATGGTTCGAGGAAGTTCGAAGGGATTATTCCTTGTATTTGGTCAATCAAAAACATGATATTCAATATGGAATTAACTTTCAATAAAATACTACGTTACATACTATAACGATACGATATTACACTAAATGTAATCTTTACTATGAAGCACTCCAGCCTAGTGTTGAGTAGTCGAGCTTAGAGCTGATCGACCACAGCGGGGTCCATTTTATTAGAGAATCTCTCACAGTGATTCCCCCTAGTTTAGAAACATGTGTCGTATAACCCCTGAACGCGTCCAAGTAAGATTTTATTGTATTTTAAACGTAATTTACTATAGTTATATAGAAGCAATTTTAATGTTATTAGCTGACGTGTACTTTAGAGCTTTCCGTTTCCGCGTCCCTGTAAGAGATGAGACGCAATGCGTTCTCGGAAATCCCGGGAAAAACGAGATTTTCATAAAATATGTTTCCATATTATAAGCTAGGCATTTAGGCAGCCAAAACATGATATTTTAATAAATAATAATATTAGCAGTAGAAGCAGTTTAGAAGGGTGACTGTGCTGGTAAAATTACAGGCAGATGGGACTTGTCAACTTACGTCTTAGGTGACGGGCTCAGTGGCACTACCCAAAAGATCTTTGCGATTTAAAGCTTCAAAATCATAAAACAAAATTAAAATAATCTCGGTACAAAGTACTAAAAAAAAACCGCCCTCAAAAGTCATTCATCCCCTAGTTTGCCATATCGCATTAGTGGGATATTTGCTTCATAATATATATAAATGGGACCACATCTGAAGTACCCTCTTTCAAATAAAAAAAGAATCGTCAAAATCGGTTCACAAATTTTAAGTTTTTCGTTTATCGCGTAACATACATACAAAAAACACAGTCGAATTGAGAACCTCTTCCTTTTTTAAAGTCGGTTAAATCGTTGGTGATTGAATGTATAATGCCGTCACTGCTATTTCAGTGACACACTAGTTATTGAGACTCAACTGCCATTGCAACTAGATTTTAGAAGAATAACGAACACTATCATGATTGCAATATACACTCAGTGGAGTCGCAATGGAATTACAACGACCAGAAAATTTGTAGAATTGGAGCCCAGACGTTGTGCGTAACAATTGAATTGGGGTACCATGTGTCTAGTTTTTGTTGTCGCTAGCTATGGCGTAAAATACTTGTGACCGTTAGAGGTGCTTTACAATTTGCCATACAAAATTGTGAAGAACCTGACACATTTGCTAACAATGGTACTGTAAACTCACTGTGTACAGGCATTGGCTCTAAAAATATTAGATGCGCCGTGGATACACTTTCGGGATACGCGTGCGGAACAAAATCCACATTGCATGTAAAGTGTAAATTGTAAAAAAACATTTATTGGACATTTCGTGATTTTCAAAAATGTACAATAACAGGGAACATCGTGTCAACTTTAAAATTGCTTCATTTTTTATATTTGAAATAGTCAAATTATTAAAACTCTTATTATAAATAAAGTTAAATACCTAGATGTATTCTCAGTCCATAGACAGCGACGATGTCATCTAAATTGATATAATTGAAAAGGTATTAAAATCTGTCACATATATTTTACAAATAAATATATTTTCTTGAACTGCATTTGACTGGCATTAGTTACCCTCGATCCTTACCTATCTCTCCTTAGAGGTGACCCGTACTCAGTAGTGGAGCGTATAAATAAAGAATTGGTGATGATTGTTTTGTTTTATTTTATCTAGGTACAATCGACTTAATAGTTATATGCAATCCAATTAACAAAAAATCATGTTTTCCTAAGTATAATAATAATAGTTTTGTTATACGTATATTGTGCTCTAAATATGTGTACAAAAATTTACTTTATATACCAATGTATACAAGATGCACTTTCAATTGTCAATCAGTTATTTTTTGTGAAACTGCGGGTTTCTGAAAACTTAAAAATAATTCAACACTTTGGTTTTCTTTTTAGTGCTGACTTTACTTATACTCACCTGTTAGAACCACTTCAGTGGTCAACTGCTATGACAGACCTGGAAAATTGTTGGGTGCACAGGTTGACCCTTAAGGCCGGCGCAGAGTGACGTCGCGGCATGGCACGGCACGGCAAAGGATTTTATTTTTGATCAAGTTATTTTTATCCTTGTTTCATCGAGGTTAGAATTCATATTACTTTATTTCGACACAATTATACCGCGGCACGTCGTGGCATGCCGCAGGACGCCGCGGTATGCCGTTTCATTCCACAGACGTCCCGCAAGTCACGTCGGTCACAGAATTATGACAATTAAACTAATTGAAATAAGGTTTGAAACTAGTGCGGCGGCGATTTCGGCGAATGGCGCGCAGCGAATGTGCCGCGGCATGCCGCAACGCGCTTCGGCATGCCGTGCCGTGCCGCGACGTCACTCTGCGCCGGCCTTTAGAGTCACAAAGATTTAAACACTAAACAGTACTGTTGATGCAATGATCTTATAATACAAGGTGCAATTGGTTGACTGACATGAAGATAGTAACTGTAAAAAGCCTGAAACGCGAAATTGTTTGAAAAAACAAAATTACGAATTTAAATTTAAAAAAAAAATTGTTTCATTCCCATTGTTTTAGCTGCCACGGACTCATTGTAATTTTTTACTTCACAGGTGATTATAATGAAGTAAATTATTGACTCTATATCCGTACTTAAATTGTTAGCAACCTGTACAGAAACAAACAGAAAAAACACAAATTTTATTTCCATGTACCATTTTTAATTCGAGATAGTTATTTGATATTACATAATAATATAACACAATTCTTAACAGTTATATCGGCGGTTTTCTTATTCCATATAACGACACTTGCATACTTCACAATATTTTGCCGATTGTTTCTTTGTGCGTAAGAACGATTCGTGTCATTTTTGCGTATCAGATCTCTGACGCGTATGGCCACTAGCGGCGTATCATTAAACTAACAATCTCGATACGCGTCAGTGATGCAATACGCAAATATGATACAAATGTAGATGCGGCTTAAAGATGTGACAGTAACTCTCATGGAATAGTTTCAGCAATACAGAGCTGAAAAGATCTTTGCTGAACAACCAATAGCATTCGGCATTTTTGTTAAGCAGCGTAAAGATGTCAAACAACGGAAACGATTGGTTGCTGAAGCATAGTTCTTAAGTCACCCATGCCTGGCAAGATAAACACATTGATGTGGACGGAATGCGCTAACAATATGTATAGGACCAGTTTTGACTATGAGTTTGGACTCTTGAAATTATGGCGATATAATATGAGTCTTAACAGTAACAGTGGATTTATGCAGCAAGGCGACACACGAATTTTTTTTTGCTTTAGTAGACACAGTATGGTGTTAATTTTTATATTGATTTAAAACCCTGATCTGTTTACCTGCAATTGATAATGAAATTTATTTCTAACGTCTCTTTGCTGTTTTATGTAGGTACACCATAGATGAAATTTATTTTATAATTTTTTCTTTAGTACTTTTTCCTGCAATTATTTTACAGACGATTGATTGCGGGCATTGATGTTACCCTGTTAATAAAACTTTGTACCTACGGTCCTACATGAACTTCATCACGTTGGAAATAAGAAAACCGCGTTTCAAACAAGAGAATAGACAATGTACAATGAAACATTCAACAACACTACGTCGAACCGGATATCTGATAGAGATATACAAAAATCAGTCTAAAATGTACATATTAATTAAGGCAACTTGAGAATAATATTTTCTAATATGTTTCGGTCAATCAAACAATAATGCCGTGTCCACACTTGTTTCATACAGATATTCTATCTATCCATATATATTGAAATAATATACAGCACGCTCGCTTTGCACTTTACATTTAAATTGAACTTATGCCGCTTTAAAAAAACAATCCAAACCGCGCTGTTGATTATTTCAGATTACCTCTACCATGTGTTCTCAGTGTTGATAGTCGCTGGCGACCGTGTCAAATAATTCAGTTTTGTATAGCAAATTATACAGCGCCGTTAGGGGCCACAAAGAAAACTAGAATATTTCTTTAAAATATTTTACAATCGCTATCGCTAATCGACACCGTAAACTAATGGTAGGCATTGTATCTCCTAAGCATGTCACTGACGCATATTACCAAAACAAATCTACAATAAATTCTTACAGCTTTTGATCATATACATTGTATATTACGTGATCGAAGCTTACTGCATTTAGTACAAACTTGACACTTAAAGCTCAGTTTGTCTGAATGCTGTATTTTGTAAAAATCAAATAGGTATGACATTATTTTATCTAATTATAACAAACAATTGGCCCAAACAAGGCAAACTCAATTCGAAACCAAATTGAACGCACCTGTTTCTTTCTCCACTTAGCAAGAAAATAATGAGTTTATTATAAATGATACGCGTGACGCGCTCTAATGATACGCGTTGGTGGCAGTACGGAGATATAGTACGTCAAAATTACACAAAAGTGGACCCGGGTTTAAACAGTAAAGCCAATAAAAATTAAAATAGGTGCTTCCTTCAATGTGAATTGACACTAAGCCTTAAAAGAACAATGTGTTGTAGACACTATAGGTACGGAGAGCAACACCGTAAGAAGTGGACAGATTGAATAAAAAGAAATCCATTATCCCAAAAAATTCAAACAATGGCATGGAAGGCCTTTCAAAAGGTTTTATTATTTATAATAATAGAAAATGTACTTTGATTATTTTAAAAGGCTTTGTTTTTAACATGTAATACAATGAAAAAAAAACAGAAATGCGAATTAGCGAAGGAACCTGCAACAAACTTGCAGAAACCTTGTGAAAATTGATTGCTAGAAATGAAAATAAGCTCCATTAATTACGTTTGCCACAGTGTACATCTTGTCCCGGACACGATTCAGAGAACTAAAAACAATTTTAAGCTCTATGGTTGGATCTGAACTTCAGAAGAAACTCTTATCTGTGAGATAGAAGAGAGTATAAGCCGAACAAAACTTATATAATTAAAAAATATATATTAATAACAAACTTATCCGTATTCGCTGTGTTTTATTTTGAAAAGAATTATATGTGGCACGTTTCACTGAAATCAGTTAACGGAAAGTGGGTGAAATTCAATAAACCGGATGCTTCCCTTAATTTGTTGCCCTTAGAAGTGGAATATTTTCTTCAAATTTGAATGGGATCACTACTGAGGTACCCCCTTTTCAACAAAAAAAGAACCATCTAAATGTGTACACTAATGTCGGAGTAATCACGTAACACACACACAAAAGAAAATAGTCGAATTGAGAACCTCCTCTTTTTTTGAAATTGGTTAATTAAGTTCTATAGTAACTCAAATTTAGTACAATGAATTATTTTCATAAAAATCACCGAAATCGGTTTACAAATGTCAGCGTAATAGCGTAAATCGTTCCCTCTCGTGTCTAAGAATTGTGGTCAGCTTCGTACCTACTTCTGAATAGGGTGAATCGCGTGTGTGTAACATACACACAAAAAATATTGAATTTAGAACCTACTTCTTTTTTTAAGTTTAAAAAAGGGGGAAAAAATTTTGTACCAAAGAAAATACTATATTTTCCAGAACCATTAATTACAATAGACCCCAAACTCAATATTTTAAATTTAATTACATAAGTTTTGATGACCTGAGTAAAAGTCCACATATGAAAATGACACCCGAACGATTACTCGAACTTCTCCAACTCGACCGGCAAAGGCTACAAACGTTATTCAGAACACAGTTATCGAATGAAAGTTACCGAACCTTATATTATTTACAAAGCAATAATGTAATATGGAAATCTCTTATTATTTTAAATAAAGTCTGGATTTTGTGCAATTTTATTAATTTATTTTAATGCAAGATTAAAGCATTCCTATATTTTAAGCCTAAAAGTGCACATAAAAGGATTTAAATTTTTCTTCTATTTCACCATCTAACTCCGTAAACGCTGTTGGATAATAATATCGTATCCGAATCCGAATGTTTAACTCGAATATTCTGATTAACTCGGAAAGCGGCCTTCGATTCGAGAACGATATCCAAACGAATAATTCGGTTAAAATATCGAAGAGTTCTGATTCGGGTTCCTGGTTTGATTTCCGGTACGAACTTTCTAAATTGGTTCGGCCTGGGTGGTACCCACTGAGTTAACTCTTTACTAGACCGTGGAGAATCGGCGTAACTTAAAACGTTATATCGATTTGCACCCCTAACAATCACTTGTTTGAAATAAACTTAGGGTCGTATTCTAGAACTCTACTCAATGCTCAAGTCAGGATTGCACTGGAAACATAAGCACTGGAAATACGACCCTAATGTAATAATAATAACGCACACACTCAACATAGCCCCGCACTTGGGAAACCCTGTGTCGCGGGTGCCATGGACACACACATAGACAACCACAAATTACACCCAAACTCACGAGAGAAATAAATGTAGGCCATATAAATATTTCTCCCGGCCCGGGAATCGAACCCGGGGACCTCTGCGTGGCAGTCCGGTATGGTAACCATTCGGCCACGGAGGCAGTTAAAAAATGGCAGGGACTTGAGTATGATTTCGAGTGCTTTAAACCATACTCAAGTCCTGACTTGAGCATTGAGTAGAGTTCTAGAATACGACCCTTAAATTGCCTCTGTGGCTGAACGGTTACCATGAAGTGTTGTCACGCAGAGGTCCCGAGTCCGATTACCGGGCTGGGAGAAATATTTGTGTGTCTTACACTTATTTCTCTCGTCTGTTTGAGTTTCATGTGTAGTCTATGTGTGTCCATGGCACCCGTGTTATAGGGTCTCCCTAGAGTGGGGCTAGGTGTGTGTATTGTGTGAGTCATTTATTTATTAATAATTATAAAATGGTATGGTAGGGTATGTAATGGTAACGCATGTTAAATAACTTTAATTGTTACCTTTATCCCTAATTCAAATCTTTGTTCAGTTCAAACCTATATCACTTGCGCACACCGTTGTTAATAAAAATACAGTATAGAAACCTTACCGTGTAGCCCGCCGTACTTAAAGATTTAAATACCTATTGACCATGCTAACAAGCTGTCTTTGGATTTAATTAACGTAATTGCATTTTATGACTTTGCTGACTGTAGTCTTAGATAAATGCTTTATTTGACGCTTATTTCTTTAAGGAAGACCTAAACATACGCTGCTACTGTATACATAAAATTGCGCGGCTGAATTTACGCGCGCGTAACAATTGTTACACTCGATTGTGAGAAGTTACGCGCTTGTTTAGTTCCATCGTCCAAAACACACACAACAAAACAAGCGCGTAATTTCAGTCCCGTATTTTCAGCGATATCTGTTCTTAACCTAACATAAAGATTTCAGACGGAATAGCCTGACTTCCACTAACAAATGGTGCACTTGGTAAAAAAAAAAATAAAAAACAAAAAACATAATTTAGGACTGAACATTTACTTATAAAATAAATTTAGAAAAAAGTAACAAAATAGAAAAAAATACTTTTACCTTCACTTAACAATATTACGCTGATATATTATTTAATGGAGTGAATATACAAATTGTTTACATTTTTACATTATATACAATAATATTTACATAGTAAATAACATACTAGCACACACAACGAAGCGTTTTCTTATGTACAGTAGTTTAAACGCAACTTATAAATATTATACAATATTTTCTAAGTTTTGGTATTACGCATAGACAGAATTGTATCATATGCAAGTAACAGGCACGCAAATTCACACTTACAACTTGCAGGGATCAGTGAGCGTTGATCACACACATAATATCCTTTCCACGGTCTCTAAACAGAACCGTTGTTGTAACAAAACCACCTGTGACCTTAAGACAAAAGTGCTTTTATCACATCGAAGTCATAAAAATAATACGAACAACTTATGTAGGTATATATGAAACTTGATGACTCTTCTATTTAAGAGCCGATACGACCTTAACACGAATTCAAATTTTTCCCGTACTAATACGGTTCACTTTGCTTGGATCGAGAGACTGGGAAACTGGATTTATTTCAGAATTTCTTTTTTTACAAACGACATTAAATCCATTTGAAAAATATATATCGTATAGTATGCGTGTTCTGGTTAGTTTAGTTTACATTAAAAAAAAAATTGGTATATGTAAAATACCTATTGAATACAGCAGGTTTCTTATAAAATTTCGAAGTAAATTTTTGTTTGAAAATTTGTAGGAATCGTGTTTACAAGCCGTATAGTAATCAGTGCATATCCTCAATTTCAATATATATTTTTTACAATAATGATGTTATGCTGAATCAACCAAAGTCATCTGAGGTTGTATAGATACTCGGACTTCGTACAATATTTAAACCTCTGCCTAGAAGAAATGTAATTTTGCAGATATGGCTTTATTACACCAATGTTGCTATATAAGAACAAAAATCGTACTCCAACCTAGTATCAATTCGCCACGTTTGTTTCAAGACTACTTTATTTTCTACAAAGTATTTTATTAATAACTTTTTTCACCAACAGTACCGTTCAACAAACCACCAAAATATTATTATATAGAAATTAATGGGTATTCAAACAGGCAAACCGCGAGAGCCATAATAACCCAGTGAGAATACGGTTGCTTCTGATCGAGAGATCGAAAGTTCGCATCTCTGTGCCGACATATACCTACATAAATTAAATGTCTAAATTACGTACATTTTTGTGAATGTTTTCAACCCTTGAAGTACCCAACTCGCATTAAGTCAATTTGGCGGACTATGGCCTAAACTTTGGCCCAGCAGTGGGCCATATAATCAGTTAATGATGTTATGATAGCGCATAAATAGTATCAAGTCATACCACACCGTAAACAATGTGATAGAAATAAACAAGTTGTTGTTTGAGGTGACACAACCTGTTTCCTTGCAATACTTTTGAGTCATCAAGTGCAATGAGTGTAGCAACAATTTTGTGGCAGGCATTTTAGAGATTGCAGTAACCATTTTAATGATCGTAACAACCATCTTAAAGATTGTAGCAACCGTTTTAATGATTGCAGCAACCATTTTAAGTAATGAATTTAATCATGTTGCGATTGATTTCATCAACTATCTTGACAGGCTAATTTTATTATAGTCAATGTTTTCCAGTTTACCAGTAATTTAAAAAAATTCTGACTTGATAGATCCCAGTCGTTCTATGCGGATTAGTACTAGTTAATGATTCTATTTGTTGTTGTTGTTCATGGCCATTGCTTCACAAACTACATTCATTCAGACAAAAATTAAATCTGTGGTCTTCGTTGTCAGGAAGTAATGATGGTACAGGTGGCAATGACAAATCTAAAAATAATAGCAAATCTAAAATCATGTATTTTTGTTTAAATTGGATGCAGAAAAGGGTGTGGTATATAATTGCGATTAGATTAAGATGTCCTTAAAAAAGAATATACGGACATGTATGACGAGACAGATACGAACGGAGAAAGCGGTAATGGTGTTATCCCAGTGGGAGACAGAGGTAATTTTTTTGTGGCAAATCGAAACTGGGCGAGTAGTACTCCAATCTTTAACAAATTTTTATGCAGATCGCGTAGAAAATAATAAATGCACCCCTATATGCACTACACACCGCAACACCTTATTGTATTTTCATAACTCTTAATACAGATTAAGCAACCAATAGGATCCTACACCGACGTCAACACTGACACATGTGAAAAATGGCAAGTAATTACTGCCAGAATAAATAAAAAAGGACGAAATATAACTAACAAATATATCGTTTTTCACATCAAATAGAACGTTGTCATAATCTGGCATAGTCTTGTGCGTTATTTTAAAAAAATGTATATTATCAATTTCTTACACATGAACAACTTTTCGAAGTTCGCAAATATTATTATTGATGATGCGGTTAACTTTAGACCAATAAGATTATAAGATGTTTTTACCGAAAAGTAAGGAAATTTTGTGCACGCCCGTTACAAAAAAAAATTTTGGTTTGTGACATTGTCTATTATATCATTGTGTTGCCGGTGTGCGGTATTATCGTAATTTTTATACAGGCTGACATAACTGAATAGCATTTATATGAACAACTATGTTAACACTACGGGAGCTAAGTCAAGAGTTAAGTCATACAAAATAACAGTTGTTCATAGAAAATGTTTTATATTTACATATCCAAAACTGTATGGAACGATTGATCATTTCCAGAAATTAAATAAGGTCCCCGCAACAGTAATTGTTCATACTGTCATCTCTTAGAGTCGAGGACAAAATATCACCCCTTATAGTCTCACTAACACACTTAAAAGTAACCCATGCTTAAAACACAGTAAAATTTAAACTATAGCACGTACATAAATGTAAATATGTAATCACATACATTTAGCTGCATTTTTATAAGAAGACAAGCTGCTTTTCATAAAAATTATTTTCATACAATCCTTTCTGGACTTTCATAGACAATATCTTTTATGGTCTATATCGACCAGGAACACAATCAAGTTATATCTCACGTTAAGTAATTTTAAATAGTTACTTTATAGATGAATTAACAAAAGTTTATGTGAACAACATGGTTATGTTTGAGTAAGCGGTAAAACATCTCGCTTGGAGTCATTAGTCCAATTATGGGGAAAATCAATCACACTGTGTATTATTTTTGTTCTCTCCATGCTCAATAGATGGCGTTAATGCCGGGTTCTCGAGTCTTTCACTTGCGTTTTTCGTTCGCTTGTATTGGCTGGGTACACGGCGTAGAAATCTGCCTTCGGCGCAAAGGCGTTCACGGGTCTTCCGCTATGGTTTGCGGCAAAACTTGCGCGCTTGCGCGGCGCCTTGCCTTGTTTTGGTTGCTCCTCTGTGATTGGCCAGTGGTGCTGTCCTCCGCAAACGTTCCGTCGCTTGGAAATATCAAGCTTACTAGATATCAAACTCACGCAACGCAAAGCAAGCGGCTAGCACAACCGAGCGACTCGTGAACAGTCCTGCCTGCGCGTACGCGTCAGATCTTTGCGTATGCGCGAAGCGAGATACACAAGCAAACGAAAAACGAACGGACATGAACACCGAAAATGAAATGGCATACGAAAATACAAGGATACTTCGAGGCGCCATCTATTGGTACAATGTTGAACTGCGTTGTTGAGATCTGTCCCTAAATCGTGAAAAAAGAATAGGACAGTACTCCTTCATATGCGTCACACAGCTTTTGTTAATTCATTAGTATAGATTAGCTACTTTTACACCTTGAAAAGGTGGCTCTAAGAGGTCAACCAGAATCTCATGACAAATTGAAAATTGTTTATAGCAACACAGGGATAAACGGAATTTTTTCTTAAATACAAAACAATTTTATTTATTCTGTGGTGTATTAGGAAATTTCAAAATGGCCACCGTAAAGACATAACGATTTCCCGCGAAAAATGAGAAAATTCAACTACTTAAGACAACATTACTATCTGGCAGTATGGCCTATTAGACGTCTTAGCTTGACTCGAAGGACGAAAAATTTTACTACTGCGGTGTGCTAGGACTTTTCTTACATATTTTTTTCTTTTCAATTTGATACTAACCGAGATCGTAATTATCCTGTATTTTTTATTTAGTCAGAGTTTTTTTACGTTGTTTTGTGAACTGTGTTCACTTTTAATTGAGAATATGGCTTAGAGCACCACCACAATAAATACTGTAGCACTATTCTAATAACAATTACCGAACTAACAAGTAAATAAATTGAAAATGGTGAAATTACAAAATTTTAAGAATCTACATTGTTTATTGGAAATGACATTGGTAACTTAGATCGTTGTTTTGATTGCAAAAGTCAGATGCCTAATTGTGATTGAGATTACATTGTTATTCCTTGTTTATTATGTCATGAGATTCTACTAGACCTATATAAAACTGCCTTTTTAGGCAGTAGAATTAGTTCTTCCAAATTTCGCAATACGGGAAGAATCTATATTGAACTAGTAAAGTGTATGGTAAAATTCCTATGGTTATTTGACTCAAATTTATCGATGGTATTAAATTACATGATTTTTTCTAGAATCTAGAAATAATCGAGATTATATCGACAGACTATAAAGCTTATTTCAGCCAAATAATTCAGTCTAATTATTTCACTCCGTTGGGAGCTTTCTTGAATCACATGATTTTTTTCGACATCCTATATGAAGCTGGATTATTTAACTAGGTAATTTACTGTTGCTTCCTTACAGTCCTAGTATTCACTATAGGGAAGATAGTAAGAGTTCATAGCATTTCCTAGCCAAGGAAATAATTGTAGACGTACATTCTAGGAACGATTTTTATAACTGTTATATTCAGTTTTTTTAATCGTATCTTGAACTCGCTGAACTGTAACATAAAAAGAATACTGATGCTAGCCAATTCCTGTCACTAAATATTTCCAATCTCCCATAGCTTTCGTTACATCGGACACTATTTTGAATTAACTATAATTTGCCTATATTTCTCCTACGATAATTGTGAGTTCAGACTTCGTCTCCCAAGTCCTGGACGCAGTTTTCGGCGATAGGGACGAACTTGTCGTCGATCTGAACTAGAAGAATGCTCTTGTCCACATGGGACCGGAGCTTCGGGTCGCGATGGTTAGGCGTCCATTTGTGCACTACCTGCGAAAGTTTAATTAATGTTATTCGTGGACGGAACTTGTGGGAAGTACCTCGATGTCGTCCTAAGATACTTGACACCCTAATCAACTATTTGATTCTGAGTAGACCAATGTGAAGAAGTGTTAAACAAACTTAACATTTAACGTGTGAGCCGTAAGATTAATTTTGTTATGACTGTGTTATTGCATCATTTGTGAATGACGTTTTGAGAAACTTTTTAAGCCATTATTAATCTTTAATTCTTCTTCTTTTACTGCCTCTTCAATCCTGAAGGTTGGCAGAGAACTGATTGCTTATTATTGTTATTTTAATCTCCATTATGTAATAAAAGCTGTTTACTGTTTACTGTTTACCTCTGGCCGAATGATTAACATGCTGGTCTGTCACGCAGAGGTTCCGGGTTCGATTCCCAAACCGGGAGAAATATTTGTATGACCAACATTTATTTCCCTCGTGAGTTTGGGTTTAATTTGTGATAGTCTATGTGTGTATCCATGGCACCCGCGATACAGGGTTTGCCTAGTGCGGAGCTATGAGTGTGTGTGTATGTTTAATGACACAAAAAAGACATAAAAAATACAATTGATTTAAAATAAAAAAGCATATCACGAGGGTCCATGACTCAGCATCTGAGAAATATGAAAACTACATAATGCTGTTATTCTGCCATGGCTCTTCATAAATTGGAAGACCACAGCCAATTATATTTCGGTACAAAAAATCAAAAGCACTAAATAAAAAATAAAAAGAAAACAAATTGGCACAAAAAACTATTATACGAAGAAAATAATCAATTTACGTTAAAATAAATAAATGTACAGAGAGTGGAAAACGCGAAAGAGTTTGTCAGGAGCTTAGGGAGTTTTTAAGTTACAACAGCTAAAAAACCTTACCAGTCCATCCATCCCGGCAAGAGGCACCCAACTCCCCCAGAAATTCTGCCCCCCTCTTTCCCGCTGAGCTTCCGTCGGCCATTGCACATCAATCCTCCTCCCCAAATTGATGCAATCATACACCCCCAAAGGCTCAGTTATAAGTACTTTACTGCCCACACTAACATTAACTTTCAATTCACTCCTACCAGAATCGGATCTTTTTATCTTTGTCTTGATTTCCTTTTTATCTTTTTTATCTTTCTTTAATACTGATTCTTTATTCGATAGATCAGAGTAATGTGTTTCTTTTAAAGGTATAGATTCTGGCTTTTCGATGTATCGCCCTGTAAGTTCCCGATATGATTCTCTTTCGTGACGAATCTCCTTGCTTGGTTTTGATAGGTCTTTCGACGTGCCTTCATTTACGAAGTATCTGAGAACAAAGTTGATATGTCTGATCACAAGTAATATACAGGCTGCAACAAAAAGGTGACAACATATTTCAAGAAATGTCCACCCCATTCTTACGAAATGCTTTACTATCTTAATGCGTATGAGAAAAGAATGGAATATTCTTTGCTCTTTGTATCGTTTGAGAGATATTGACATTTAATTGCCGATTAGCTACGGGAATGAAGTCTGATAGAATTAAAGCCTGGAATCTGGAGGGTAACCTATCACAAACTCGAATTTCTTTTTTCCGAATCTCATTACTCCGAAAACGGTTCGACTTTTTTCATTAGTGCGATGACAGTTTTGGTATAAATTTGCAACACAGAAATGTCTTACAGCAGAAGTATAGTTTCCGAAAACCTATTATTAGAATAATTATTACACATACGTATTCTTTGAGCAGAAGTTTGTTTGGTCTAATCATGTTTGTTATACTGTCTGTTTTCCATATAATTTATTTCGACAAAATTATTATTCTTAGATAAAATTATACCGCCATACAAGATAAAATTGTACCGCCATACAAGATAAAATTGTACCGCCATACAATTTTACCGTACAGCTTCACAATTCTGGACTGTACTTTGCTAGTGCACAGCAAGTCCACCTACATAATTTTCGTCACACCATTGTGCTATGTTTTTGCTGTCATGTGAAATGTAATTTAAAAGCAATGGTCTGAGTATTAAATAAATAACTTATAACAGAATCGAGGAGTACTGGAGGAGAACCGAATTTGTTTGCATTTCCTAGACGGTACGATCCCCTCCTGTAGGTTTAGGTTAGGTTAGTATATGAAAAAGCAGTACGATCCGAACAAGCGAAGCGAGCGACTACAACTCGATCAAATTAACTTGCATCTCGTTTACCGTATTTTTTAAAGATGCGAGAAGCTTTAATTTGACGAGTTGTAGTGTGCGACATGTTCTAACACTTTTAGTACCTGTAATAAGAAATAATATAACAAAAATGTATTATGGATATCGTTTTTTTACAAAATAAAATATTCAATTAGATATAATGGTCAAACGGTTTGTTGGGGAAATAAAAATCGGGAAAAAAATAACTTGTCAATATGTCAAAAAAGCATTAAATGGTGTAATGAAAAAAACCGTAACGTGTTTTCGGACAAATGAAACACAATCCATTCAATAAAAGTCTAAAGGTTTTCGGAGGAACAAAATTTTTTAAATCATGTTTCTAGCTTGTGATAGGTAACCAATCTGGAGATGTTGGTATATGTATTCCTTCAAATTCCAATAATATTCAGGCCGGTAAAATTCACACCAAAACTAACTTACTAACAATAACTGTCGTAACTTAAATTTATGATATGAATTGAGAAAACACGATTTGAAAGTTTAAAAAATTACTGAATGAAACCAATAAATACAATTGTTCTCGTTTATAAATGAATAACTAAATATTATGTATAAATAAAAATAATCACACACAATATGGATCTTCCATTACATTTTTTTAAATTTCCAAATAGTGTTTTCCCAATTCCACATTGTTGAGTTACGACGGCATTTCGTCGTTATACAGCGAAAACTAACTATCTGTAATTTTCACAGAAGATGACATAATATAGGATACCGCGACAAAATTGCTTATGTAAAATGGAAACATTTCCAAATTTCGGTAAAACACAAAATAGAATCACCTGTTACAAATTAACGTGGGATGATCACGGCAGGCATAGGAAATACGCGACGTTGAAATTTCAATTGCGTTAATTTCAAAGTCGATATTATGTGAAATAATTGTTTTTCCCAGTATATCGGCGATTTCGTTTATCTTACTTTTTTATAGGTTTATTTATTTGTTTTAATGTCCTTTTGATAAAGGTTTGTTTAGTGGTTCGAGATTGATGCTGAGTTCTCGTTAATTCCATCAACATTAGTTGAAAGAGTTTTTTACTTCTGTTACAAAGTTTGATTAAATCAATGTTAAACTGTTTCAAAAATTTTCAGCTGTTTTTACTTTCTCACAATATCTAAAAACAATGCATTTTATTTAACATCCATTTTTTAAAATAAAAGTTGGATACGGCTGTACTGGTGGATGTTAAAATAAGTTAATTTAATTGTTACTTTATGTGTAACGTTGTCCCGGTAAATGTGCCGGTAGACAATACTTAAATTACTTAAGGAAAGGTTATTAAATATAATTTATTACCGACGGGGCTGGCATTTACTTAAATGAAAAAGAAAAGGTTAGGATAAGTTGAAATAAAGCTACCTCTTGAAGTGCCTGTCGTGGTGAGGCGGTTGCGCGGCGCGGTTGGCCAGGATCTTGCAGTCAGGTAGCGACATGTCTAGCCCGTGCGGTGTGAGGGACACCTCTTCAACGGAGGACTCAGAGGATCCAGCTAGTGCAGCGCCTCCCGCAGCACCATCAATGCCGCCACTCGCACGACTTGTGCTGGACTGTGTCAAACAAATTTTAACATACAAGCGTTCCTTACTAATAATAATAATAAACTTATTTGTTACTGCTTTCATAAATACCAAACAATTTCATTTTGTCTATTTCGATACAGTAAACAAATTATTGTTGTATTTAGTTTCTTGATCTCTGCTAGCACCGTGTGGAGACAAATTGTCCATATCACGTGCTATTGGAAAAATATTGAGCATTGTGTAAGATTTTTGTTTACAACTTCTAATCAACGTCCGATAACAGACTAAGCGTTCAATTATATTCATTTACATATTATGCAGAAATGATAACAAGTAAGCAAAACATTCTAGACTAGCTAAAATCTTAGCCAAAAAAAGGAAACAATATTTTAAACTACTAGTAATATCTAAAGGTACGTTTAATTTCAAAAGGTACGTTTAACAAATAGCAGTAGTGCTCCTTGAAAGAGTTCGTCCAGGAAAGTACTGCCAAGTTACCTATTTCTGCCGCCAAGCAGCAATGTGAACATTACTGCGATCCGGTTCCGAAGGTGCTGGTGAAATTACAGGCACATGGGACTTGTCAACTTATGTCTCAGGATATCGGGCGCAGTGGCAATGCCCCTCAGATCCTTGTGATTAAAGATAAAAAAAATGCACTGCAATTGTTAGGGACAGGCGTGTCGCTTATTACCAGGCACACGTCCTGTTCGTCAATTCAATTAGTATTACAAAAAAACTTCAAAAGGTACGTTTAAAGTTAAAAGGTATGTTTAACGTCAAAACAAAGGTATGTTTATGTTTTAAAGTATGTTTAATATCAAAAGGTACGTATTTAATATCATACGTCTGCACCCACTACTCGTAAAATAAGCGTCGAGTTGCGGACTCCAGCCCGTCAGACCATACCATATCATAATATCAAAAGGTCGTAATCTATGGGTATGTAAAGCTACCAAGTTTTACCAATTTCGTAAGTCTACCTAGTTGCCCGTAATAAAATATAAAAACATATATTCAATACCACACAAGGTTTTTTTATATTTTGGGACGTAAGTGGCATTGAATTTAGCCTAAAGTATAAAAAATTGCACGTGCCGTTTTTCGTACCATATTTACTACAAAACATAGCAAAAAAAAAAGAAAACAAAATATAACAGATGCAGAATAAAACTCGCTAGACATTTGGGCCCGTATTAATAAATAGCTCCTAAATCCGATATTCAGTGCCTATCGACTGAGAGGTCTTCAGTGCTAACAGACTATACTCACCACCATCTTGGATGACACCTTCTCTACTGACCAAGACGCTGCAATTGATTAATAACAATTTGGTGTAGTAGCTTTAGTGCCAAGTGATATTTATCACAGGTTAATTAAAGGGTAATTTTGACAACTCTCATATCATTAACAGACTATAGTCATCGCCATCTTCGATGACAACATCTCTATTGACCAAGACGCTGCATTTGATTAATAACAATTTGGTGTAGTAGCTTTAGTGCCAAGTGACGTTTATTACAGGTTTATTAAGGGGTAATGTTTACAAACCTCAAATCATTAATAGACTATAGTCATCGCCATCTTCGATGACACCATCTCTATTGACCAAGACGCTGCATTTGATTGATAACAATTTGGAGTATTAGCTTTAGTGCCAAGTGACGTTCATTACAATTGTATTAAGGGGTAATAAGGTAATCGTTTATGCAGGGGGACACCTCTATCGCGTCGGCGAGCGGAAGCGACATCCGCACGTCATTTTCACTGTTGTTGCAAGTCGTAAACAGTGGTCCTACAGGCTCAATTTACACTGCTGCGGTACGTACGGTACAAATCTTAGTTTTTATTTTATCACTTGCTTCGTTATTTTTTGTTTATTTGTTACAATTTTTTTTTACACATGTCGTATGAGCTAAACGAATGCAGAGTTAATCTAGGTCTAGTTAGAATTAATCTTATTTTTATGTCGTAATTATTATATTATTATTATATTGATGAGATATCCTGATGGCGTTTAAAGATATCTTGATTTTTACGAACAAATTTGCAAATCTCAAAGATGAATATGATAACGTAAGAACATTATACTTTTGGAAGTGTGGTCTGCTGCTATTGGTTTTTTTTAAGGTTAACTATTATTCGGATAAGTTCTTTTTGCTTTGTAAATAGAGATGATGCTTCGGTACTATTGCCCATAGTAATATACAGAGAGAGAAGTAGAGAAATCTGTAGATTTCTTGATTTCTCGTATTGCGCTTGTAAATCGAATCATCTTATTAACTTTTTTTTATATATGTTTTTTCCAGTTAAATGTTTTTATTAAAGATAATCGATAGCTGTAAAGGTACTAACTGGATGATAAATCTTTCATAGATTTCTTATAGATGGCGCTACGACTAAAAAGTCGTTAAAAACCAAATACAAAGACACGACGTAAGCACATAGAAAAATTCGTGAGGTCCGCTAGTTCGTTCCGTGGCTTAGTTGGTTTAGCGTCTGGCACGATAAGCTAGAAGACGTCGGTTCGAATCCGGCCGGATCGAAGGAATTTTTTCTGAGTGTTCGATCTTTGTATTAATAATTAAACTAGTGGAGTAATTTCATAAAAAAAAATTGAATATCAATTCAATAAAAAATTTAAAAGACAGTCCATCAGTAACATCTTGTTACGGATCCTATAATAGACTTGAGATTTATTAATGCGAGCCTCAAATAAACAAGAATCTAAGAAACAGGTTCCGCTACAGAAGCCTCTAAACTCACGGCATGTCGGATGAGCGCCAGCGGGTGGTCGCGGGGTAACACGTAGCATGCCGCCTCCTTTACAACACGTTTTACTTTACGTTATTACTTAATTGTACTGGTTGTTGTAGGTGTTACCGATATGTGAAATATGTGGCCCAACTGAGTGACTGAAATTGAATGACTTATCATCCGCTGGCGGTTTTCAATTTTGAACATTACTCAAGCCAGAATAAAACGTGAAGTCAATAAAAATTGTATCACCAACCATCGACCTAACCTGACGGAAGTATTGCCATCTTACCTTTTTTGCCGCCAAGCAGTAATGTCTGGTATTACTGTGTTCCGGTTTTCAAGGGTAAGAGTGCTGGTGAAATTACAGACACATGGGACTTGTCAACTTATGTCTCAGCAGGGCGCAGTGGCTGTGCCTCTAAGATCTTTCTTTTACAAATTAAAAGTGCGCATTTGACCTCCATCT
Source organism: Hyposmocoma kahamanoa (assembly GCF_003589595.1). Taxonomy (NCBI): domain Eukaryota; kingdom Metazoa; phylum Arthropoda; class Insecta; order Lepidoptera; family Cosmopterigidae; genus Hyposmocoma; species Hyposmocoma kahamanoa. Next base: position 7,810,393 of record NW_020654972.1, on the reverse strand, counting down.
CACCCGATGGAAAGACGATGAGCATGCACAACTAAATAATGCCTATTCGCTCTCGCCTTGAAAAGGCCCAAATTATAACGTTCAGGGAAGAAGTCTGCAGGCAAGGAATTCCAATCCATAGTCGTTCGCCATATAAATGTGGAAGCGTAACACTTCCATTTCAATTTTAAATTTAATCGCGAATAAAAGCTTTGAGTGGCACTGCAACTGTTACTAACAGGCGTGTCGCTTACCACCAGGCGCACGACTTGGTCGTTCCCTCACTTAGTATAAAAAATCAAACGTCAAAGTGTCACAGGGATCATCCTAGTTTGAGTTTAGTACAATTCGATTAGAGACTCGTATCAACAGATAAGAATATGAATAAATAAAGAACTAACCATGCGATCGTCGTAGTTCTTGCGGTCATCGGTGTCGTCGGCGGCCGGAAGCAGTCGGAACGACGCCGGAGCGCGCTCGCGTGACGAAGACGGACGGAAGCGGCCAGCGCTGCCCGCCTGTACATCATTATTGGTTCAAGTGATATTTTGATCCTTGTACAGGCCTCCCGCTTAACTAACTCGGTTCCTGAGGTAGATGCGCGGTGCGGGAGGAATACTGTTGGGTAATTTTCCGAAAAATTTCCCGAAAAATTGCAAAAATATAATTTCGAAGGCTCATATTAGTGACCGTTAGGATGGCTGATCGCCTGTGGCGTCTGGCACTGAATGTACATTCAAGAATTGCTACCTATATGCTACTATTTGCTTGTATTTGCTACATTTTCTAAATAATTGCTACCTTTGATATATTCTGAGAAATTAAAAAAAAATAGTTGACCAGTCATTCTGATATCAGGATGGTTGGTCGCCACTTTGTTCAGCATGAAGGGAGCAGATTTCCCAGAAGTATATATTACCAATAATTGCTACCTGTTTGCTACTTTCACGAATTAAAGGTATACGCTTCCTATCATTCTTTAAAAAATGTAAACGATTGAACATTTTACGAAGAAGTGCCAACGCCTACCCTTTATATTAAGGCAATAAAGCACTAAAAACTTTTGCTTTTTCAATTTAATCAGGCTTTTGTTATTAATAATTATCAACATATAGGAAGTCATTTCAAGAACAAAACAAATTGAGGCAGCGCGTTGGGGGTTCAGGTTTTTCAAAATGATAATGTATTTTACAAGCAAAGAATAATACTTGTCGAGCGGCCTCCTTCCCTGCAGATCTTGCCCTCATGTTCCTCTCTCTCCTCTGCCCGGCTGCGGCCCCCTCTCTCGCTCCGCCCCCACCCCCGCGCTCATCGCTGCGCCGGCGCGGTTCGCTTGTGTCCACTGTACTGCCGTACGCTGTGATACAACAAAATAACACAAGTTAATAAATGCTTTCATTAAACAACATGGTGTTGTTTTATGAAAGTAAGTAAAAATTAACTATTTTGTTTGATTTGCTTTTTATTTTTAATCATTCAGGAATTTCAGAGCTAGGTATTTATCCTAACTTAGACTCCTAACAGTGCTGAAAACTCACTTCGTTTTCCAGCGAATACAGAGTTACTAACCATTTTGATACCGCAGCTGGCACACAAAGAATCTTTTTTAATGTCCTTGTTTATGTGAATAATTTGTATTTTAATTTTTTTGTTTATGATTTTGTTTTGTAATTGTTAAATGTTGTGATATGTTCCAATTTTTCTGAATTGTTTAGTTTGTAAAGTGGCGTCATTTATGGTGATGAAATAAATGCATTTTCTTTCTTTCTATTTATCGTTCTTTCTTTCTCTCGTTTCCTTTGTTTCTCTTTCACTCTTTTTGGTTCTTTTCATTCTATGTGTATTACTTGACGGTTAAGTAAAAATACTCTGTTCATTCCAATCTTCTGGCTGTAATACAGATCAATGGAAAATACCAACCTGGTTCATCCTGCGTACGTTCATGCGAGTGTTCCCTGAGCAGACCGGCTAGAGACGCAAGCGTGGACGACGTCGGCTTGCCCGCCGAAGCCAGACTTCCTCGGGTACCAGCTGCAAAAACATTAGAAATGAAAAAAAAAATCGTCTAAGTCGTCTTTCTAAATGTGGCAACCGCGAAAACCTTAGCAATCGATATTTATTCATTTGTCAATATTGTATTATCAGCATCAAAACTATCCAAAAATAGTCTAGGTAACAAAAAATCACATCTATAGCGGCTGATCACTTTAGGTGTGACTTTTTGCTTTGTAAATACGTAGAGAGAATCAAAAAAATTCGTGGAAAATTTACATGACCGTATACATATACTGTTGACATTTTGAAAGTTTTTTTATAATTATTAATACAAAGACCGAACACTTAGAAAAAATTCCTTCGATCCGACCGGATTCGAACCCACGTCTCCTAGCGAACCGTGCCGGACGCTATGCCAACTAAGCTACGGAACGAACCAGCGGAATCGACGAATTTTTCTATGTGCTTGTTGTCGGATCTTTGTATTTCGTTTTCAACGACCTTTTAGCTGTAGCGCCATCTATGAGAAATGTATGAAAGTATTTCGTCACCCAGTTAGGTACCATAACAGCTACCAGCCCTGGTTACAGATATCGCTATTAACTGTAATTAAATTTTTATTGAATGACAATGTTTTTTTTTGTTTAAAGTTGGCAAGTGGTAAAAACGTCACAGACTTTTTGGCTATTATTATTAACCAGGTACTTAAATTTCTAATAGTGTACGTGGTAAAAGTGGAATCCGAGATATATAGTTAACAAAAACTTGCACGGCCGCGGTTAGCAATGGGTAAACAGAATGTATTTATTACAAGGGCGGTAAGTATACAATTACGCACAGAGGGACATTTAAGCGTTTGTGTGCTGTTACTTACATGTGGCAAACTTTATTTTTTTTATTTGAAATTTAGCCATGGTAACTATGAGTATACTTTGTGAAATGGATAAATGAAATAATGCCAACTGTATTAACATAGGTTTTAATAAAAATTAAAAAGTAATGCTTTTTCAGTGTACTTGAAGTCAACAGTTTGTCTTTGTTCCTATTTTTTGAGCGCGTTATTCTATATACGATCAAGTGTGATAAAAATATTGTACACAACCGCGACAGCCGTACGAAGTGTTTACGTCCTACTGAGGAGGAGGAGAACTGACCTAGCGACGTCCGGGAGAGGTGCAGCGTGTTGTGGCGGGGCGTGGCCTGCGCGCGCGCCGCTCCCGCCTCTGCCGCGCCCGCCTCGCACGCGCCGCCGCCGCTGGAGCAGCCCTCGCCGCAGCGCCGCCGGATCCTGCCGCCACAACACTTCGTCTTAAGGCCTTTTTGGTTCTTTCTCTTTACTCGAAACATTTGCGAGCAGGGACCGTTTGGACTAGTTGACAGACTAAGAAACTGTGACTGCGTTCAGGATGCTGATGGGGTTGCTGTGTTACTGTAGCGTCGCAGATGTGTCATGTGCAAGCGAGTCTAATCCTTGATAATGCGCATGTGCGGCAGCGCCAACAGTCCAAACTTGACAGCCGAATATTAAAGGCATTCACATTCTCACGCATTTCTCATATTTTTGAATTTATTATGCATAAATTTACTAACATAGTTCATAAGACAATTCGACCCCTCCAACGTAAAGTATCGTATGTCGAAATTGCCAAGTTTACAGGGAAGCGTTTTAAAGTTCTGAATTCACTGAAACGAACATAACACGTGACTTTAGCATTTCTCAGTTTTATTCGGCAATGCTCATTACTCACATAGAGTATTATAAAATCCTAGATATCGGTTAGATGATCTATGGTGATCACTCTTTCAGTGAATTCAGTACTTGAAAACGCTCCCCTGTAAACTTGGCAATTTCGACATACGATACTTTACGTAGGAGGGGTCGAATTGTCACTAACACGTTTGGATATAGAGTTTTCTTTGAATGGGATAGTATGGGAAAATCCGAAACCATAGAATATACAAGGAAACTGTCTTGTGAATTATTAATACTTTTTTTTGTGAAAACAATTTTGGCATAGTCAATTTTTGGTCAAACGTAAGTTGCCCATAAAAACGAAAACTGATCGATTTTTTTTAGTGCTGATCGACTCAGTTTCATGAAGGGATCATTTCATTGTATGGGACGAAAAAAAATCGTAGCAGAAGTTGGTCAAATTTCATAAAATATTTTTTCGTACAAAATGAACAAATTAGACTATTTTTTTTAATAATATAAGACTCAGGTTCTTATAAGGATGACTTCATCGAAAGAAAAAAATTGAGACGTCGTAAATAACTAAAATGATATTCAAGTTTATAACGGCTCGTATACCTTCTCCAAGCATTAGCCAGTTTATTCCTGATAGCGGAAACGGTGACAGGTCCCCCGACCAGCTGGCAGAGCTGCGGCGAGGAGTCCGCGTACGACGTGGTCAGAGGTGACACATAGATCGGGTACCCAATCGGCTGGTCGCACGACGAGTTTATTATATTACGGAGAGCCTGGAATCAAACATAGCGAAATATTTTAGTGGTGAAGGGTTAACAATTGTTGGTCATTTAGTAGCCTGGTTCGTCCGTGGCCGAACACGCTGGTCTGCCACGCAGAGGTCCCGGGTTCGATTCCCGGACCGGGAAAAACATTTGAATAGCCTACACCTACTTCTCTTTTGTGGCTTTGATTTAATTTGTGGTTGTCTATGTGTGTCCATGACACCCGCGATACAAAATTTTCCTAATGCTATGAGTGTGTGTGTTATTATATGAAATAAAAAACACTCAGATTTCTACACCCAGCCGGAGATCGCACCCGGGCCTCAGAGATGGCGATACCATGAAAACAGGTGTGCAAACTACTCGACCACAGAGATCGTCAAAGGACGTTGAGCAGGATGCACACAATCAGAGAAAGTTACTAACATTTTCTATTTGTCAACTGAAACAACATCTTTAAAACAAACCTGCTTAGCATTCTGTATGGATCCCCTTTCAGGATTCCGGTTCCTCAAATAGACCAGCTCCTGCTGCTGTCCAGCCCATAGGCCTCGCACGCACTCGCGGTTCAGCTTAATAACACGGAACCCTAAGTGGCGCTTGTTTAGCATTATTATCTTATAGTCGTCCACGTTGCCTTCATCCATAACGTGTCTGCAAATAAAGGTCAGGCTTGAGATCAATGTTGATAACTCCTAGACAATTGTAATGATAATAAAATTAGATTGTTCTGAAAAAAATTCTCCATGTCATGGAAATGGAATAAATAGCGGGTATCTGTTTTGAAACAAACCAACATTTCGGGCCCTTTACACGTCTAAAGGTCACAGCTGACTCAGGTCATGGTAGTCTTGTATAGTCAAGGGCACACCAATCTTGACACTTTGTACTTTGGACCGTTGTTATCGTAAGCGGCATAGAGCTGAATTTAAATCTGAAGTGTAAAGCTTGTCGTGCTCTTGACTCTGTAACTATAGGTCAAAATAAGGTGGTTTTCATTAATATTAGACTTCACTGATTTGCCGTTTGAGTCAGCTGTGACCATGGGACCTGCAAAGCGCGAGAAACGTCGGTTTGTTCCAATAAACAAATATAAGTAATTTTTCATTATTAATCTAATTATACGTCTCACTGCCGAGAACGGGTCTCTACTCAGACGAGAGTTTTGGTTAAAGTTCGTCACGCTTGTCCAATACGGGTTGGGAACTTCACACGTTTTCCAAGGGCTGTGAACCTTCTTCAACGGCAAATTTCAAATTAAACTTCGAACATGATTTCCGAAAATCTCAGAGGTGTTAGCCATTATTCGAAACCACGGCTTCTGCTTGAGCGGCAGGTCTTTTTTTTTATAACATCAAGTGACGGGACGAACAAGTCGTGCGTCTGATGTTAAGTTACATGCCTGTTGAGAGCTTTAAATTGCAAAGATCTGAAGGGCACTACCACTACGACTGGTCACCCTGAGACACGAGTTGACAAGTCCCATGTGCCTGTAATTTCACCCTTCAAAACCGGAATACAGTAATGCTGACATTACTGTTTGGCGGCAGAAATAGGCAATGTAGTACTACCCTGGACGAACTCATTCACAAGAAGCTCTACTGCTACTAAAAGGTCAAACTTAAGAACTCGATTTGTCTAATCAAGTTGCGAAAGAAAGAGGCGATGTGGGTATCGAATCGTTATCTGAAAAACTGGCTTTAAGGTAACGTAGAAACGGAATACCTGAGCGCCAGGAGATGCGGCGCCCCGCGCAGGACGTTGTACCTCCAGGCCGGCGCGGCCTCGTGGCAGATGACCAGCCGCTGCGAGTGCGCCGAGATCGCCGCGTACAGTGCGCTCGCGCTGCAGTACTCTTCCGGGAACATGAAGTGGTCCTGCGGCAACCACTTTCATTATAAACTACACAAAATTCAATTCAAGGTGTTTCCGCACAAATGCGTCCTAGCTGGTCCAGGACTGTAAGGAACTGGGCATTGTTCTTTTCTTTGAATTTGGTTCTAGAGTTGACGAGGTGTTTTTTACATTAGCTTCTACTGGCAACTCGTTCTCGTCGGTGACAAAAAGTGCAACATGGTGTTAATTCTGGAAATAGACTACTAATTTGTACCCATCGAATTTTATCCCAAGCCGTTTAGTCGTTACAAAGGGAACTGAGTAACATTTGTACAAATTTCGTAATTTATAATATGAAACAATTGATTTTTTTATCTATAGATATAACTACATACGTATTAATACAGATAAATAAACATATTTCTTTTATAATTTACAAGCAAGAATATTATACAGGGTGTTAAAAAATTACGGTTCAAATTTTCATGAGGTGACTCTACCAATAACACTGAACAACTTACCCTAAAGAACCCATATCCAATTCGCGACTTCATTTTCACATCACATGCAAATACAATAAAAAAAAAGAAATGTAAATTAATAGTAAAGCAAACACGTCAAATGGGTCCATCCATGAATGAGCGTGGGGGTCTTAGGACACACGCTTACTTTTTTATATATAATATTAAGTGACGGGACGAACAAGTCCATAACAGAGACGCCTATCCATAACGTTGCAGTGTCACTCAGAGCTTTAAATAGCAAAGATCTGAAGGGCACTGCCGCTGCGCCGATCATCTTGAGACATAAGTTGACAAGTCCCATGTGCCTGTAATTTCATCCTTACTCGTCAAAAACGGAACGCAATAATGCTCACATTACTGCTTGGCGGCAGAAATAGGAAAGGCGGCAGTACTTCCCTGGACGAACTCTTTCGCGAGGAGCTCTATTACCACTAATTGATTCATTGGGGAATAGTTGTTCAGTATCAACGGTATAGCAACACACGTACGTTTTTTCTTAATACTCGTGTACTCTGTACAACTTTCACGTTGTATTACACTATATATATTACAATAACATTACTATGACGTACAGATATTCAGTCGATCGATTGAGTTTTTACAGTCGAACAGTGTCATACCTGATGAAGTTTCAACGCCATGCGAATGGCAGGCGCCAGCACAGCGTGAAGCAACGACATGTCCGTGAAGACCCATTCGTCGCGTGCGCAGGTGATGCGGAAGTCTCCTTTGAACAGGGAGTGTAGGCCGTAGAGGAAAAACTCCACGCTGTAAACGACAGTCAAAGTTCGTATTGGATGTGTTAGTTTAAACTGAGCTACTTACTTCGTGTACTTGACGAGAACCTCACAAAAATAACAAAAAAAGATCAGCTGTCGAAAATATTTTGGTCGTCTAAGTATAAACATTTAGGCCGGCGTTAATAGACTTAACACCCAGTATTTAAAAGTGTGTATGGGGAGATGTCATTCAGATCTCAAGACGCATTTGAAGCTCCCCTATAGACTGATTTTTATGATACAATTAAAAAAATTAAAATAGCAAGACCGGTATAGTGTCATTTTACAATTAAACTCGGCTCCTAAGTCACATTATTTTTTTTATTATTTTGAAGGGCACAGTCAAATATAAAAATAGAACTATAAGTTTTTTTTAAGAACAATGGCAGAAAAGGGTGATACGGTGAAGAATGACAATTCTGAAGAGCGTTAAGTTTGATTGCATGAGTTGGGCAGTGTAGGCAGTTCACCTGGAGGCAGACAGATGTTGCGCGGCGGCCAGAGCTCGTCTGCCCAGCAGCGACAGCGCGAAGCACAGCGTGACGAGGGCCGAGTCCCTGGCCGCGGCACGCCGCCGCCAGCCCGGGCCGCGCCGCGCTGCGCAGTGCACGATCCATTCTTGGTAGATCGCGCAGAAGCGGACTCTAAAAAGTTGTACAACAAAATCATGTCCTCGTTGCCATTATCATCAAAATTATTATTAGTCACATATCATGTTTAAAGGTAAAACGTTTTTAATTTATGTAGGTGTGGTAAGAAAATCACTAACTTTCTGCAGGTGAAACTCAATAACAAAAAACCTATATCAAGAAGAGTTTTATCGAAATGCTGATTGTGTGCAAGAATTGGAAATGATGCTAGCTTGCTCATGTTCTAGTAAATAATATTTTTTGGTTGTTTAAATGTTAGAAATTTTGTTTTGTTGGCATTCAATTTAAGTTTGTTATTCCTTAACCAGGCAGAGACTTTATTAAAGCCCTTTTGTGCCTCACTATACACCTCTTTCCAGGAGTCTCCCTTGAAGTCAATAGATGACCATGTTACATTTTTACGCTCCGGTGATTAGTCTTTACCGCATCTCATCGTTCAGGGTTTCGCAACTTGAAAAAATTTGACTTCAAGCTTACCCAACTTACTCGTAAATTTTAAAGTACAAAACTGCTTGTTCAAAACTACCAAAACAAATAAACAGTACCTAGTGATCCCCGAAGCTCTAAAGTCGTAGTCTTCATCCAGGTTAACGTTGAAGATGGGATCCAAATCGACGAAGGCGCGTTCGCCCATGGGCTTCAAAGCCTCTGCGATTACCGGGGACGATAACCACTCTTCCAGCTTGCTCGACTGGATGGTATAATAGATTATGCTCTGGAAATTGAAATGCTCGTCTTATTATATTATTGTCGCGAATTATGACGCGATTTAGTATTAGTTTTGTAATATCAAGCATTAATCGATTTAGTCTGTTATGATCCCTAAGAGTAGGGAACTAACAAGGCAGTCCAGGCATATCAAATTCTGAGGTATCAGGTGCCTGCTGGTAGTGCACTGGTTGGTCGGCACTGCAGTTAGTAATTAGCACAATGTTTATTATTAACTTAGATACAGTATTTGTTCACTAGACAGCCTGAAGATAGAGTATGACGGATCAGTAACAGAATTATAATGAGACCTGCCACTTGTACTAAAGGTATAAAGGGGCATGAAACGGTGGCAGAAACAGGGCTGTAGGGGTGTGTGTGGAGATCCATCATAGGGATCAGAGGATCCCACTAGTTCAGATCCAGAGGATCGATATGAGATTAAGGACCTATTAGGACAATTATAGTAGTCCTATGAAGTAGAATGGAGTTCGACGAAGTATACGCGAAGAAATATACTCTATTTAAAGGCTGTTGTGGTAGAAAGAAAGTCGCATATATAATTTACATTATTATTAAACCTTATGTCGCGAATCACGCGATATTCAGTCATTTGGTGAGTAAACGAACTTCACCCATTTTTTGTATTGTGGTAACACTGCTTTGCCTTTGCTAACTTTTTATTTTGACACTATCGAGACGGCAGTAACGTCAACGGCAATGGCGGAAACCGAGTGGACTTCAATTTGGTTAAAACTAAAGATATGGCTGTGTAAGTGAATGTACCCTAAGAGACAAACAACTGGTAAGTTCCTCTATGTACTGTTAACATTACGACATGCATAGACACGGTGGAAAGACACACAGCCAAGTTAATTGTAGAGTTTAATATTGTTACGAAACATGTTCTATGACTATCAATTTGCCAAGTGCTGACTCGACCCGCAGTAAACTAGCCTCATTGACGCTTATGACTGTGGGTGCCTATCGTTGGCATCAATCGGGTCGGTAGTAGCTGGCATGTACGCTTGCACGGCGATTAATAGCTATCGAAGCTTGAACCCTGTTGGGCAGAGGTTAGACTAAAGGGGAGACTGGAGGTCCACACGGGGCACCTCTCAAGGTGTCCCGCCCCAGTACATAGGTGAGATGTGCTGGGGGTTTGTACGCGACATACGAGGCACACCTCTACGGTACCTCGTCATAGCACAATGTAGTGTTATGAATGTTTTGATCATGGTTGTGTCTTTCTACCCGCTTATATGTATACCTATAAATTAAGTATGTTTTGTCGTCACTCAATATCTACATTGAGAATATTTGAACCAGGTACATAGGTATTACAGTCTAGTCTAAATCCAACAAACAACAAAGTGACGACACCTTAGACGTAGCGACAATTATCATTTTATTACATTTTATTACTGCCGTCCGCTAACTAAAAAGTGACAAATTATTTTTTGAGAACGAAAGAAGAGAAAAAGAATAAAAATCATAACCTAGTTTCAGAATGTTGAAATTGCTTAATTATATTTCAGCTATGCGTTGTTAGTTTAAGTTCAGATAAGTCGAACACGTTAACTAATTTTAACTGTTTTTAAAGAGAATTCTGTGCCTATTTTTTAGTGGACGGCAGATTATGCTAAGGAGATTTGTATGAGGTTTTTTTTATAATAAGAGATACGCCTATCCACAACAGTTGCAGTGTCTAAAATCTAAGGGGCACTGCCACTGCGCCCGTCACCCTGAGTCAAAGGTTGACAAGTCTCATGTGCCTGTAATTTCACCAGCTTCCATACCCTTCCAAACCGGATTGCAGTAATGCTCACATTACTGCTTGGCGGAAGAAACAGGTAAGGCAGTAGTTCTCTGGACGAACTCTTACAAGGACTTCTACTGCATTCAATCCCGGAGGTCCCGGGTTTGGTCTGGCCTCATAGCAACGACTCACCTTGACGTAGTACGTGAGCAGCACCTTCCTAAAGTCGAACACCTGCAGCATCGAGACGGCGGAGTTGTCAGAGACGCTGTACCCCTCCAGCACGTATCGCGCCGAGGCCAGCTGCCAGGCCAGCCAACGCAACGTCCAGCAGGCTGATGGTGCCAGCAGCCGCCCTGCACCCCACCACGCTCCGCAGCCACAGCCGCCGCAGCCACCACATACGCCCTCTAACACACGACCAAGTCAAACTACAAAACCTGCCAGCTGTTCGTACGTCTAACGATATCAATTTCGTTTTACCAAGGTAAACGACTCTTTTATGGGGAACTGTATATACGTTGTTACAATAAGATTCCGGAGCATAAATTTAGATTGTCATTTCCTAAGCTTAAAAAGTTTTAAACACTAAAAATATTTTGATTGAAAAGTCATATTACAAAATTGAAGACTATGTGTTAGATAAAGATGTACGAAAAGACGATGTGGCTCCAGATTCTACACAAATTTGATTCAAAATGTATTCCACAGCATTTAAGTTTATTCGAAACTAGCAATGCCTAGAGTTTATTGCTCGTTCTTCTCAGGGAAGTCAGTGTAGTGAACGAGCAGTAGCTTAAATGTGACGTTTTCAAGTGTAAATTTATTTTACCTATGGAATAATGATTCTTTGACTTTGATTAACACAGGCCTTTTATTGCTATATAGTGTTTTTTTAAAGGGACAGTACGGTGAATTTTTTTCGTCCCATACAAAGAAATGATCCTCAGCTCACATAAAACTGAGTTGATCAGCACAAAAAAATTTTTTATTCATTTTTATGGACAACTCACGCTTGACCAGAAAATTGACTGCCAAAATTTTTTTCTTAAAAAAGACTTGATAGTTCCTAAGACAGTTTCGTTGTATCTTCTATGGTTTCTTCAAATATTACTTATTTGACAGTAATTGTTTCAGACTGATGTTGGACGGAGAACAGGAGTAGATGCCCTAAAAATTACCCAATTATGCTTACCACTACTTTCCTCAGGGCCCTCAGAAATGGCTTCAACCTCCCGCTGCTGACAATAGGTCCCTCTGAATTCTAAGCCTCGCAGCTGGAACGACACTAATCCATTGCCCATCTCCACTATGTGCACTAGACAGTTCAGATAGTCTGATGCTAGCACTGAAAATAAAGAGAACACCTTATTTTCATACTCTATCATCAACCCTACATAGAATATTTGAACGCTTTAATAATAATGTTTATTGTACAAAATTAACAACAACAATGTGCCGTACAACCACATCCAATACCTGTACTGTGAACTCCAGAGTAACATAATTGATTTCAGGGCACTGAACTGATTTATATTGAATCTAGCTGTCAGCTGAGAGAAACGAGCGATTCCTTCTGTGTATCGTTTAGATTCTCAGGTATCTCTCAGAGAAAAGTTTAAAGAGACTGGTATCATGACTGTGGCATCGCAGTACATTTACTCAAATATTTTGTGTGCCCGTACGAATATACATAATTTCCTTATTAGCCTTAGAACTAAGTCCAAATAATGATATTACCACGATTTCGTTTAACTAAGGTAAACGATTCTTTTATGGGCAATTGTATACGTGTTTGCAATAAGATTCCGGAGCATATATTAAGATTGACATTGCCTAAGCTTAAAACTTAAATAAAAAGTATTTTAATTGAAAATTCATATTACAAAATTGTAGACTACGTGTTAGATAAAGATGTATGGAAGGACGACATGAGTCTAGATTCCATAATATAAATATGATTCAAAGTGTGTTCTATAGCATTTAAGTTTATTTGTAACGAGCTATCCCTATAGTTTCTTGCTCGTTCTTGTTAGGGAAGTCAGCTTATTTAATGATATTTAACTTTGACTTTGAGCCTGTTCACAGCTCAAGAAATTGAACTGCAAAACCTAAGCGAGGAGTTTCAACTATAGTCTCCAGGGACTCCGAATTTCCACCGCAAAAGCACAGGCCTCCTCTCACAATGGGAGGGACTTTGTTTATCTTATTTTTAATAAGGCCTATAACACTTGGGTGTCAATGTCGGCCTTGCGAAGTCAATTTCTACTCTATCGTGTCGCCTCGTAGTGAGAGACGAGACCTCACATACGAGTACAGACTTTTAGCTCTCTTCGCCAATGGGTGACCCTACACAGTATTTAACTCCCCAACCTGCCAAATATCCCCTAATTGATATTGTCTTCTTTTAAGTTCTTAGTTACAACGATAGCCACATAATTCCATCAAATAATAATAAAGATAATATGCTAACCTTCAAATTTTGTTACAATATTTACATAGACGAGATTCCGCTCTTTTTATTAGATGATAGAACTTATTTAAGGGACAGTGGCCAGCACGAAGTCCATTTCTAGATAGTGTGCTGTCCTGGCTTTCGCGGTGGACGCACTTGAACAGTTTTGTACCAAATTCAATTCACTGCAGAAATCTCACCATAGATCTTACTCCACATATTTAGGTCTCTTACATATGAGATGAAATTACATTAAAAACTAAATTATAAAATTTGTAGGACTCTATGACGGGTAAAGCTGAAGAGACATTACCGAAGCAGTCGCCCTGCTGCACCTGCCCCCACCTTCCAAGCATGAGGTCCCCGCACAGATAATGCTGCAACGAGCGCGTCAGATGCTCGTAGAATATAGAGTTTAAGTTGTTGTCATCTGAAATTAATAATAATAATAAACTCATTTGTTTAACTGCCACGGTGGCCGAACGGTTGCCACGCCGGATTGCCGCGCAAAGGTCCCGGGTTCGATTCCCAGGCCACTAGAAATATGTGCAGGGCCTACATTTACTTCTCTCGTGAGTTTGTGACCGTCAGGATGGCTGGTCGACTGTCGCAGCTAGGTGTATATTCAAGAATTGCTACCTTTTCTAAATAATTGCTACCTTTGATATATTCTGAGAAATTAAATAAATAATTGACCAGCCATTCCGGTGGCTGGTCGCCACTTTGTTCAGCATAAAGGGAGCAGGTTTTCCACACAAGTATGTATTACCAATAATTCCTACCTATTTTCTACTTTCACGAATTAAAGGTATAAGCTTCCTAACTACATTAGTTAAAAAAATATACACGATTGAAAATTTTACGAAGAAGTGCCTGGTTAAATTAAAAGAGCAAAAGTTTTTAGTGCTCTATTGCCATAATATAAAGGGCAGGCGTTGGCACTTCTTACTTCAAAAGTAAACTTGTAGCTAACTTACCAGCTCCAAGGTTCCGTTCGAGCTGTGAAGAAAGGCGAGTGTTGCTCTGGTCCACGCGTTTTGTGTTATAGTCACGCTCCCAGAACTTGACCGGTCGCACGTATGATGTCATGAATATTGCGCTGCCTGTAGAAAAAGAAGCCAAAAGAGTTATTAAATAATTTTAATAACATATTTGTTTACTTGTTCATAAAATGAAAGTAAATTACTTTGCTGTGAACCCAGTGAAGGTTAAATCGTGAAAAATAGCTACGCTTGTTCTGAATATTTTTTCCTTGCAATTCATTTTTAACCACCTTCCCTCCTCATAAAATAAATCGGCGTTACACTCAGCGGAAGGCACTAACGCGTAACCTCGAGTAACGAAACCCTGCTCTGTGGCACTTCCAATATTGGTCCGACTGTGAATCGAACCCGGGAGCTCATAACCCAGTGCCCACAATGCAAACCGCTAGACCACCAAGGTTGTGTGATTCTAAAATCAGTTTGAAGAATAAGAATAGTTCAGGCGTTTTGAATACACTTCTTAGGATGCCGATTCTCTACGAAGGTTGGCAACCATCATGGTTATTCTTATTTTTGACACCTGCGCACGAAAAGGAAACGTGTGCTAAGATTGAACCAGTCTCCCAGATTCTTCAACCAGGAGTTTTTTATAATTATTAAACAAGGATCGAACCAACGTCTCCCAGCAAACCGTGCCAGACACTATGCCACCTAAGGTACAGAACGAACCAACGGACCTCACGAATTTTTCCATGTATTTGTTGCACATCTTTGTTTTTGGTTTTTAACGACTTTTTGCCATAACGCCATCTGTGAGAAATCTACGAGTTTTTCTTTGGGAGGTTGTTCTTCTATCACGACTAAGTTTTCCTTGGATTGTACCCTGGATTATTAGGTGAAGAATCCGGTATCTATTACCACTCATTACGTGGCTAAAATGCTGCAGCTTCCATTCCTTTACAGTGGTTTTTCCAGATTGTTCTCTTTAAAAAAAAGACGCATGAGGCGAATGAAGCTGCATACTTGACATTGTTTTTTTAATTTGGTCGAATAATACTTGTGACAGTAAAACATCAAAAGACGCTTAACAAGACACTTTTCAAGTAAATAAAAGCATAATATTATACTGCAGCAAAGGCATACCTAAAGCTGGAGTGAGAGGTGACGATAATAGTGCAGAAACAGCAGCCTGTAGAAATAACATGGCGGAGTGCGGTACGGAGAATGGTTGCGCAAACGCATGGAACGCGCTGCCCCACGTGATCTGCCACGGTGCTATGTATGTCACTACGAACTGGATCTGTGGGTACAGGAATCGCATTTAGCAGGTTGTACCTTTAAGACCATATACGTTGCATTTAAAAAATGTATATCGTATAGTATACGTGTTCTATGTTCAGTTGATATTAAAAAAATCATTGAATTACATAAAAGTACCTATTGAATACAGCCATTGACTTACAATTATATGGACGTCGGGTCCGCGCTAAAAAGTATCCGAACTTATAGGGCGTTTCGTATACAGAGCGTCATTCACGCTTTAGTCTTCGTTTGTTCGACTGACAGCGAAGCAAGCAAAATTAGACAGTACTGCGATGACATTACAATTTAAATTCAATGTTTTAGCTTTTTCATATTCCTTTACATGTCACTACGTTTAATTAGGTTGACTTGGGACATTTTTTTCGTGGTTTTTGTATTAGACCCGTCGTCCATTTATTTGTAAGTCAATGAATACAGCAGTTTTCTTGCAACATTTCCAGGTAAGTTTGTGTTGCTTTTCTATCGTGAAAATGTTTATGAATCGTGTTTTCACACCGCGTACTAATCAGTGCATATCCTCAATTTATAACCGACTTCAAAAAAGAAGGAGTTTCTCAATTCGACGGTTTTTTTTCGCATGTACGTTACGCGATAACTACGGCCTTTTGTTAACCGATTTTGATGACTCATTTTTTATTGGAATGAGGGTAGTATTGGTCCAATTTAAAGAAAATATTGTACAGGGTGGCGAACTCGGGGATAATTTCAATAAAAACTTGGCAAATAGATGTAATTCCACGAACTTTTGAGGTCGGGTTTTTTTTATAAAAACTTCTAATTTATATTTTTTCCACAGTGATTGATTCAACACTTTCACTGTTAAACGGAATCAACCAAAGCCATTTGAGGTTGTATAGCCTCTTTAATCCCGATATTAAAATCAAATAATGTGCGAAAATTGTGACAGTTGAAATTAATTTATATATGGGATAATTCTACCCCTCCTACGTAAAGTATCATATGTCGAAATTGCCAAGTTTGCAGGGGAGCGTTTTAAAATTCGAAATTCACTGAAATAAGCATAACACGTGAATTTAGCTTTTCTCAGTTTTATTCGAGAACGAGTAAAGTAAGGACCTTTGTAGAATAAAACTGAGAAATGCTAAAGTCACGTGATATGGTCATTTCAGTGAACTGAAAACTTTAAAACGCTCACCTGTAAACTTGGCAATTTCGACATACGATACTTTACGTAGGAGGGGTCGAATTACTAACGAAAAATTGGAAGTGTCGAAACGTGATTTTAAGGTTAGCAAGGTCTAAGCGTGGTAATACCCTATAATACAAGCGCGGAATCCACTTTAGTTTAATCCTATTTATAAAAACGTATTGTAGAATAATAGGAACATACCTTGAGTAAAAACTCATAGACCTTGCTGAAGATAATGGCAGTGATGAAGTAGTCTACGAGAAAGGTCTCCGAGATCTTCTGGCTGTAGAGGTCCCTTTGGAAGATTAACACAGCGAAGACTACGATTAGGTATTGACTGTCTGTCTCTGAATACGCGTTGCGTAGACCTGGTAATAGAAAACAAATAGACGAATATTTTAACCTTTATTTATTTATGTATCCATTCTAATGTTGAATGGTGCTTTTCCACCGGCGAGGCGAGACGAGGATTGAAGTCTGTACTGGCAAAATTTCCGTTTATTCCCAGTTCCATGTAATTTTAAACCATTTTTACACCTGACTTTTCTTCCTCGTCAGATCTTTGGAAGTTCACTAACCCCATTTCTAAGGATGGACAAATATTTTAAACAGTATTAATGCAGAACATGCGATAACAAAACACTGCGCATTTTCGGTGGATATGGTCTGAATTGAGAGGATGTGAGAGGCGAGAATTTAAATATTTGCTGATGTAATATTAAACCGTATTGCTGCCCAGATAAGAGTATTTATTAACTCAGCAATGGAAACACGATTTAGCGCGAGCTCGCGATACCTATTAATATCAACCGCGAGATTGTGGGTTATGCATGATTTGAGTTTATAAAAAAAGATGGCTTGATCTGATTTCTTCTACCATTAAGATATTTAATAATAATAATTTACGGAACATGTGACTTCAGCCGCGTCTTTATTGCAAGAGGAACTGAATAGCACTACATCTTCACTATCCACAACCACACTGCAATATCGCGCGAGCTGGTGATGGCCATTAATATGAATCGCGGGCTCGCGATAGCAATTTTTCGTGAATTTCCATTAAAACCAATCGAAATCCAATAAAGGGGCTGACGAGATTTAAATTCTCGTCTCGTCTCGCCTTGCCTGTGGAACAACACCCTTCGGTTACCAGACACCCGTGTTGCGTCGGACCATACGTGTAAATAATTATGGTTAATTATATTTCTTTTTCTTATTTCATAGTGTATGTTAGCCTATAAGGTATGTATTTAAGGTGTCTATGTAACCTGATTAAAAATATGTAAATAAAATATATCTTCATATTTTGTCTGGTAAAATTGTATACATACAGGCTGTATATTTGAAAGTGGGACATACTTATAGAGTGCGTTATATTCCTGATTCTGAACCCAAAGAAATAATAAAGTAATGAACTTAAACTTTACAAAAAATATTTTAAATTTTTTTTTTATCGACTACTGCTTGGGAACAACATTAGTTATCGAAATGTATGCACATCACTATTATTGCTCCGACGCAGCGACAGGTGGCGACACGGCGGCGAAAAACAAAGCACAGGTCGGGGGTAGGGGCGCGAGCGCATACGCGAAATTGCTCAGTGCACGCGCGACCTTGATCTAACGAAGACACGTAAATTATTTGTACTTCCGCTCGCCCGATCGAATTGACTGAGATGGTGGGACTTTACGCAATAAGTGGTGATAGTGTGAGGCAAGCTATTGAAATGTTCCCAAATCGGAGTTCACGCGGAGGAGGTGAACTGTGTCGAAGTGTTGCGTGAGAGGATTATCGCAGCATTTTATACTGTGAGACAAAATGTGTTTGTCATGTACAATTTAAAACAAAATTTACTATGCCGTGCTAGACTATGCATTGTGGAAAACGGTGGACATTTCGAACACTTGCTCCGTACCACGTAAGTGTAAATAAACTGGAAATAACTAAAAAATCAATCATTATAAATAATTTGATTTCACATTTTTAACTACGTCAAAAACCTCCATTCTTTCAAGTTCAAGTAAAAAATAATTAACATAAGCTAAAACGTAAATGTGAAATCGTTGTTATTGTTGCTGTCTCACTCGGCGCTCGCTTGGTAGTATTCCCATTGCACTCGAAATCAAGCGTAAAGGGAAACGGTTTATTTCTATGTACACTTCAAACCTTCATTTTGTTGATTTATTTTTTGTTCTATGCCTTATCCTAATTCTATTTTAGTCTATGTTAAGTTGTAACATGATTTACCATGACATATATGAATATGTCTCCCTTTCAAATATACAGCCTGTATAAATTATAAAAAAGAAACTTACATTTTAACGCGGTCACGCAGATGATGAGTGCAGCGATGGGATCGCCGAACTTGGCGGCAATAGCGGGTGCATCTTGCGTACTTGCGGCTACCACCACCGCGGGATAGATAACGTTGCGCTCCACGAAGCACAGATACACGAACAACTATTAATCAAAATAATTAGGTCCAATTACACGACATTTTTAATATGACGATAATGCGCTGAAAAAATTAGTAATCAACAATATGTAGAAGTAAAAGGAGCTGTAAGTTCCCCTAATAAAATATATGAAAACAAACTTTGCTGCATGGCGTTTTTCTTTAGTCACCTCGATGTTATACAATGGTCAAATATTTAAAAGTTTAACGTAGCGGTAACAAACGTGTTTTCATTAAGGACTAGGCCGGGAAATAATTTGTATTTAACTTTGTATTTTGGCAAAAATCACGCTCTTTGCGTGAACTTTCTTTAAAACAAAAGCGAACATTTTCGAGCATGTTTGAGAATAGTACAGTTTTGAAATTCACTTAAACTACGCGTGTACGTACCCGTTCAACAAGCGTGAGTTTGGCAGGTTCAGTGACTTCGAACTGTGCGTGCTCATGCGCGCGCAGTACGGGTCCTGCAAGGCACAGCCATGGTTGTTGCTTGCGTAGCTGAGGTACTAGATAGTGTAGGATCCATCCAACTACGCCCGCGATTATCCACAGTGCCTGGAACATGCATAAAGTGTTAATAATCGAACGGTCCCAAAAATAGCGTTGATATTTAAGTGATATAAGGCCCATATGCCTGATGAGTTGCCAGGGATGGATGGCCCTTATTTCGTCTCTATTTCTGGTTATATACTCGATGTCTGTAACTAATACAGATTACTTAAGTAGCGTAATCTATGTGCTTTTCTGGTATTTATTTAGATCTTCATCGAAACATGTAAAAACTTTGATAAAGATTAATTAATAACAAGAAATAAATATAATTACCGTATTTAGTTGCGGCAAGGTAGTGAAAACTGTGGTGCAATGTAAACCAAAGACCAGAAGTGCAAGAAAGGCGCAGACAATCACATCGTTCTTCAGTCGTCCGTTGACAGTTGCTTGCAGTTTAGCTGGTAAGGGATCTTCCATTTCTTCCTCAACTTTTTCGGTATCCACTGGTTTTGAGTTTGTCTCCCTGCTTTTATCTTCTTCATTTGCAACTTCACCTTTTAGCGAATTCGTAGAATTGACTGCGTCGCCTTTAGGGTCCATCTTTAGTGAACTAACACTAGATGTTTGAGATCGTTTCTGAGTTTTCGCAATATTGGTTTCTGAACTAAAGTTTATCTTTGATGCTGAGCTTCCAATTGAGTTCTGCTTCGAAATATTACTTTCAGAATTGTTCTTCTTGTCGTCTGTTAACGTCGGATCACACTTCTCCAAATCCTGAGGACATTCTGGACTATGAACTGCTGGATATAATTCAGGTGGCAAAAGATGCTTTTTGATTAAGTTCCATATTAGTGTATAATCACTCGCGCTTCGACTTAGGTGATATGCGATCGGAACCAAAAGACCGCAGAATATGGAAAACAGGATATTATGCTTTTGGTGATGCGATTTCTTGCCTTCCACCAATCCGCTATAAGCAAACCCGTATAGTACTCCTACGGCAGCCACTGATCGTACCACGCAGTACACGGCTGCACTCAAACTGCTTGTCGCATTGCCACCAAATACATGCATATCTAGCTGCTCCAGTAAGTACATCAGAAAAGTATTCACTTGCGGAAATAAGCCCAAGCTAAATGCTAAGGGAAAAAATAATAGGAACTTAGACAAAATTTCTTGAATGGCGTAGAAAAAATCTCTCTCGTTCATTTGAAATCCGTAAATTGTCAATGGTTTTGCGTCATCAACGCTTCGTTTCATTCTGATGTGGTCGTCTTCAGGCAATGGTGTTGTTTGCTCCAAATAGCTGTGGGCTCCCCACAACAATGCAGTACATATACAAAAATACACTGGACGAGAGAACAGGACGACTTTATTGAACCCGTGGACTGGGGAAGCGGAATCCGGTTGCACACTTTTCAAAAGAGAGTACTGGCTACCAGCCATGATGAAACAGAACCAGAATGCGTAAATATCCCTGTAGAACCCAAGATTCAACACCATTGAGCCCAAAAACGCAACAAGAATCGCCAACACTATCGATACAAACGTATCCTTGAATGTCAAGTTACGATCAAACAGCGCCATGAGTTTCAGTCTATCCATTGTAATTTTTAATTCTACGCATTTCCATAATTTCAATTTGTAGTAACTTTTTGGTTTCGGCTGATTCGCCTTTTCGATTTCGTCCATCAGCTTGGAGAATTTGCTTCTTATATTCATTTCGACGCTTTCTTCGCCGATTGAAGGCATAAAACTAGCTAGGTTGATTGATGTGGTATCTGGCTGTTGCTGCTGCTGTTGTTGAGCTTGCTGCTGCGCCCTTTGCTGGTTCATGAGGAAATTGATGTGCATACTAGGCAGACCCATTCGCGACTGCCGCTCTGCTTCAATTTGCTCCAACAAACTATCGGTCACGTACGCAACAGGCGAACGCGGCTGTTCAGAGCCGGTTCCTCCGTCGAAAACATAAAACCTTTTGTTCCCCGTCACGCCGTTGTTTATATTTATAGGAACAACAGTAGATACGTTGTTATTCGTCGTTAGTATTGCTGTACTGCTTCCTTGGTTAGAAGAACTGTGGTCTATGCTATCCCCGCGTTTAGGTTTTGATGCGCTTTCGCTATTACCAGCTTCGGATTCTAAAGACCCAGAACTACCATCGGGCACAGTCTCTTGCGAATTGTCTCGATCTATGGGTTTTATTCTATTACATCGTACATTGTCATTCTTGTCAGATTGTGCTGCTTGTACGGTAGCAACGCCTGAGCTGTTCTTGTCGAAGGTGTACGACATCCAGTTGCCGTATTCGTCCATAAAGCAATGAATCGCCCCATCAGTGGTGTCGTCGAAAGACGTCGCGAAATGAACGTTGGTCGAGTTGCTGGAGTTTTCAGAGTTCGGTGGCCTAGTCTTATCAGTGTTTTGTGCCGATGGATTATTTCTTTGTCTTGTGGATCGCTTGATTTTGCGCACTCGATTCCTATGGTTCCGGTCCATCAAAGGCCTCAGTCTTTGTCCTTCCTCCGCCTGCTGCGGAGGGTTTTCAGCAGCCGCGGTTTCTTGCGGGCAACACGCGGGCTGAAAATCCACTCTTGAATTGAGGAACGCCGCCAATAGGGGCATCGACGTCGGCAGGAGCGTGTTTGTAGACGTTTGTGCAACTTCCTCGATCGATCTTTTTCTGGTTTTGCTTAAGTTCTCCCTATCTCCGCGCAGACTCTGTCGGTGCGAGCGCGGCCGCTCCTCGCGGCTCGGCGGCGGCATCACCACGGTGTTCGCGTTCGTCGCTGCAAACAAGCATTCCAATCCTTGTACCAAGGCAGCTTGCGCTTCGACCGCATCCAAAAGGATTCTATCATCGTTCTGGTTTTCATCTTTCTCCTTCTTAGAATCTCTCTTCTTATTTTCTTTTTGCGACGAGGCGCGGGATCGAGCCAAGTTTTTTATCTGCTTCGGTATAGCACCTAAGTTTTTCGGAATATTGGAAGAGGACTCGCCGAAAGCTGCGGCCAGTTTGTGCGAACTCGGCTCCTGCGAACCGGAGCTGTCGTCGGTAGCCGGCGGGAGAGGGCCGGACTCCTCGAACAGCCAATCCAAACTGTACACGCTTCTCTCGTCCGCGCTCTTGCTGTCGCCCGTCAACTGCGACTCCTCAGTCTCCGGAGCCACTTTACACTCCTTAGTTTCGCCCGCCCGCCTGTCCGCGGTCGAATCGCTACTACTACTAGAATTAGATAAATCGTGGTCCCACAGCTTCTTCTCTACAACCTTCTTCTCGGCTCTTTTGTCCGACGTCTCGCCGTTGTCGTTGGACTCCAAACTGGACTTCTCTATGAGCAAGTCTTTGGAACTGGCGCTCGCCTTGTCGAAGCAGTCGCCGTTGGCGCCGTACTTGCAGTCGCAGGGCGCCGCCTGCCGCTCGTCGGCCTTGGGCCTCCTCTGGCGGGCGGGCCGGGCCCCAAGGGCGGGCTGGGCCCCCGGGGCCCCCGGGGCCCTGGCGGAGTGGCGCTCGCAGCAGGGCTTGGCGTCGGGCGGGCGCAGGCGCGGCCTCGGCTCGGCGGCGCGCTCCAGCAGCGGCGAGCGCGAGCCGTTGTTCTCGTAGTCGGAGTCGCTGGAGCGCACCGGCGACTGCTCGGCGTCCCAGTCGAAGCCGCGGAACTGCTTCTCGTCCTCGTACTCGCTGTAGTTGTCGCCGCTCGACTCCAGGTCCGTCTCCTTCTGCGACGTCTGCATCTCGTCCGAGATCTCCGCGATCGGGTACACGATCTCCGAGCCGTACGAGAGGTACGGGTAGCTGCAGCCCTCGCCCGCCTCGCCCTCGGGGTACAGGTTGAGGTGCGGGCCGCGCGTGAGGCTCTTGCTGGGCGGCGGGATGACGGCGCTCTTGGGGTTCTTGAGCGTCTGGCCGCCGATGGTCTCCGCGCTGTTGGGGTGCGGCGACAGGTTGGACACGCTGGGCGGCGGGCAGCCGATCTCCAGCGCCGCGCTCTTGATGCGGCGCACGCCGGGCGCGCGGCCGTCGGCGGCGTCGGCGTCGGCGGGCGCGTCCGCCTTCACCATCATGTACTCGCCCAGCTCCACGCTGGCGTTGTTGGAGTGGCGCCGCATGTGCGACACCAGCTGCGCCGTGGACGTGAGCAGCGGCAGCTGCGTGGCCGAGGCGCTGGAGTTGCAGCCGCGCCGCATGGCCGAGCCGCCCGCCAGCGCCGTGGCCGAGCGGCTGACGGGCTCGTCGCCGAACTCGATCCAGCGGCGGCGGTGCGGCGGCCGCTTCTTGGACTGCGGCGGGCGCGCGAAGCGGCCGCGGCGCGCGAACCGCGTGCAGCACGGCTCCGTGGCCGCCTCGCTGCCGTCCAGGTACAGCCACTCCTTGAGGAAGTCGGGGCCGCTGGAGCCGCGGCGGTGCGAGCACTCGTGGTAGCGCCGGCTGACCTTGGCGAAGGGCCCGTCGTCGCCGCCGGCGCCGCGCATGCGCGCCGCCTCCTCCGCGTGCAGCTCGTCGATGCGCGGCGCGGCCGGCTGGCGCGGGCCCTGCTCCCGCCGCGCGCCCTTGCCCCTCCGCCGCGGCCGCTCCCCGCCGGTGCCCGAGCACAGCTCCGACTTGCTCGTGGCGGCGGCGCTCTCCTGCGGCTTCGCCGACGTCGCGCTGTCCTCCATGCTCGACTCCGAACTATTCTTTCGATGGACGTCCACCTTTAGGTCTGCAACGAGAGAGGAGTCTGAGCGTTTCGACTTGTTGCTTCAAAATTATAGTCTAAAGCCCAATTATGTTACCGATGGTGCTGTTGTTGGGCTTGTGATACTCGAGCGAGGTGATGGACTCGTTGTCGTCGTCGCTGGGTATTGCCGCCGGATCCAGCCGCAAGATCTGCATCTCCAGCCCTTCTTCCGCACTAAAAACCGATCCCATTAATGAAGGAACTTAATAGAAATCCAGGTTTCTTTCAACATTTTCAACAGTACATACGCAGTGTTGTCGCTGGAGTTGTGTGCATTCCCACTGGTGTTGGGCGGTTGTACGACGATGCACTCGCCGGTGTCGTAGAGTCGATGCAGCCCGTGGTTCAGCAGCTTGAGCCCCGTGAACACCAGCGCCACCAGGGCGCAGTACACCGCCCATCCCACACTGCCCGCTGGGAAGTACTGCGCACGCAATTATACAGTTTTATTTGAGAGTCGACAAATTGCTACTAATTATTTGGTTTGTTTTTATTTTATTTGAAAATGTAGCAACAGGTTACCTATTACTTGCTTAACATAAAGATTGATAAACACCATATTTAAAATGTTTGAATGTCTAATATTCATTACATTTCGTGATTTTTACCACCAACAAAAAAGAGTGCAAAACTATTAGTAAAATAGAACTTAAGTGTATAAGGAAGGAAAACCAAAATGGATACTTAAAAATTTAAGAATCAAGGCTTGCACTAAATGAGTCATTTTATGTTTGTCATTACAACCAGTTTGCTAGTTTTAGAATCATTCTCTATACTATAGACCTTAATGTACTGTTAAATGATTTTGGCATATTAATGCATATACATATACAGGGTGTAATCGTTAAGTGTGCCCAGGCGATTATTCCATAAATATAAGAAATATCAAAAAGCTTTTTTTACTATTACTAAACTGATATCGAAAGTATGTTACCAAACAAGATTGTTACCAAGTGAGATTGTGGCCAAGCGTGTGTCTATTATATATTAAAAAAAAAAAAATCAACATCAATAACTTTTTAAAAATAAAACTAGAAATATCCAAAATTTTAACATTAAATGCTCCATTTAATATGACATTCATAGAGAGGCTTTGCTTTCCTACTGTAAGAGGTAACAATAAGTTAACAGATAACAAAACTGCTATAAATAAAGTAATAAAACTATCTTTTAATTGATTAAAATTTGATGGCATACTTAGTCAATTATGTGATCAAATGTGAATTGTCCATAAAAATTAATAAAATTGATAATTTTTTTTTAGTTCTAATCAACTCAGTTTCATGTAAGGATCATTTCATTGTATGGAACAAAAAAATCAAGACAGCACAAGTGGGTCAAATTTAATGACAAGTTTTCTTCAAACAAACCACAACAGTAGGTGTGGTAACAACCGTCGATCGAAGAACACCAATTAATGAATTGCCACATGAGTCATTGGCCCTTTTTACACAGTCACTCTATCGCACATGATCAGGAGTGTACAGGATCGTGCGCGGTAATGACTGCGGTGATAACTTTAAGGTTTTGGAAAAAGTTACTTTAAAAAGTCATAACAAGTTTACTACACACTGTAACATAACTAGTTTTCAGTACTCTCATTTTAAGTTTAAGTAAAAATTGTGACAATGTTTACTTTTGAGCTTAGAATAAATAATTACATAAAACTTAATATTAAAATTCTTCATTTATTTTCCTAGCTATATGCAAAATAAGCACAGAGTGGTGTTGAATTACAAAAACCAGCCCATTACAACATATAATACCATCTTTTACTTATTAAAATATGTTGCACAATTACATTACAACTTTCTAAATATAGTGTGAAATTATTAAAATAGTCTTAATGTCTAGTTTTATGGTAATGTATGTTACAGACAGAATGGCCTAACTGCTGAATGTTAATTTGTCATGAATGCAGCAACTACATTCTGATATAATGTTACTGTATCAAATATACATAGCTTAAATATTTTACAATGGTAATGTTAATTACGATGAGTGGTCAAACATTGCACTGTTTACTAACCATTACTGTGTAATATTACCATTTGAAAGTAACTCCTATTAGAAAACAATTAGCATTGCACATTAAGGGATCAAATCTAATAATATACAGTCTTGTATCACCAATTTACACAAGAATTTGAAATACATTTCTTTTGTAGAGAAAGAGACCTGGAGACCTATCATACAGGCTAGATCTAGGTTTGGCTCCAGTCTCCCACAATGTAACTATTCTAAGTACCTCATTGTTAATATGCCTCTTCACATCAAATTTTTTTTGGTTGTGACAAGTACTCATCAGTAGTAACAAGTGATTATATAACCAGCAATAACACAAAATTATAATTTGTTTGTCCTGTCTAACATACCTACTAACATTTATATATATTGTTCTCTGTCCCTTTCAGGTAATTCAACAGCTCTGCAGCTTTAAAATCTAATAAGAAAGTATTCTTTATATCACATTGTGCTCTCACAATACTCACTGAATAGCAGTGTACAGAAGTCCTTAAAATTACTAAGCAAAAAACTCAATACTGGTGCAATGTAAACAGTAGTGCCATTTAGCAAAAAGATGAAGATTTTAATACGCATCCTGTATCTTTGTGAGGAGAAATAAAAAAATTGTATTTATGTAATTAATTTATCTATTATGTCAATTGTTTGCCTATACCATGAGACAGAGGCAACAAACTAACAATGTAATAAAGTCTTGGTCTCCAAGTTAAAAACAAATATAAAATCATAGCATGAGACATGCACAATTAATCACATGTTTCTATATAGCTGTTTTTTACTTTACAGTCTCTGCTGTTTACCTAGACAGATAAGAAAAAACACAGATGATTACTCACCTTTAAGCCCGCATGCAAACAAAAAAACAACCTAACATCCCCTTTGGTACTTTGACCTGGTTTTAATAACAACCCAAAATATATAACCTATCATTGTTATTAGCTTTTGAGATCCAAACCACGAGCTTACCAAGTAGATGGAGAATGGCAGACATAGTAAGAACAGCCAGATGTACAGGTGAACAGTGTTGCAGAACAGATTCTGGTGAGGATCGTAGAACCACCCGCCCGTGAGAGATGCCCAAACTCCCTGCCGTAGGATCTCAAGCGTCTGAGAGCCCATGATCACGCTATCTCCACATCTCACCCTCTGCGCCACTTCTCACCCTCTCCACACCCGAAATACACCGATCGTTCATTTCAATACACCTCAATGCAGTACACTTTTCCTGCCATTTTGTATGACAATGTACACATAAACACAAAATCTAAACACATAGAATCTCTGTTTTACGACATAAGTTCTTACAGATTAACATTTGAAATCACATTCACGCAACGATCGAACTGATTTCTAATATTTTTATGCAATAAATATACAACAAAATCGAGAAACAACACTTTCGAATTTGCACGTCTTTGACATTTCTATGACAGCTGTCACACGGTGCTGCCAAAAATTAGTTGCAATTTTTTGTAATTATTTCTGGCAACATTATTCAACGGGGAACCCTTGTGTTGGGTCATGGAAACATTCCATTTTGAAAAAAGAATAATATTCCAAAATGTTGAATATTCCTCCACATTAGATTCCTGTAAAAATTTAAGATACTGAATTTTTTACGACAATTTGAGAATATAAGATAAACAGGCTCAGAGAATTACTTAAGTGACTTTCAATCAGAGTCGAGTACACAAACTAGTCGAGTATATGCAAGAATTTTGGAGTAAATGTTTTTTTATCTTTTTGATAGGTCAATAATAAAAATTAAATAATAAAAGTTAAAGTAAGGTTGCTGAAGTAATTTTTACTGACCTGTCATTTCAGCAGCTTATGAAAGATCAGTTAGCACCATCACTGGTATTTATACTTTATATTCTCTGATAAATACTGGAGACATAAAACTGCACCCTGTCTGTTTCTTAGTTTTATTAAATTCATCGGGCTCCCCTGTCCAGTATATCAGTGTACCTACCCTAAACCCTCTCTTCGATGTACAGTCATATACACAAGATACCTGACCCCCCAGGCCGACTTTGTCCACCTTTTGATTCTGAGCACAAAAATGTGGAGAAAATTATTAAGCAAAATCTTTAACCTGTCTGCCGTCAATTTTATTTTGGTATGACTCCCTGGTCGTCTCATTAGTGAATGGCATTTTAAGTAAGTTTTTAAGCCAATTTGAACTTTAACGTATGGTTCTTACTTAAATACAGAACCCAAATTTCTTCCAGCTTTAGTAAGGCCGTCGTAGCCAAGTGGTATAAGAATTGCTTTGCAAATTGAGGCAAGCATGGTTTGAGTCACATTAAAAAATGTTATTTAGCTATGACTATATAATTAAATTAATATTGTATTTTTTTTTTGTTTTTAACGTTTGGATAGGTGTAAGGAATGTCTGAGGGTCATATTCCAGAACTGTACTCAATGTTCAAGTCAGGATTTGAGCAGACTTGCGTATGATTTCAAGCACTGGAAATACAACCCTAATGACAAGGACTTGAGTATGATTTCTAGTGTTTTGAATCATACTCAAGTCCTGAGTAGAGTTCTAGAATGCGACCCTAAATCTTGTTCACACAGAACAATAATTTCTAATTTTAATAATTCCATTAAGTGCGGCATATTAAAACAAGAAAGAAATCTTTGAAAGTCACTAAAACCTTGAAAGTAATTAAAACTGAATAGGCAAATAGGAACGAAACGTGGAACAATGCGTAATCACAGAAGACACGATCGTATGCAAACTGCAGAGCGATTTCGTGATTTGTTAATCTATCCATACCCACCCTACGCTTTATTAATAATATCTACCCACCCACCTTAGGCAATTTCTAGAGAACAAATATTGTGATTTGTCAACGTTAACATTAAAAAGTGAAACCATGCTGTTAAAAATATAACGTTAAGACAAAACAGTGCTCGTGGAATCGAACCATGGGTATTGTAACTGGCAGTCGATGCCACAAGCCGCTCCACCAGTTTACTCGGTAGTTAAATGACGAAATTTATTATTAGTATTGTTTTTAAAGATGTGTTCATCATCTTCAAGCAACACTCCACATTTTGGTGCTGCAGTCTGGATACGCAAATATATAATTATCCTTCATTTTAAATGCACACCCATTTCTTCTGTTTTTACTGGGGAAGCCACTGCTATCCCGGAAGCTCTTCTCTATATTGAGTCTCATAAGCTAGATAAAATTGTCATATTAACAGACTCAACAAGTTGTCTCCAGGCGATTCTGTCCAATCCTATCCGTAACAGATCCAACTTTCCCTGTATCTTAACAATTAGAAATATGCTATACAGTTGCTTCAGTCAAGGAATTAGAGTCTCTTAGGCCTAGATCCCAGGTCATTCTGGTATAGTAGGTAACGAGACCGTTGATCTGATGTCAAAAGATGCCACTGAAATATTCCCACTTTCAAGTATTCTCTCATGACCTGCTCTTACTGGCAACTCAAAAGATGATGTCCACATGGGATGTCGAATGGAAAGAAAGTAGCAAAATGAAAGGAAAGCATTATGCAGACATTCAAAATGTCATCCCGAGTAAACCTTAGTTTTTTTTAATTTAACAAAGCATTCAAATTTTGCACCTCCACCGTACGTAGACTAGGGTCGTATTCTAGAACTCTACTCAATGCTCAAGTCAGGATCTGAGTATGATTTCAAGCACTGGAAATACGACCCTAATGGCAGGGACTTGAGTATGATTTCGAGTGCTTTAAACCATACTCAAATCTTGACTTGAGCATTGATAGTAGAGTACTAGAATACGACCCTGGCTCGAACGAAAATTAGGTTAAAGAACAGCTCGCTCTGCGAATGCGGGCTGGACGAAAAAACTCCGGATCACATTTTTTTCGATTGTAACAAGTATCCTGTCTCTGCCTTTGTACGATGTCCTCCCCTCATTTATTCTCATCGACATCATATTATTCCCAAGCCCACAAGTTTTAATACGATTTTAATTCATGTTATTGATACGTCTTGCATCAATGTCCTTTGTAATTATATAACCAGCAATAGCATAAGATTATGATTTGTTCGTCCTTCCTTACATATCTACTAACATTTGTCTATATATGTTTTCTGTCCCTTTCAGGCAATTCAACAGCTCTACAGCATCAAAATTTAAAATCTAATAAGAATGTATTTTTATATCACATTGTGCTCTCACAATACTCACTGATTAGCAAAGTCTACAGAAGCCCTTAAAACTCGATACTGGCGAAATCTAAAGGGTAGCGCCATTAAGCAAAAAGTAGAAGAAGAAGATCCTTTTGAAGTAGTAGGGTCGTATTCCAGAACTCCACTCAATGCTCAAGTCAGGACTTGAGTATGATTTCAAGCACTGGAAATTCCTAATGGCAAGGACTTGAGTATGACTTCGAGTGCTTTAAATCATACTCAAGTCCTGACTTGAGCATTGAGTAGAGTTCTGGAATGCCACCCTACTACTTCAAAAGGAAAAACTTTATTTCATAGATAAGGAAATTACACTTGAAATCCTTACCTTAAATTATACTATCTTAAAAGGGGGCATTCATTATTCTGCCTAGATGCTATTAGGAGAGTGTCATCAGTACACCTCAGGTTATTAATAAAACGCTCATTAATCTTAACCCCACACCCCAGATCTTCCAGGGTTTTCTTCATGACCACCTCAGAGTAAATATTAAAGAATATAGGCGATAAAATGCAACTCTGTCGCACTCCTCTCCTGACTTCTATCTTCCTGGGTTCTCACTTTCAATCTTAGAAATGGCAAGTTGTGTCTTAATAGGAAACACGTATCAAAATATTCAATCAATCAAAATATTCGTTAAAAAGAGGTACTAATTAAAACAATTAATATGTATAAATAATTAATCAATAATGAATTGACGCAATAAATACTCAATAATAATAATTCTCTTTGCAATAAATTTACCAGCAATCAATGACTTTATATTTAAAAAATCTATATTCAACAGTTTAAAGATAATTAAAAACAATCATTGCCGGCATTGACTTAATTGCCGGTAATGAACTAAGATGATTTTTTTCGCTTACGATTCTTTTTCACTGATGTGTAACCTTGATTCACATTAGACCGCGTCGTCGGGTGCGAGCCGTGTACGGACCCGGCATCCGTGCAGACGTGCTGCATATTCATATTCACATTAGACCGTACCGGGCGCGAGTTGTGTCCGAGGTATCCGAACCTCGTACGTGCTGCACGATCTTAAATTATACTGAGTCAGTCAGTAGGACGCGGTTACCGCTTGAATATGAACGTAGTGTTACATCATATTATAAAGCACTGGGTAATTTCTTACACACTCAATTCATTTTTCATCATCCATTTTTTAAAAAGAAAGTAGTCACTCTCTTTAAAGTCGCACTCTCGGATGGGGCGCGTACGACGCACTGGAGAGTATTCACAATGAGCCGACGCGGGCCCATCCGAGACTCGAACGAGCTCGGGCGTCACTCGTCCATGCCACGGACACGGCAAGTTAATAATAAAATGTACGATGCATTTCCAATCCGAGCCTGTGCGTGGCTCTGCTCGCGCCTGGCACGGTCTGATGTGAATAGTCCTTAATACTAATCACTAATCATGACATAACCTTTAAAAGGAGGAGGATAAGAACAATTATTTTTTAATAACCCGTGCTAAATAAAATTTCAAAAGATTTATCTGATCATAGAGCATTAATTTAGTCTTCATCTTTAAATTCTATTTTTCCAATTTTACAGAAAAAATATAGGAAGCCAAAGCTGTAAAACAAGTTGTAAAGTCGACAAAAAAAAGTCAAAGTCAAGGGAGACCCAGATAAAGTGAAAGTGACTTCATCGTCTAGAATTTAAGAAGTATTATTGAATGAAATGACGTATCCTTTGGATTTCAATACGCAAAGGTTGTGCTAAGACCACAAAGTACTTTGTATTGGCTAAGACATTGAACTGATGATAAGATATAAAGTATGCGGGAAATTCAGTTATTCTAGTTTAAACACTCGTGCAGATCGCACTTTGATTACTTATAAGTCAAGTCGCACAATATACTGTGTGTTGTAGTGTACAAATTAAAAATGGACTTCGAAAAGTTACTGAAACAAGCTGCTATGCAAATTGGTGCTGGCGGCAGTGCAGGATTCATCGAAGTTTGTATTATGCATCCACTGGATTTGGTGAAGACGAGGCTGCAACTACAAGCCAGCAAGCCCAAGGGTTTGGGCGCGTCCGATCCGCATTATTATACCGGCATTGCTGATTGTTTCAAGAAAATGTACAAGTACGAAGGTCTGACTTCATTCTGGAAAGGAATCCTACCACCAATTCTAGCAGAAACACCTAAAAGAGCTGTTAAATTCCTCACTTTCGAGCAGTATAAAAGGTTTTTCATGTTTGGCTCCTCTACACCAACACCTTTAGTGAGATATTTTTTATTTTAGTTCTGTTTTCTTTTTCCGATCTTTCCACTATACTGATACTCATAAAAAGAAAATCATTCTATGTTTGAAATATTATTTTACATTGAACATGGCATGCAATATGTATGTCATATAATGTATTGTAAATTCAATACATACATATTATGTTCAGTACCTATTGAAATGCTTTTCTTCAATAACTGCCACAAACAAGTTTTAAATTAATTCAAGGTCGTAAACACTTAGTATTTCATGTTTTATTGCAGCAATTATTAAACTGTCTGTAAATTTAAACTGTTACACATCCTTGGGACATATGACACCGATTGTGCTATTTTGCAGTTTTAACACAATAGGTCCCTTCTACTATAATAACAAATAAACCCTAAGTAGAAAAATCAATATTGAAACCATAGACTGAAAAAAGCTACTAAGTAAATAGCACTTGCAAAATTGAACACAAAATCCCAGCCTATATGATGGAATTTCCAATATATATATTATAGCCCGTTACACCAAGTACCAAATACTTAGTAATCAACATTGGAACTCATCACAGCATCTATTTTGCTTGCCCTACATATGCTACCTTAACTCCTCCAGGAATCTTAGTATCCTTTTGAGTTTGCTGAAAACTTTGAAGTGACCTCAACATGCAAGGGTATTTCACCTTGCAGTTTCTCACATTGTAGTTACTATAACTGTACCCTCCTCATATAATTTCACCCTGTTCAGAAGACTGTCCACTATGCTTAAACTGAAAAGGCACATTTGTTATTTTTTTAAATCTTATTTTTAGTAAGGCCTGTAATAATTGGGTGTCAATGTCGGCCTTGTGATGTCAATCCCTGTGGATTATTCTACTCTATCATGTCGCCTCATAGTGAGAAGCAAGATTTCACATACAAGTACAGAATTTCAGCTCTCTTCTCCAATGGCTCACCCAACACAACATTAAGCTCCCCAAACTGCCAAATATCCTCTAATTAAAATTGGCTTCTTAGAGCCACATAATGGCCACATTCCATTAAATGTAGCGCATCTTCAAGTTTGTTACAGAATTTACAAAGTAGAGATTCCGCTCTTTTTATGAGATGATAGAACTTATATAAGGGACTGTGGCCAGTACAAAGTCTCAAAGCCAAGACCAGACCTGACCAGAATTTCAAGAAAGCGCGCAGTCCACAAACCACAAAAGTTTTGTACCAAATTTCTTTCACTGCAGAAATGTCACCACAGAAGTCACATCAATTGATAGAGCAATGAGCTCTTTACTTTTTAATTATACGACATTTTTAAGATAGATAGTCATGGAGCATTCATTGGTCCCAAATATGTCATGTAGATAGCGTATACTTTGGCAAAGCTCATTCTGCTGAACCAGAGCACACATGTTTCCCGGTAAGAATGTTGGTTAAAGCTTTAACAAATTTCTGTGGTTAGAATAAACACTTGACCAATTTTACGCTGAGAGATAGTAGAGATTCTACCAGAAAGTGCATGAATCCTTTGTGGCAGTATCTACGTTCTATGCTATCTCTCTATGTTATTTATTTACCTAATTCCGTTATTACAAATAGTATCTACGCTTACATAATGAAGTGAGGTTAAAAGGAACATGGCGGTTATCACTATGAACACTGTCTTTAAGATAAAACTCGAATAAGTTCCTATTCAAATATATGTACTAAACAAATCTTATCTATATCTGTTATTTAAATAATACCGTAGGTAAATATTTAAGTTGCGAAAAATGTAATATTTAAAATTTAATTCAAATTTACACCTAGTTACTCAATATATTTATGTATAAATCTAAAATCAAGTAAAAAGTACTATTACTTTCGAATTTGTTTATATAAAATTACTTTGAAATCGGTTACTGGAAAGTGCGCAAAATCTGATTCATCCCCTAGTTTACCAACAAAAAAGAATCATCAAAATCTGTTTACAATTGAGCAAGTAATCGCGTAACATACATACAATAAAAGGGGAATTGAGAACCTCCTTTTTCCTGAAGGCGGTTAAAAATTGTTAGCATCCAAAACATTTTGGATTTTCCTTTAGTTCGTAGTAAATCTGCATAAAGGAGCAACATCCTTGTCGCTCTTATTATATGGACTTTTATCCGGCCGGCTTAATGCGAAACCATGTCGATATGTATGGTGAGTCCAGGAGTAAGCTATCTTAATGAGACTTCAATTCACAATAGGATTTATTCTTGGTTATTCTCTTTATAATTTTATTAATCATGTTCATATCACATAATTAAGTGTCTGTTCACAAGGTTGCATTAGCAGCAATTAAATGTAGATTTCTTTATATTTTTTAATATTAGAATTTGACTGACCTACCTATATCTTAAAACTGTTGAAATGAGTATGCTATATCTATATTGTCATCATTACAGTTAGAACATAGTTTCACTTTTCTAGCATTAGCAGAAGGCTCTCTTAACTTACGCTAAAGGTCGACTTATGCATAACGCGTTAAATCTACCGCGCGTCTTACTGACGTAGTTATATGTGTCTTCAACGATTTTGGTTAAAAAAAGATTTTTGTTTTGTAAAATGTATGCAATAAAAAAAAATTTGAATGAAAGCATAGCTGCGCGTTAGAGTTGTAGGACGTTTAGTAACAAAATCGTTAGGGAAACTGTGTATCTTTAACGATTGTATGTGGCCGCGCGAGCACTGCGACTACGTCGCGTCGATGACACCACATTAACAAACGTAATATACGCTATATACAAACGTTGAACTACTAATGACACAATGGTATATCCATAGTGCGTAATCCTGCCGCGTTCTTTTCTCTCACTTTCATTTTCACTCTCAAACTCTTTCACCACACTTATTCACGCGGAAACAACTTGAGTTGAAAAAGCCATCTGGCTTAATGCGATTCCGTCTTGTAGAAATATTCGCCGATATACTGGTTCAGAGACTCTCAAAATAGACTTTTATATGACCGACGCCATTATCACAGAATATTATTAAAACAGTCCAGAAAACATGGAGTACCTACAGACGGAAGGAATTATATATTTTTTTAAAATAAATATTTACTATTGCCATAATTCAATACACCTCCGTCATAATAAATATCGCAAGGAACACAAACTACTAAAAAAACTTAAAACTAAAACATAAAAACTGTTTCTGTTAACCTTAGGAACTCCTTCCGAAAAACAACGAATTTAAATTTCCATACATACATACATTAAATTAACTAAATTTTTGCTTATTTTCTCTCGAATGAAATGAATATTAATATCAATATGCATTAGCTTATACTAATTGATTGTCTTCAAATAATTTTACATTAGCATCATTATTTTTCACCTGACAAAGCCGCTTGACTTTTGTAATTTAATTGTTGGAATGAATTAATTTGTTTTTATTATATTGACTATTTTGGACATTAATAATTGATCTGACATTCTTGAATACTAACGATATTATAAACATATGTAATACTTTAAATATATTTTCTTTTTTTTTTCTCTTTTCATTTTTATATTGTCAATACCGGTAATTGTGTTTGTATTATAATATTCCGTTTATTGCCCGTGGTCCTACTGCGTCGTTTTCATATACCAAATATACTTTCAACATGTTTGTATGCCAAATGTTTGGCCGGACACAGTGAAACTATACCTACTCATTTTGTACATGTCAACTTGCATATCTAACCTGTGTTTTCACAAATAAATGAATTATTATTATTATTATTATTATTATTATTATTATTATTATTATTATTATCAGTTAAATCTGCAAGTACATTTCGTAGCCAGCGGGCCTCACTAACTGCCATACTTAAAGCTAAATAATATAATAAATATAAAATAATATAAAAAGTAAAATCAGACTCTGTCGACGACAAGGGAACTCAAATTAAGTATATCCCCTTATCAAAGCTTGTTTTTTTCCAGACTTTTGCCCTAGCTGGTCTAGGCGCGGGAATTACAGAAGCCATATTAGTAAATCCATTTGAAGTGGTCAAAGTCACCCTTCAGTCTAACAAACAACTAGCGGCGCAAATGCCAAGTACATGGGCTGTGACTAGAGAAATAGTAAGAGATAGTGGCCTGGGCATGAGAGGCCTGAATAAAGGTCTTTTTGCGACAGTGGCAAGAAATGGATTGTTCAACATGGTGTACTTTGGTTTCTATCACAGCGTGAAAGGCTATGTTCCCGAATCTCAGGTATGAAGGCTATTTTATCACTGTTATTTTACTGTAACTGTATAATACATAATTTTAATTATTTAAAAAAGTGACTATTTTGTTTTTTTTACATACTATTTGTATGACTTATGTGACATTTTCCAGATAAATTAATACCAAAGTATGTTTCCTATTACTTATATAAAATTATATGGTATGATTGTTATGGTTTGTTGGTTTTAGATAAGAAAATACGGTTGATGCCACGAACATAGCATAACGTATTGTATATTTTGTCGATAGGTTACACTCGACGCGTAGGGAAAATGCGCATCCCAGAGAATTCATTAGCACGACCTCTCCCACGTAAAGTATCCTATGTCAAAATTGCCAAGTTTACAGGGGAGCCTTTTAAAGTTCCGAATTCACTGAAATAAGCATAACACGTGACTTTAGATTTCTCACTTTTATTCGGCAAATCTCGTTACACACGTTGAGTATCATAAAATCCTAGATATCGGTTAGATGATCTATTAGATGATCACTCTATGTGAGTAACAAGCTTTGCCGAATGAAACGGAGAACTTTAAAACACTCCCCTGTAAACTTGGCAATTTCGACATACGATACTTTACGTAGGAGGCGTCGTATGTAAGATTCTGTACAGCGTTACTTTTGGATCTTATTCTTGTCCTCGATTGGGCTATTACAGACAACACGCATTAATATGTTTTTTGTTATCGTACAAGAACAACCTTTTAAGCTCTCTCGTTTAAGAAACCCACCAACAATTAATAGCCGAAATGCCATTTGTTGTTTCTCAAAGTACTCGCCATGATATAACATATAATACATTTTTATATTCGCACGAATCAGTTTTGACTCCGAAGTTGGAGTAATCAAAATAGTTGATTTGTAAGCCTCAGCCATTTCTTCTGTTGTGTAGAAACATGACCACGAAGATTTTGCTTAATTTCTGGGAAGGTAAAGATATCGTTGGGACTTGAGTCACGGCGTACGGCTAGTGGTTCCGAATTTCAACGTTTTGCCCGTTTAAAATTCATCTTGCTATTCAATTAAATTCAAATATTTTTATTCAAGTAACCAGATTCATAATGTGTTAGTAAAATACATGAAAATAAATCCTAGGGTTAGTATTTTAGCATTTTAAAATTTGATA
The DNA here is from genome assembly GCF_003589595.1 of Hyposmocoma kahamanoa. Lineage (NCBI taxonomy): Eukaryota > Metazoa > Arthropoda > Insecta > Lepidoptera > Cosmopterigidae > Hyposmocoma > Hyposmocoma kahamanoa. The sequence continues at coordinate 7,772,310 of NW_020654972.1, read as the reverse complement.
ATATATTTTGGGGCATGAATGCCCATAGCAATTTCTAATGTAGGGACTGTCAAACCTATCCCCTATTGCATTCAGAGCGGAGTTGTGGCTGACACGCACCAGAAAGGCGCACCTTTTGCGCACAATGGCGTCAAACGCGTCAACGCGCGCGTCGGCGAACATCCCTGATACACTACAAAAACGGGGCAGTTGATTGAGTCCGCAGGGCTTTGTAAGTTCAAACTCGCCACAAACTGCATGTGTATAGGGAGGTGCAGTACGCTTTGAAGAGAGTCATCTTTACCTCACCCGAACACCTTGTGAATCTGCGTGCGATCATATTTGCCCTAACCGACAGAGCCCTACGTTCCCTTCTATTGTATGGTGGAGTATCATATGGCATCTTGAGTTATTTTTCTGGAACTCGATGACAACTTGTGGCGAGCAGACTGTTGTATCCCAGTCAGCGTTAATTGTCTTGAGATCATCAAATATGATGGTGGCTACGTATTCAGTTTTTGCCACAAACGAGGATACCACTTTCTTGGGGAGCTGATATTTTTTGTCGGTTTTGGCTCATCTTGGAAGACTCACACAGTCGACTGTTGCTTGGAAAGTTGGAACCTGAATCATAAGCACAAATCCAAGATTTTTCTGCATCGATAATGTCGTAAACATGTTTTTTTTGGTCATCGCTAAGCATATTATGCGGTTTTCAATGAAAGATCAACTTTTTTACAAATTACTGCAGCATCTTTTTGCTATCCCTTAGATACCTGAGGGTGTATAGATACTTTGAACATCAGCTGCATTACAGCGTCGATGTGGCAGTTTCAAGAAGTCCTTCACGAGTTTTATCACTGAAACTGGAGTGTCTTACCTTGGGATTCTAAATATGGTGTCCACAGTTCTAAGACACGATGCTTTATTACTTAAAATGGAACGTCGTCCAAACACTCAAGACGCGCCAATTCTCTTCGAAAGAAAATGATCACATGTAAATTCTCCTTTAAAATGTCTATTTTCACTGCAGACTTGTCAACTTTGACAAGACGACGTAATGAAGCGGTTCCATCAATCAAAATCCGTCCTTTTGTCTTCGGCTTTCAAATGAAATAAGTTAGAATGTAAAGTATTTTTTTAATAATCTCGTGAAGTTGGCAAATAACAAGACAAAAGATAGCCCAAGTAGCAAATATTCGTAACTTCGTAGTATAGGTATAGAGTTGTCTGGTACATTAATAGTATTATATTTTTATTACATACTTGCCCGCCTACCTACTTACCATTTTTGCCTTCAGGATCCAGTTCTTGAGTTCGGGCGCAAAGTAGCAATCGGTTTCACGTCCGGAGTACTCGGTTCCTGCGTCAACATACCTTTCGACGTTGCGAAGAGCCGGATACAAGGCCCGCAGCCAATTCCCGGTGTGATCAAGTACAATTCCACTGTTGGCACTGTCGTACTCGTTTATAGAGAAGAAGGGTGAGTATCTAATAATCTTAGAGCACCTTATATTCCGTATAAGAGTATAGTACGTAATGCACGTTCTTTGAGAGCTGTCTAGAGTAAAATATGATGCAGTGACTAGTACAGAAAAAACAAAGCTTCGATAATATGTGTATATTCATATAGAATAACGACGCACATTAATGGACCGAATGTAGATGAAAACTTAGGGACAAAATTGAAGTGTTCTTAAAAAATTACCAGACCAAAATTGCTAAGAATAAGATTAAGTAAGTATCGAAAGTAGCATTAGAGCTCTTTGTGAAATAGTTCGTCCTACTGCCGCCATGTCTATAATATTTTTGCCGCCAAGCAGTAATGTGAGCATTACGGTTTCGGTTTTGATGGGTAAGAATTCTGGTGAACCTACAGCCACACGGGTTTTATCAACTGAACTCGAGTGACGAGTGCAGAGGTATTTCCCATCAGAACTTTGAGGTTTAAAGCTTTGAGTGAATCGTAGTGAATAAACAGGAGTATGGTCTGACTTGAATGGAAAAAGCGAGATGTGTCAGTAGTCATAGTGAGATACAGGAATATTCTGCCTATTCCATTGGAATACTTTAAGTTTCCAATATGTTCCGTCCATGTTGCGTCCAGTCTGACAATTTTCGTTCCCAACGAAATCTGTAAGGACAGGAACAGAAAATTTCATGTGTCCAGCCGGCTTAGCGTGAGGGGACATAGACAAAACTTAAGCGCCTATAGAGATGTTTCTCTCTCTTCTGTACCGATTATGTCTCACCTCCGAGCACGACGTAACAGAAACGGCGTACTTTTTGTCTTCTGCCCCAAGAGTAGTAGAGATATTCCGCTACGACGATCTGTCAAAAGTATACAAAATTTGGCTGTCGTGCTATGGTTGGAGAGAAATTGTCTTTATTTGACATTTGCATGCGCGCCAACTTGAACCTCATAGCGCTTATGCTCGCGCCTGTAGGGATAATTCGCAGTGACGTCATTTTCGAGAGAAAATTGACAGTTCGAAAAAGAGATTATTGTCTTCGGGTTCATGCTAAGCCTGCTGGACGAGCCGTATTAATCTGAAGCAACATCAGCAAAAAATTACTTTAGAGCAAGTCGTCTAACATTTCCTACTTATCTCCCTTACGAATTAGTGGTAGAGTTTGTTTGTTTGGTGGCCACTAGGCTATGGCCAGTGTCAGTTTCGAAGTATGTTGTCAGTTAATATTGATCGAGAACGTCAACGTGTAGGCAGCAGCAAGGTATTTATATTTGGCAGAACCTTTTCGACAGACAGCTGTTGTTGAGATTATACCAGAGGTAAAAAAACAATCATGGACAAACAAACTAAAGCATTATAATATTGGAGTATATAAAAATCACACAAGATGTTAATAAAAGGAGAATACACATAAAGAAGAAGGGATTTAAGGTTAATAGAACGGGGAACATAGGGAGGAAGGAGGTCATACAAGGAGGAATTCAATTTAGGACATTCAAAGAAAATGTGATCAAGCGGTACCCTCGTCCAAACCACATTCACACAAAGAGCTGTCTCTGACACGAATTTTGTTAAGGAACACAGGGAAACAGGGGTGACCAAATCTCAGTCTGCAGATCATTGAAGAGACTGCGGTTTACGTCCTCAAAAATAGATTCAAAATGTGTTCGTTTACCTTTGCCTTGGTTTCGTTCATTGTACTGTTGTTAAAAGATGCTGACTATAGTGCTTAAATATTTATATTTAATTTAAGTACGATGTTTTCCTTCCCAAGCGCACAATTTCTCTTATATTTCTTTATTTAACGCCATATTCTCATTTTAATTTACAATTATATTGTATTCCACAAAGCTGCACGAAACCTGGTGCACTTTAGGTCAGTTAAATTTAGAAAGTAACATTTCACTTTCCACAAAATGCAAGCCACTACTTTGTTAATTGGCTGTACGCCAGGTCAATGTGTAAACTTCAGAATGCGCCACTGCATTTATACGCTCAAAATTAAGGACATGTAAATTCGGATAAATCGTTCCTCAGCTCACTGACTTTCTTATCTGAGAATAGAATATCTGCGTAATGGCGCGTTCCCATAATATCATCACGACAGATAGTCGTGCAGTTTAAAGTGTCGTGGCTTGTATATTTAAAAGATGTTGTTCACATATAGTGCAACACGATTTACTGTCGTCCACGACTTTTATGACGTTATGACGACAGACTGTCATGACATTGGGAAGAGCTAGAACGACAAGCTTCAAACGGCAAGCTGCCGTGAACCGATAAATTGTCGACACGATCTAGTGGGAACAGGCTAGACGCAACAATTAGTCGTCCAACGATAATTAAAACATTACGACGTAATTGGAACACGCCCTAAGACATACGATTTCACTCTCTTCATATGTCTAGGAAGTCCAAGGAGCGTAAAAGGGAATGTGTGTTTTGCATCGGCTCGACATAGGTCGGCAACAACGTCCTGTTATATCCCAGCCCTGTTGCCTCAATGACTAAAGTCAGTCCTATAAATTTGTTCAATTCAGCAGTCTTCTTTAGACATAAGTAAAATATAACATAAAGTAGTCCACTTCAATGGTCGCATAAACACGTACCAGTTCCAGTTCTATTTCATATACTTATATATTTTTTTATTATTGTAAGGATTTCCAGTTTTTCCCGAAATATGCCATTTTTGAGAAAATTGTTTAAAGATTTAGAAGCCCCGTCGGACAGTATGTAACCGATAGCTAATCGGCTTGAACGGCTGCGTCGACTCCGATGATGGCGCGAAAGATATAGTTCAAAAGACTTCAAACCCCCCGATCCAATACTATAGCTCAACGGCGGCGCCGACAACCGAACGGCCACGTCGACGCCCGAACAAAAGGCTGCGAATGTGCTAAAACAGGACTGGATGCGTCGATATGTGACATGAGGTTCTTAAATTAAACAAAGTCTTAAATAAGAACACCATTCTTTCTAATTTTTTTTCATATCAAATAGAATTTAGACAACATAAAATGTAAATCTATTTCGTCAGTTTTCTTACAAATGATTATTTTTCGAATATCGTCATATTATTGAAGATGCGATATGTGAATCTCAATATGTAAAGTGGTAAACCGAAAGCATTTTGCCACGAAATATTTAGATTGAAAGATACTTTATATTAAGACAATAATTGTCACTTACATGAGAACTTAAAATTAATCAGTGAATTGACAATATTCTATTCATAAACTACACAATGATACAACAGAAACATTACTATTTGTTTTAAACACTTAGTTGAGAGTTCAACTGTTTTAAATTTACATTATTAAATAGTTATTATTAAATCTTTATTTCAGTAGTGAATGGTAGTCAATAACATGTTTATACAAAGGAAATAAAACTGACTATGGGACCTGTGAAGGACCCGAAACGTAAACCTAAGAATTATAAAATTTGAATTTAAATAAACTAGTAATATATTAAGGACAGTTTGTTAAAGATATATATAAGTTAATCCATGGTCACATTGATTCGCCGGATATTTTGGAGCATGTCAAGTTTTCTCTCCCTCGGATAGATCGATTATAAAATCGGAAAACTTTTGCTCTGCCTGCATGTAAGACAAGGCTCGGTCATCATTCTCCTCTGTATAGAACGTGTAGTGACTATAATTGTATTCGAAATGTTTTCGATATTTTCGGTGGTTCTTTGTTCTCAGCCAAACATGTACACGTAAAATTTATTCATTAAAGTAAGTTATCAAACACTTTTTTTTGTATTTATTTTTTGTTTTTAAATATCTAAGTTACATTCTTACATTTTTATTTAATTTATGAACTGAAATTGGGCTATCCGAGCCCATATTAGTTCGTAAGATTTACGTGAACATTATATGCATGTTGTGCTTATATCTAGTAGGTTCCATTGTATTCGAATTGTATTTAAGCATGTCTAGTTAAGACTGATAAGTCTGTAACTAGTTTTGAAAGCCAAATAAAAAAGAATGACTCCCTCAAAACTTATCAACATGTTGCAGTTTTTTTATGACACCAACTAAAGGGACGAACAAGTCGCGCGGTTTGGAGGTAAGCAATTCGCCTATCCATAACAGTTGCAGTGCCCCTAAAACTTTAAGTTGACACGTCCTACGGTCTGTAATTTCATCAGCACCCTTTCGTAACCGACGCATGCGTAACGCATTAATGCATATTACTGCTTGGGTGTGGCAGAAAAAACATGACAGTACGGTGAATGCTATAGCAATGAGAGCTTTGCGCAATATCTGCGGTGTTAGTCTTAAAGATTAGAATGCCGAACAGTAACAGAGTGTTGTGGTATGAAAGATGATGTAGTGACAAGGATAGAGAGAGAGAGAGAGAGAGAGAGAGAGAGAGAGATGTTTCGATGGTTTGGTCATGTAGAAAGAATGTATGTTGGTAGATTGACGGCACAAATTTATAGCGCGAATGTGGATGGAAGCGTGTGGACAGGTAGACCTCGGTGAACGTTTCTCAATCAGATGGAGGATGTCCTTAAAAAAGGCCTGGTTAAAAGCACCAAGAATAAAGGAGGATGTATGAAGAGATCGATGGGAGTGGAGGAGGCGAAGGAGGTTTGTCAGGAGCGTAGCAATTGGAGGTCCATAGTCTCTGCCTACCCCGGTGGAAGACAGGCGTGATGATATGTATGTACCGCATGGCGGCAGATATAGTTACGGTGGCAGTACTTCTCTGGACGAACTCTTTCACAAGGAGCTGTTACTTTTGATTATGGGAAGGATTAGATAATTGATATTGTATTTATGTGATTGATACCTAATTCTGTTACGATAGGAAAGGGACGATGTGTAAAATTATAATTACACGAATGTAGTGGCCTCACCTACTTTCGTTACCTGCGCAGCGCCAGAAGGAGCACATAATGTTTATTTTATCAGTATCCACGTAAATAACATTCCTATCTATCTGTTTAAACTCCAGTATCTAAGTAGCTTATTGATAAATCATTCACCGCTTCAGATTAAACTGTGGCGGCGCGATTGTGAAATTCGTCTTTATTATAAAACTGTAGACTCCGATATTTTGTATTTCAAAAGATACACATCCTAAATATAACGCACCGGGTCATTACTTTGAGATTTACGGCTGTCTTATTTGAAGATGTGCCAAACTACTTGCGGTTGTTAGGTTCATTCAGTCAGTTTAGTGATTGTAACAAAAGCTGTCGTGAGAGTTGCTTACTTGTATCGTGTACAACATGGCCATTATTATTTTCCCTCAGAGCGAGACGCCCTGTAGTGTCATTATTGTTTTAAAAATAAAACACATGCTTATGATAGTAATTTTTTAGTTTTATTGAATGTCACGATGTTTGACTACCATGATATACAATTATTACTAATTATTAATCGAAGATGGAACACTAAGAAATAATTCCTTTAATCGGACTGGATTCGAACCAACGTCTTCCAGAAAACCGTGCCGGACGTTTGGCCAACTAACCCTCGGAACGAACTAGCAGACTTTAAATTCTTCTATATGCTTGTTACAGATCTTTGGTTTTTTTCGTTTTTAACGAGTTGTTTGCCGTAGCGCCATCTGTGAGAAATGGTTATGATAGTTAATAATAATAAGCCTTTATTCCAAAGAAATATTTCAAAAACAGAATTCCATTTATACAAACACATGCAAAATAAAATAAAATTAAAATGAAATGAAATTAGATTATTACAGTTCCGACTTTAAAGATACGATATTTACGTAATGTTTAATGATAAAAAAAATTAAAAAGTATTAAAAATGTTTAATGAGTAAAAATTAAAAAAAAGAACTAATCTGGTGTAGTTTGGTGGGTTGGCTTTGTAAATTTTTCGCTTTCGCGCCCTTTTGCACCCTTTTTTATATTTTTTGTCACATGTAACCTGTTTTGTCCCAGCGGTACATGAAGCTTAAAAACGGGATGTATCAAATTTCCTATTGTAATGCATGTATAGGAAATGAAACTATTTTTCCGGATTTAAATCGCGTATATTTGTTTTTTCAAACAAACGTAATGCATGTAATTTCGTGGAGCACTTGACGCGGTAAATTCGATGATGGAAAATAATCAATTCAAAAGTAATTTTTATTGTGCAGTGGCATTGTTTTACTTGTATTTGACAGAAGAGATTGCCCATTGATTTACCAATAAATGGATGAAAATAAATACAATGTAAATTCTAATCCAAAAACCGCGAAAAAATGTCTGTAGCTTTTTTTCAGTTTTCGTCTATTCCAGGTTCTCTGTTCAAAAGTTTCAAAAATATTTTACTATATTTTTAGAGAACTCAAAAAATCACCGTCAGTTTGTATTTAATTTTAAATTTTATAAAGTACAAAACAAATTATTATTGTACACACGCCAGCACATTAAGCTACACATTGACGTATCTTGTTCCGCTGCACTGGAGGCGATTTTCGAACAAAAAATGAGTAGTCTTCATGTGCCGTTGTCCGTACTTTAATTAGTAAGGAAAAATATAATTAGGTATATATAACGTGTTAAGCAAAACCAATGAAAGGGAGATTTCCGAAATTATATTTATTATGACTATGACACTTAGTTTTAATTGCAACGGAAGTTTCAAATAGATTACTGTGAAATAAAATTAAGTTTGAAATAAAAATATTTGGAGTATATTCCAAAAACGTTGTCTATTTAAACAAATTTTTGAAGCGTCATTGCAATTTTTTTTTAAATAATAAGTGACGGGACAAACAAGTCGTGCGCCTGGTGGTAAGCGACACGCCTATCCATAACAGGTGCAGTGCCACTCAAGAGCTTTAAACCGCAAAGAACTGAGGGGCATTGCCACTGCACCCGGCATAAGCTGACAAGTCCCGTGTGCCTGTAATTTCACCAGCACCCTCACCCTTCAAAACCGGAACGCAGTAATGCTCAGAAATAGGTAAGGTGGCAGTACTTCCCTCGACGAACTGTTTCACAAGGAGCTCTACTACTATTAAAACTTCTATTCATTTAACCAGTTCCTCATATTTTCAATATTTTTTTTTTCAGATTCCGCGCCCTGTACAAAGGTCTTGTGCCAAAAGTTTTGCGGCTCGGCCCGGGGGGTGCCATAATGCTCGTCGTATACGACTACGTGTACCATTACCTGGAAAGTAAATTTGTGGACAAGAATTGAACACTCAAGTAATAATTAGATATAGTAATAAGTACACATAAAAATGAAAAGATAACATTGTTCTTTTGAAGTAAACTATGACCGTAAAGACATCGGAACGTACAGAGTCCATCTAACGGTGATACACCACAAAAGTAAATTAATTGTTCATTGTTTTACATTGGACTTGATTAAAGCTAAGAGCAGTTACACACGGGAACTTTTCGCGTCTAACGCGATTCAGTCGCTAATCGTCTATCATTACATACACGCACGACTTAAGCAGCGATAAAAATCGCGATATAAATGGGAGCACATTTTTAATGATGTAACTAACATAAGCGACTTTTGTCGCGCGTTTTACCGCTATTAAAAGGCACCGTGTGTAGCCTCTCTAAGTTAACTCGTTTAAAAACTAATGCCTAAATTATATAATATATAATTAAATATTATTGTTATAGAATATCTTTAAAAAAGGTAAATAATGCGATGACTGTTGTATAGGTTGGCTAGAAAAGCATTAGAGTTATGTTTGTCTATGAAAAAGATTATATAATAATAAGGTGCTAGACACTTGTCACAAACCTGGGGTTACCTTTACTATGAGTACTAGACGGAATCCACTCTAAGGCCCTGGACCCCGATTCAGACTCTTCGATATTTTAACCGAATCGTTCGAGTGGACGTCGCTCTTGAATCGAAAGGCGCTTTCCGAGCTATTCAGAACATTCCGAGTTAAACATTCGGATACGACATCGTTATCAAACAGCGTTTTCGGAGTTAGTCAGTGCAATAGGTTACAAGAAAAATGAAAATCCTTTTATATACATTTAAGACTTTAAAGGTCTAAAATATGGGAATACATTAGTCTTGCATTAAAATTAATGAATAAAATTGAACAAAATCCAGACTTTATATTAAAGTAATAAAGGATTTCCATATTACATTCTTGCTTAGTAAACAATAGGACGTTCGTTAACTTTCATTCGATAACTGTGTTCTGAATAACGTTGTAGCCGTTGCCGGCCGAGAAGTTCGAGTAATCGTACGGGTGTGACGTCATTTCGGTTCGGTTTCGAATACGACAGTTTGACGTTCGATTTGGGTGTTGTGAATAAAAATTAAAATAAATCGGTCGATAACTGATTTATCGTAAGTCGCGTCGCGTCCTGTTTTTTAACTACAACGCGACGACTCTCGCATTAATGCGCCCTGATCACAGTGTGTTCGGCGTCAGACGCCTCACTGCGCCAAGTAACTCACGACGACGACGCGCGAAATCGCTCGACTTTAATCGAGTGTCGACGCGTGTTTCCATATTTGCATAACACAAATTTGTACCTTAATAATGGGGAAATAGAGATGAATATGCTATAGGCGAAAAACATGACGCGTCGCAACGCTTCGACTCTGCGCCAGTGTGAGTTGAGCCTAAGGTTCTGAATCGAAATGAAAAATCTAAATGGGTTCTTTCGTTGCCTACCGTGCAAACCATGGACCAATAACTGTAGAGGACTGCTAATTTCCATACTACAAATAGTAACTCTGAAAAAGGTCAAAATTCCCTCTTATATCTAGATAGCGCTGATCAATGGCCTGGAAGTAGTTTATATTATAGAAGTCAGTTTTTCCTTTGTAATATTATATCATAAGCTAAAATTATTTTCTGTACTGTGACATATATGCTTATCAATAGGTGTATTGTGTATTACAAACTAGATGGCGCTAATTTTAAACAAAGTAAAAAAATAGCTGGCACTATTAATAAAAAACTGTGCAATAAGCGCCATCTAGTTGATTTGTTTGTTATCACTAGAAAATAGAATACCTTTGGTAAAATGCAGCTTGTCAATGTAAAACAAATTAGTTAAATAATCTCAGTACATTCAGTTTCTGTAACAGTCTGTGTAGGTTATCTGTCATTATAGATTTGTAGATTCTCCTCTCAGTGAATTCTGTCGAAATTCACCGGTAAATTTTTGAGAAAAACGATTATTTCAATGGAGCCCTAACATTTAAAAGAAGAAGGGTACTCAAAAAACCTACTTCAAAAATCATTCCTCCCCTAGTTTGCCACCTTTAGAGATGGAATATTATCTTCAAATTTAAATAGATCATCTTCTGAGGTACCCTGTTTCCAACAAGAAAAGAATCATCAAAATCGGTTCACTAATGCGGGAGTTATCGCGTAACATACTATTATAATAGCTATTTGGTACTCGTCGCGTCATCTGGTGTACTGATAGGTACTAAAACACTACTACGCTGTCTTGCATTGCAATTATCAGTCCGCTTGAGTTAATAGGCCATGGTGCTTTGTAAAGGTGGTCACCCCGAGGTGGTTGTTATGAATCCTTAAAAAGGAATAAAAATTTGCTTAGAAAGTACACATTTCAGTGTTAAAGTGAACATAAAGGCTAACCAATGATATTGCACATAGAGACGTTTATATATCAATAACGAAACTTCGGACTTCTATCGAATATAATGCATTTAACAAGATATTTTAAGTATTAGCGCAAATGAATGACCAATACACTACTACATACTACTATACCTACTATAAAACAGCAATATTTTTAACCAAGTGACTTTGGCCACAAATCGCAAAATAGAATCGTATTATCATATAATCACAAAATCACAATTTTACATTTCGGATGTAAATCGCGTATATTTTGTTTTGAAATGAACATTGCTTGATGTTTTGAACTTTTTACACAGATATGCGCGATTCTTTTTCGATTTTAAATATTGTTAAGGTATAATATTATCAATGCTCGGAATAGGGTGTTCCAAATGACTAGATAAAATTAAATGTCTACACATAAAAGGAGTGACATGGAGTGATTAAGACCACCAAATATTATGTAATTACTTTTTTAATTCGGGTTTTTTTAATTATAACTAAGTGACGACGACGGGATGAACAAAATTGTGCGCCTGATGGTAAGGTACAGCCTATCCATAACAGTTGCAGTACCACTCAGAACTTTAAATCACAAAGATTTAATACCCTGAGACAAGTTGACAACTTCCATGTGCCTGTAATTTCAGCAGCACCCTTACCCTTCGAAACCGGAACGCAGTAATTCTCACATTACTGCTTAGCAGCAGAAATAGGTAAGGTGGCTTTCACAAGGAGCTCTACTGCTACGAAAAATCGGGAAATGATTCTACTACATAGTAAGATAAAACTACTCACCTCGAAAGCTGAAGTTGGATGTTAATAAGTAAGCTTTCATCAAAGTACACATATATTAAGAACTACAAGCAAAGGCTTGTTTTAACTAATGCGCGACTAGAATTACTTTAAAATCCAATTTCAGCATTCTAGGTGAATAGTTTTACTCTGCGATGCAGTAAAACTATGGAAATCCGGAATTCGAAAAAAGTAATTAATTAATATTTGGTAATTTTAACCGCTCCATGTCATTCCTTCTATCTATATGTAGACATTTATATACTCATTGGAAAAACCCTATTCCCACCATTGAATATAATAGACAATAGTCACGCGTCACACATAATAGACTTATGGTTTTTCCGTATATAAATAGATCATTCACTATTGTTAAATATAATAAGATTCAGTGTTGAAATAAGCATTTAAAAGAATATATTGTATTTACAAATTTAATTTAATTAAAAAGAATTAGCCATGTATGATATTGATTTAAAAATTTCAAACAGAGAGAAGTAGCCTATTGTTGCACTGTTTTTTAATTATTTGCACTTTTATATGAAAAAAAGTAATGATAAACATGTGCCAATAATTGAAATTGAGGTGACTACAATTTGGTTCTTCATCGTATTTTACATTTTACTATGACGAAATGAATATAAAAGTATTTTGCCAATGTGATTTAACCAAAATATACTCGAATTAAGTGTATGAAAATTTTATTTTGTTATTGAAATTATATTGTTATTTATTTAAAAGGATTTTTTTTAAATAAATTGACTTGCCATTACCTAGCCTTAGAGCAGGGTTTTTAACCTTTTTCTAATCATGGACCCCTCTCAAGATTTCAAAGTCCACAGACTCTTTCGGAAAACATGAAGAAGAAGAAAGACTCGCAGGTTGCATTGACACGCATCTCGCTCGCTCCGGTAATGATGGCCGTTGGAAGGGCGCGAAAATTCAAAAAGGTCATGCGCACAGTACAGGTACCATTAATGCATTATCTTAGAATAATAACGCATAGAATGATAGTTTCATATCAAACGAACTGTCATAAGTGAGGTAAAACTCAAATTCATGCAGGCTAGTTTTACTAGTAGGTTAATTTTAGGTTTTAGTGAATATATAAAAATACAAGTTGAAACGCGTTACTTCCTTGTGGAATGTGATGTTAGTATCTATTTTATGTTTGTCTGACGTATTTTTACACTCACTTACCGCTCATTTCGTCATTTTTAGCTAGAATTCTGGAGCTGTTCGCGGTGCAAGTTGACTTTGAGCACTGAAGGCCCGCCCGCTCGTGTGGGCCCTTTGGGAGCGCTTTAATTTGCCTCACTTAGCGTGTGCGGGCTAGGTTTCTATGCGTTATTATTCTAAGTGCATTATGTTAGGTAGGCTCGCCATGAACCCCTGGCGTTCATTACATGGACTAGGGGTCCATGGTCCACTTTATGAAACCTTGCCCTATAGCAGATATGGATAAAGAATCAGTAGATATGGCCGCTGGTACTTAAAAAAGGGTAACCTGTGCTATAAGTACCAGCAAATCTTCAAATGGCGTAGTAAAATTTAAGAACTAGTAATTAATTATCTCACTGAAAGTATCTGTGTGACTGTTCGTGGGCGTGTGTGTGTGTGCGTGCGGGCGTGCGTGCGTGCGTGCGTGCGTGCGTGCGTGCGTGCGTGGGTGCATGCATTCGTGCGTGCTTACGTGCATGCGTGCGCGTGCGCGATTGTATGACCTCGCTCAGAAGATCTCTATTCTTATCTTTGTAGGTTTTGGCTTGATCTCTATTCAGGCCCACCTAAAGATACTCGGGCTGTATGTGTTCAGAAATGGTAAAAGGGAGGCGGGCAGAATAAGTTGACAGAGCTTTTGAGCATGAGTATGCTGCCAAGTATTTTCTATAAAAAACCGACAGACTTTATTGCCTCCCAATAAGTTTCCTGGCTCTGGTTGGACCAGTACGGCTAGCACGACAGGGCGCGATTTGTGTGAGAGCGACTTGTAGCGCGAGATACTGCTCTAAAGATGTCGTGCTTTATGTCATTCTCACGCAAGTTGCATCCTGTCGTGCTAGCTCTACAAGTCAAGAGCTTCTAGTTGGTATTTCGCTGAGCCATCTCACGGGTGACTACAATACTCCGTACAAGATCGAACATGCACTGTGTACAGAGTTGAAAGCTGCCCAGGCTAGAAATATCGCTTTACCTTATTAAAGGATGCACAACTTAATTTTTCTGAAAAACAAGCATTGTTTGTGTTTTAAAAACAATCATATTATAATTATCTGTCGCGAAGATCAATGGTTAAATATTGTATTGTAAAATAGTTTTCATTTCATCAGCTGTAGCAGGCTTGTATGGCAGATAGTGCAAAAAGCCGACCGCATAATAAATTGAAATCTGTCATTAAAATACGTTCACATTGAACCATGCACATTTTCACAAATTTCGCTACGAGTATAATGGTCTATCTACACACATCCGGGCCGTGTCTGCGACGTGGACGGGCCGTGTTCCGTCAGGGGTTCAAAAAAATATCGTTGCGTATATTTTGTATGAACTCATTCACACATGTCCGTGTCCGGGCCGGGGCCGGCACGGGCCCGCAGCTCATACAAACTAGCACGCCCCGGCCACGTCCCGGGCACGGCCCTGATGTGTGTGGATAGTCCTTAATTCGGAGCTCGCCCGCGATTGGTGGCAAACATAGATTTAGTATATCCATATATTAAATCTATGGTGGCAAAGCAACATTGAATCCCGTTAGCCAATGCCCCTATAAACAAAAAAGTAACAATGACGTTTTGTTCACATACCACTTATACTAGTTTTGTTTGGGATTGTTTTCGTCGTGTATTTTTCGTTGTTTCGCCTTTAAAATATTAATGAAACAATATTTCGTTGTGACTGTCGACAACAAAAAGAAAAAGTAAGAAAGATGGAGCAAATGCAAGGGCCAAGTATGCCGCATATTGTTCAAGTATATCAAACGTCTGAAGCAAAGTTGCAAAACTCGCAACTAATTCATATTTCTCACCCGCCGCTATCGGAGGCACAAGCCAAGGTGACATACCAGCAAGAGGTCCAACCGGCGTCTTTGCCTGTCTCCGAAAATATCGTAATAACTTGTGAAACACAACTCCATAACACTACTTCTACCATGCAATCCCAGGTACGTTAACTTCTTACCGCTAAGTTACTATACTGATTCATGTACTCATTGAGTTCTTAGGTTTCGCGGTTGTCCCACATATACAAAATGAAATTACTCACGGATCTAAAATTGTTTGTTAAAATAAACAAAAATGTATTATTGTTTATCGTAACAAAAGCGAAGTTTGGTGTCTTATTCACAACAAAATTGAACATATTCTGGATACTAGCTACCTTTATACAATAATACAGTATTGCAGAAGTACGAACAGAGTACGCGAAACTTTATTGTAAAGGAAACCCCACCTTATGTCAAACTTTTTTATGTGTGTGTGTTGTGTACATCCCTATTTTGTAAGAGCTAAATTGCAAAGCGTAAAGTTCTTACAGGAATCTGGGCGTGTTGGTCATTGAAAAATGTAAGTTAGGTACTAACATTTATTCTCTGTTCACATCTCAGGTACTACAAACTGATGTAAGTCAAGCACTTCAATTTGCATCGCACATGATTCTACCCCATCCCATGTTCAAGCAACACGTGTTGATGGATGCCACTCAGTATTACGGCCAGTATGGCACCTTTGCAAAGGAGCCGTCTATTGCTAAGTTTGAAGCTACTCAGGAAATTTGTATGAATAATCCGACAGAGTAAGTAAATTTTATTTTTTTTTTGTTAAAGACACCAAAAGGAAATAAAAAGAATGTCGTCTTTTTCTAGTTCTAGTCTGTTCCTTTTTATTCTGTCGAATACTTTTTATAATGATTTTATCACTTCTGAAAAGAATGGGGGTTGAATTACTACATGGTCACCATTTTGTCTATTGCACATGTTTTACAGTATTATAAGGAAAAAAAACTATGACTGCTGCTTTAGTATCAATGACCACTGCCTTTGCACTCATGTGTAATTCAAGCCTAAAAGTGAGTTTATGTTTCTTTATGTATTCTTTTAAAATATCCTAACCTATCGTAAAAACACATTATTTTAGAAATAAAAAATTTCTGGGCTTTTACTTTTCCAGGCATGAAACAGAAGCAATGAACCAAAACAACATAGAAATAAGTTCAACAAAAAAACGAAGTCGAAGTTTGGTACGTAATCCAACCAAATGGGCCTGCAATGTACGTAAAGTGAAACATCAAAATGGCGAAGCCTATGTTAGTAGAAGAGGGAAATATGTCCCAGAAAAACATGTTAGAAATACAAAAAATTGCAAAACAAACTGCAGGTTGAAATGCAATAATAAAATCAGTGATGCAGACAGAGAATTAATTTTCAAAGCATTTTATTCACTCACAGCTAATGAAAAAAAGCACTTTTTGCTCAACACTACAGAAAGACATAGTACAAAGAGGATGAAAATGGACACAAATACAAAAAGACAATATTCCTTCAAATATTTCTTCCTTATAAGAGGTGTAAGACATACAGTGTGTAAGAACTTTTATTTAGGAACTTTAGCTATATCGCAAAAACCCATATACAATGTACATTTAAGTAAAACAGATTTGAATATTCCAAAACCAGACGGGAGGGGATTATCTGCTACCAGTATTCACGGCCTGCCGTCAGCGGTGAAAGATCAGGTGAGGAGCCATATATTATCATTTCGAACAGCTGATAATTTACCAATCAAGCAATTCTCAAGAAAAAAACAATACATGGAACCAAATTTGACTATAAAACAAATGTACATGATGTACATAAACGATTGTAATGGGAAAAACTTGAGTGTAGTTAGAGAATCTATGTATAGAAAAATATTGCGACAAGATTTTAATTTGTATTTGTTTAAGAAAAATAAGAGTGACCAGCTTTGCGCAAAATGTAAAGAGCCTATTAAGAAAAAGACTCAATGTAATGAAAAAAAGTCATGAATTTGTAAAACATGGTTTTTTTTTTATCACGATATGGCTTAATTGTTTTCTCAACAGTACTTAATGCCATTGGCCAGTCAATCTCTGACTATGGAGTGTGTAACCATTCTTAAATCTTGAGAAAGTAAAGTCAATTTAAATAAGAAACCACCAAAGGGCTGAGACATATTAGCTAAAGTAACGGATGACTCAGGTATTTAAGTCGAATTTTTTCGATTATCGACATGTTTCGAACCAGTCCGTGGTTCGTATTAAAATTTGAAATAAATAAGATAAGTGTGATTGAATAAAAATTCTAAAAAGTCACCTCACTTATGGACACT
>NW_020654972.1:7747152-7755152 GCF_003589595.1 Hyposmocoma kahamanoa | reverse complement strand
TATTTCCAGTGCTTGTGTTGCCAGTGCAATCATGACTTGAGCATTGCAGTGAGCACTGAAAATCATACTCAAGTCCTTGCTATTAGGGTCGTATTTCCAGTGCTTGAAATCATACTCAGATCCTGACTTGAGCATTGAGTAGAGTTCTAGAATACGACCCTGAGTCGCATTAAGCTGGTCAGAAAAAGCTTTATGTCCATAAGTGCGAAAATGGCGTTGGAATTCGTTTTCCATCGGCTCGTTCAACACGGGTCGACACAATAAGGGCCTATGCACACTTCGTATTTTATATGCACCGACGACGTAAACGCGTCACCTGCACGTATCTATCGCGCATTTTCATAAGAGATAGTTTTAAATTTAGTTTTATTTATTCATTTCAGTTAGGTTTTGAAATGAAGCAACTACATGAAATTCTAAGTGTAAACTCCAGTGGAGTATATCCGCTTTTAGCTTGCCACGGGATGTTTGCGTTTTAATCGATTCACTGCAGCCCCGTAAACATATAAAATACGCTGTGTGCAATAGGTTCCAACAAATCTGTTCCTGCGAATTTTTGATAGCTTTCTTTACAATCCGCGGCGTCGACACCAGATGAGTATAATGAAGAGCTTTGTCGATACCTGATCGGTAGCTTCAACCCCCGAATGGTCTACGATCGAAGGGTAGCGATGTAGTTCGAACTCCGAAGGCGCGAAGGCCACATTTCGTACCCTGATCCGAGATAATGACCGAAAGGCGGCGGTGACGCTCGAACGGGCGAATCAATAGTTAATCAGCATAATGCGACCGGTATGGTACAATATGATCACCTCAAGCCGATTCCACGTCGATAAGTGTGGTCATTCCTTAAATTGATAGTTTGTATGACCTTTTTAATCCAATGACCAATATGAAAGTGAGTAGAATCAAATAAGATGAAAATGAATTTGCCTTAATGTCCTTAGACATTCTGTACAAGTAGGTTATAGCTAGCCTGGTGGTTAAATCACCTAGTCATAGTTTTAATTTGATACAAAAATATATTCAATGGACTGAGTTTTTAGCTTAAGTACATTGTGCATTTTGATAAAATTTTGTAAATAAACTCGCAGGCAATAAATCGGGCGGTTAACTAAACTTTATCAATTTTTCCTAATACAATTTCAGGATAATAATTCCGTCTTTATTCAAGTTAATCCAAACTGCAACGGATCCCATTACCATAGCGTAATAAGACAATCATGATAACTCCATACAAACGTAGCAGCGCGTTTGAATGTGTGCGCGCCCGCCGTGTGTGGTGTACAGACACACATTTGCATAATTTTGTGTTGCTTGCGTTGCATAGCGCTGGTCGTCCAATGCGCCTTTTATTGTGGGAATGTGTGCAGTCCTACACTGCGCGCGGCGGGCGAGCACACATACAAGCCGCTGCTTATGATTGGAGTTACCGTACTTGCCTTATTATACTGTGCTGTTACGTTACCTGCCCAATTTTATTGCACTTAACACACTCATGCACTATTAAGTAAGCTAATAAAAGTATAAAGTATTGTAAGTCTGATTTAAATTTTTTAAAGCTTACGTAGTTTTAATTTATTTGTCCACATTTCTTATGATATGGGATTCTAAAATAAATACTTGCTCAATATGTGTTGCGATTTTAATAAATAAATTAACTTTTTATTTAAAGTAAAAACCGACCTCAAGAGTTTGCTTAGGCGTCACGCAAACGCGTGTCTTATGCTGGATATAGTGTTGGGTCCTTTCTATTTAGAAAAAAGAATATTTTTTGGAAAATAAATATTTTTCCTATATTTTTCCACACGTGACATTTGACGCCGTCAAAAGTAGAGACTATAAAGTTTTTTAACCTATGATACTCTTTTTTTCGCTGTTGTCGAATCATTTTAAATCTCCCTTTTCTAGAGTTGGATTTTAATCCTAGCCAGGTGGAGGGTTATCTCCTTGTACCATCAACAGTGAAGTAAAAAAATAATAAATGTAATAATCCCTGAAGCCTAAAAAAGGCTCAACTTGTTATTGCTTTATCAAAAATTATAAACATATTAAAACAAGCAACAAAATATTAAAATATATTTTATTATTGTAGATAACATTATCGCTCTTTGGTGAATAAAAATTTGGTAATTCAATGACTTTGTAACTTTAAAAAATCACGTAGTATACAATATTTTTCTTATTGAATTATATATTATTATAATATAATTTTTTTGGGGCAAGAATAAATAATACTAATGTATAGAAAAAGTTTTTTTAAACTTTCAATGAAAATACTTTCCCGCGATAGTGGGAGTTAATTTAAAAGCGACGAAATTTGATTAATAAAAAGTTAATAAATATATCACATACTACGTGAACGTATATTATGCGCCTCGATTGCATTTAAGATTCTCGACTTACAAACATAGCTAACCCGGTGGAAACAAACCTCCAACTCGTCGAAGTCGAGGAACATCTACTTATGTACTTATAAAATTCATGCTGTCGCCAATATTTTTCAAATTTTACTCGACCAGCAATAATTGTCACATAGTTACAAGAAAGATAAAAAGATTAAGAAATAGTTGGAAATAGTAGACTAATATAAAAAAAACAAGAATGTGCAAAAATAAATTTTTAGGTATTAAAAAGAAAAATTCAAGTAGGTTTTAAAAAGATAACCACAAGTTATGGTTGGGTTGTGAAAGAAAATAAAAGGAAAGCTTCAGAAGAATCAGTTAATTCTAGTTGGGATCATGATGCAGGCGATCTCTCCGGCGTCTGCCTTGAGCTCCCATTTAACTTCAACCTTCACCTTGGGGTAGGATTTGAGGACAGGCAATGTGGCTACGTAGTGAGCTTGTTGTCCAGCCTGAAAAGATATTTAAAAAAAAAATTAAACGCGGGTAAATGCTTTCGCAATTATTATTTATGTTAAATATGCAATTTATTGTGATTGCTTTTCGGTATTATAGAATATTGCGGGAGTTGATGCGACTATTTTCTTATTATATATTTTTTTGAATATTGTAAATGGGGATATTTTGCTTCATGGAAACATTATTTTATTTTTAAAAGTAGATAATACTGCATTTAAAGATTTTCAAAATTTTGCTTGCCTCATCTGGGAATCAAACCGACCAAATGTAAAAAAAAACACGTGGTTATTACCTTTTAGGTAACATCATAGATTTATGGTCGTATTCCAGAACTCTACTCAATGCTCAAGTCAGGACTTGAGTATTGCAGTGAGCACTGAAAATCATACACAAGTCCTTGCCATTAGGGTCGAATATATAATAATAGTATATAATAATAGCATTGACTTACAAATAAATGGACGACGGGTCTAATACAAAAACCACGAAAAAAATGTCCCAAGTCAACCTATTCGAAATTTAAATTGTTATGTCATCGCAGTATCGCGCTGTCCGTAGAACAAATGAAGACTAAAGCGGAGTGTCGCGCTCTGTATACGATTTTAGCGCCTTACAAGTGCGGACACTTTTTAGCGCGGACCCGACGTCCATATAATTGTAAGTCAATGAGTATAAGGGTCATATTCTAGAACTCTACTCAATGCTCAAGTCAGTAGTAGTAGTACTTGAGCATTGAGTAGAGTTCTAGAATATGACCCTTATACTGTGACTTATACTGTGAAAAACTACGACCCTGTGGGTCGTATTCTAGACCCTGAGAGTCGTATTCTAAAACTCTACTCAGGGTCTAGAATACGACCCACAGGGTCGTATTCAAGAACTCAACTCAATGCTCAAGTCAGGATTGCAATGGAAACACAAGCACTGGAAATACGACCCTAATGGAAGGTACTTGAGTGTGATTTCGAGTGCTTTAAACCATACTCAAATCCTGACTTGAGCATTGAGTAGAGTTCTAGATTAGGTGGTAACATAGTGTCGGATGAAAGATCATTCATTCATTCATAACTCTATTAATTAATTAATGGAACAGGTTGTATAGTTAGCAGTTGCCAGTAACAAAAGAAAGTAGTTTCACCGAATAAGCATTAGGCCTTTTCCAGAAGAAGCGAATTCACCGCGTATCGTCTACACGCGTATACGCGCGTACGTTGCGTCCAGAAGCGCGCGAGCGTTCGAGGACGGGTTCAGTCATCACTCAAATGTTGATATCGAAACATTGTACGAAGCAGAGAAAAAGGCGGACTTTTGAAGTTATAAGTACAGTTTTTACAAAGATTAATTTTATTTTAAGTATATTATGAAGAAAATACGAAGAAGGAAATAGTGATGGAGAAAGTTAGAACTATATTCTTATTTTAAACCAAAATTACAAGAGTTTATCCTGAAAATTCCAATAATTACGAATTCAAAGTGACAATGATGTGATTTAAGTGAAAGTGAAAACATAATTATATTGACTCCTGCCTCTTAAAAGTCTATTTTGAAAGCCCAAGGGAACTAAGTTATTTAAGAGAAAGTGAAAATAAAATGTTACAGAACCGCAATGGAAAATATTTAATGAGGATCCCGATAATTAAACGAACATATGGCGCAAAGGACTTGTATCCAAGCCAAAACTCTTAATAATAAAAAAAATGCATGAAACATCACTGGATGGTAGTGTTGGGTAGGACATGAAATTAAAATGAGTTGAAGGAGTACCTCATTTGAAAAAAGGAGGCGGTACAATGTCCTACTTCAAATGAGGTGAGGTAACGGTAAGAATGTTTGCACCTACTGCAATGAGGGAATATTAAGCACATTCTCATAACTTGATGGCATCAATTAATTGGATAGGTAACTGAAGTGTTATGATTAGTATAAATAAATGCCAATTTTAATTAGCACTATGATAGTATGATCATATGTAAAATCAGCTAAAAAGCGGGCAGTGCAGGACCAATCATTGTTGCGTTTGTTGAATTCGAAGCAGTGTGACATGAGTGAGGCTTGTGACATGAGGTGGGACATTTTTATAACATGAGGTGTTGCAACAGCGAGTGGTACAAACGAGTTGCCTCGTGTATGAGTAACTCAACATTACTGGATGGCCTACGTACTACTACAGTTTTCCCAGGCGTATCGTCTAGTAATATATTTGCTGATTGTTGGAAGAGGTTGACCGCCATGTCAGGACAAAATACGAAGTATAGAGAGTAGGATCATAGATCCCAAAAAATTGATTTATTTCCAATGTATAGTACTTAATCGCAAAAACGCAAAGAAGTCTATTATTTAGGTGTCCAAGTTGAACTAAATTGCTAGCAAGAGTTTATTACGGACTAACAGGCTTCGTTGCACTTAGTAATATATTCCCCAAACACCTTTACGCCGCATATAATACGTCGTGCAGACAATACC
This sequence comes from Hyposmocoma kahamanoa, assembly GCF_003589595.1. Lineage (NCBI taxonomy): Eukaryota > Metazoa > Arthropoda > Insecta > Lepidoptera > Cosmopterigidae > Hyposmocoma > Hyposmocoma kahamanoa. The sequence continues at coordinate 7,749,825 of NW_020654972.1, read as the reverse complement.
GTGCTTCATTCCAATGCAGTAGTACCATAACCAAATATTTAGGTATAGTTTTACTAGCAAAGTAAAAGAGTTTTAATTTTTCGGTCTGTCATGTCGTTTTTAAAGTTTCAAAAGGATGTTTTGCTGCCCACTATGGGACAATTTTGTTTCTGCATCATTTTTCGGTCTCGAGAAGCATAACAACCATCTAGCCTCAATCAGATACCATCCAGAAAGTCATGTGATTTAATTTTTCTAATCGTAAAGACTAAAAATGAAAACATAAGTCGTTAAGTCGTTTAAAAGTTATAAAGGTGTTTTATTGTTCTGATTAAATATACATTCGATCACAACTAACGACGACTAATTTTACTACGTTCGTCTTGGTGTTCTGGGTAGTGTCCCGGTGTGAAATTCGTTTCTCTGGTACCTGGTTTTAGTGCAGGGAATTCAAGTAATCTTTATTTCATAAGTATGTATGCAAATTACATTAAGGGCGCGTTCCCATTACCTATGTCGTAACGTTTTATTTATATTTCTTTCTTCTTCTTTCTTTAAATAAAACGAAACGCCAATAGTAACTGCGATGATCTGTCGTCACGTTTTTGTCGTGATGTTTTATTTATCGTCAGACGACTGTCGTTCTAGCTCTTCCCATTGTCTCGACAGCCTGTCGTCGTAACGTCAAAAAAGTCGTGATCGGCAGTTAATTGTGTTGTACTATATGTGAACAACTTCATTTAAATACAATGTGTTGATTTGCGTTTTCGCCATATTTACAGAGGTCATTCTATATCCGAAACTGAACCCAAATCACTAAAAAAATAAATGGAAAAAAAAAAGAATTCGTAAATTCCTATTTTTTATTTAATTGCGGTAGAAAAACAAATTTGATCCAAAGGTCATTGACTTGCACGGCGTTTGCAAACATTTTGAACAATGACCTTAAATGCGCAGAAAGAAACGCATTTTAGATCTATTTGATGTGCCTAAATGTTTATTCCATTCTACATACCTAATTATGCTCATATGCACATTACACACAACACACACGCCAGGATATATGGGTACAGGGTCAAGAGCACGTCAAGCTTGACACTTAAGATTTAAATCCAACTCTATGCCGCTTGTAATAAGAATGGTCCAAAGTACAAAGTGTCAAGCTTGATATGCTTTTGACTTGATACCTTAGAGGATGGGAAAAAATAAAAGAAGTTCATGCCCTACCTACACACAACCATACTATTCACACAGTTTAAAAATTTTTAGTCTTATCGTGATTTTAGATTTTCGCAATTGTTACACACTTAGAATAATAACGCATAGAAACCTAGTCCGCACACGCTAAGTGAGGCAAATTGAAGCGCGCCCAATGGGCCTACACGAGCGGGCGGGCCTTCAGTGCTCAAGGTCAACTTGCACCGCGAAGAATTTTAGCTAAAAATGACGAAATGTGCGGTAAATGAGTGTAAAAATACGTCAGACAAACAAAATAGATACTAACATCACATTCCACAAGGAAGTAACGCGTTTCAACTTGTATATTTATATAAATATTCACTAAAACCGAAAATTAATCTACTACTAAAACTAGCCTACATGAATTTGATTTTTGCCTCACTTGTGACAGTTCGTTTCATATGAAACTATCATTCTATGCGTTATTATTCTAAGGTTACACATAGGAAATATTATTATTTTTTCGGGTCAATTCGCATATATTTGTTTTTTCAAACAAACCAACGTTTCAGCCCTTAACGGTCCACATGGTCACGGCTGACTGAGATGCTAAAGTCATAAAATCAGTTGTCGAATATTGTTGTGTAACATTCAAATTTGTGGAAAATATTCCACCTCTAAGGGTGCAATAATTAGTGCAAATTCCCCTAATTTGAATCCGGTTTATTGGAATTGACCCACATTCCGAAAACCGATTTCAATAAAACTTGGCAAATAGATGTAAGTTCACAAACCTGTAAGGTAGGTTCTTTTTAAATAACAAAGTTATCCTATTTTATTGCAATAAATAATGATACCTTGATAGGGCAGGTGAGCCCACTGTCTTTGCACGCGTCAGGCTGCGACAGCGGAAACGGCACAGGCAGATTCATTATGATACCGTGCACTTCCGTTTCTATTTCGCCTAAGTCGACCGCTGAAAATGAATACAATTGTTTTTTAGTTATTTATTAACGTAAAGAATTTCCGGGAATCCCACTATGAATGACCTACGGGACGGTTACAGTACCACTCAGAGTTTTAAATCGCAAAGATTTGAGGGGCACCGCCACTGCGCCCGTCACCCTGAGACAAGCTGACAAGTCCCATGTGCCTGTAATCTCACCAGCAACCTTACCCTTCGAAACTCGAACACAGTAATACTGACATTACTGCTTGGCGGCAGAAATAGGTAAGGTGGCCGTACTTCCCTGGGCGAACTCTTTCACATGGAGCTCTACTGCCACTAAAATATATTACAATAAATTCTTAGTACCTACTAGCCCAGATCGAAACTTAAGTCTGTAGGTCACCCATAGTGGCAAAACGCTGTAACCACGGATTTCGTGCTTCGAGACTAGGGCCCGTGTTTCCTGCTGACCTCCAACGACATTCAGAAGATAACTATAACTACTCAAAGTCAAAGTCAAAGACTATTTATTCCATAGGTAAAATAAATTTACACTTGAAAACGTC
>NW_020654972.1:7721815-7737152 GCF_003589595.1 Hyposmocoma kahamanoa | reverse complement strand
TATCTTCTACAAATTATTAATAAGATATAATATACCTTGACGACCTTATGAGCGAGTCGGTGAAGCGGACAACACTGTTTTTTACTCCATCAAAAACTGGCAACTCTCTTAACTTGGGTTTACTATGACTAATTAAAAATCCTGCATAAACAGCGGAGACGAAAATATTTTTGCTAACCCAAAATTCCTACACGACAACACGTACAATACGTATGCAAAACGCCCACGTATAATTGAATTTCGTCAAAACAATATCTTGTTATGTTTGTTTAACCCTTTAAAGGCTCATGTTACACAAATAAAGCTAATTGGTATCGGTATTAACGAATTAATAATATACCGGTATCGGTTGCACCTGTCTACAGTTATAAGACATCTACGCAAAAATGTTACGATATTTCATTTAATTAAAATTAAGATATTCAATGAACAACTAATAAATCTTTTTGTACAAGAATGCTACTACAATCTAAACAAATTTTTGAAGGTAAAATTACAGGCACATGGGACTTGTCCACTTATGTTTCAGGGTGTCGTGCGCAGTGACAGTGCCCCTCAGATCTTTGTGATTAAAGCTCTGAGTGACACTACAACTGTTATGCACAGGCGTGTCGCTAAACACCAGGTGCGCTACATGTTAGTTCCGTTGCTTGATATCATAAAGAAAAAAATGGCATGCATTATATGTACTCTAAACTCTAACTAATGTACTAGTAAATGAAATTCGACGTAAACCGACGGTCGATGACATGGGTAATCGCATCACTAGGTTAAGGTGGATTTGGGCGGGACATTCGGCTAGACGAGAAGACAGACTATGGACCAAAGTAGTCACGGAATGGTGCTCAAGAGTAGCAAAAAGGCCAGTGGGCCGACCACCAACCCAATGTTCTGTCGATTACGTCAGATTCACGCTGGATGTGAATGACGCAGGGTTGAAAATATTGGCGCAATAAAGAAGAGGCCTGTGCCCAGCAGTGGGTTGATGTTGGCTGCCCATAATGATGATTACTATTATTTATTATATTAAGTATTTATTATTACAGGTAGTATTTTCACTTAATGGCTTGCATGATGAAGTTTTTACGATTATTTAATGTTTTAGAGATTTGTTTTTATTAATAGAATAAGTGCCCTCTGCCCTTCTTTGCTATGCCATTACAGGCCATCATTTAATAAGGATATATAAGTATATGTAATTTAAGATCTTTGTAAACATTATATGAAGCTATAAATTGAAGAAAAAAAGACAGCCACATATCTGATGTTAGAGGTATAAGGTAACGAGAATGGACACTCTCCGCCCCGCCCTCGTTTTAGATACCGCATCACGCCCCGCGCATTGACGGTCACATTGACTGAATGGTAGGAAGGTTGTCATCGAACCGTCTTCGCGCTAAGACTTTTAATATAGTTTTCATTTAATCATGACGAAACTTGACGTTAATTATACAACATCATTGTACAGCTTACCAAAAAAGAGTATGACGCGATGAAAATTGGAACTGAACCAGATATTTGTGGCAAACGTCATTGCTGTCATATAGCCAGTAGCTTCAGCTTCTGTGCACGCCCGGTCAAGCCATGAACAATAGTTATTTGTTATGCAAGGCTGCAAGGTTGTTGTTTGTCGCGAGTGCTTGTATTGAAACCTGAGCAAGCGAAGGAAGCCAAGATTAAACCACGAGCGAAAAGAGTGGTTCAAATATAGAATCCTGAGCGTAGCGAAGGTTTCAAGACACGAGACGCAAAGCAACTTTGCTGCCGAGCGAAACACACAACTTTTCACCTCACTATAGCGCGGGAAATGGCAGATGAAAGAAAAACAGTTGAACTATAAATCCTTTTTAATGAAAAGAAAAAAATTACCTTCGGATGAGTTCTGAATTTACACCTCATCAATTTTTATTCTTGCTTGTACTTTTATCTTGTGTGATTAAGTGGTTATTGAAATTATTTTAGTTCTTCGACAAATTAAAATAATTTAATAAACACAAAAGTTGTCATTGTCAATTTAATGTCAACAATAATAATTATAAACAACAATAACAACAATAATGTACGACAAATCGCTTAATTGAACGTGCCATTGGTGGTCATAGCCATCTTTTTTTTTTCCATCGAAAGAAAAAGTTAAGTGCATCACAGTCCATCGTCAAGTTCGAATTTCAAAAACCTTTTCCACGCTAGCGTGCAAAAAACGCTTTTGCGCGCAGATTTGTAATGAGAAAGAAAGCCTTTCCGAGCAAGCGAGGTGAAAAATATTGTATCATAGCTTCAGCACTGCACCGTGATAAACGTGTGTTTCATATGGGATTGCATTGGCAGGTTTAGTATGGAAGCAGGGTAGTGTAGCGTGCTGATAGGTGGTTCGTGATCCTATGAAATTCCTTATAAAGACCATAAGGCTTTATAAGCACCTTGTACCTTGCACTCTTTTAAACATTCACTGAAAAGTCTTCAAATTTCATTTCTTGGCTTTTGAGTAGGAATTTATTTAGACAGACTGAAACCGAGTATAAGTTTGATAGATATCCAAAAACAAGTTTTTTTTATAACGAACTAACGTCAGCGTGTACTAGTGTCGTAAATCGATGGATAACCTCCATAGATATTATAGAGACTTTGAAAATTAATAACAATATCATTGATCGTTTTGATACTATAGCTCTATCTATATTATTACTAGTTGTCATGGTGGAACTATATCGATACCATTTTAACACTGAGGATGTACATCCCAGATTCAAGTTTGTGGTATGATATCGTGTTAATATAATGAATAAACCAAAGTATACAAACCTGATACTTCGTGGTTAACATTACATGCAACTATAAACAATAACTTGTAACCCCCGACACAGGGTTTCCCTAGTGCGGGGCTATGTTGAGTGTGCATTTTAAAATCAATCTTCCAGTCGTAAAGATCAATTTTCAAAATTATTTACATCAATTATTATCTGTTGTAATTGTCTGTTTAAAAAAAGAGGACGTTTTTAGATATATCAACTAACATATTTTTTTTAAGTTTTCTCTCATTTATTTGGTTTTTTTTACTTACTTTACCTGTACCTTACCATGTAAATTATAATTTCATAAACCATATCACAAAGGGGCTCTTTATAGTTAGAATCAAAATTCTAATAGGCTATTGTATTCGCCACTGAAGCGAAAAATTTCATTATAGTTCTGTGTACAGAACTATAATACTCATTAGAGAGATAGAAGTGGCCAAGTACCGCTTAAAAATTTTAATTAATTTGATTTTAAAATAAAAGTTTATGGCCTAGTTGCAAGATCTTGAGTCCAATAGAGCGTTTAAATAACGTCATATTTGATATTGTTATTAACAAAAATACGACGTTCTTCATCGTGTTTTTAGGTTTTCGCGATTGTTACACATAGGAAATGTAACTATTTTTGCGGATTGAAATAGCGTATATTTGTTTTTTGAAGCAAAACAAATATACGCGATTTCAACTCGGTACGACGTTCCTTTTTTGAAACTCATTATAAGTTCTGTGTACAGAACTATAAATACTCATTATAGTACTGTGTACAGAATTACAATGAAGTTTTTCAGTTCGGCAGAAAGTACCAGATATTAAAATTTTGATTCTAAACTAAAAAGAGCGCCTTGTTGATATGGTAGGAGTAGAAAAATACTATTATGATGTAAAGTGACGAGACGAATAAGTTGTGTGCTTAATGATAAGCGAAACGCCTTTCTAAGCAGTTGCAGTGCAACTCAAGAGCTTTTAGCTGCACCCTGAGATACATAGGGTGCACTATAAGTTTCCGGAACTGGCCACTTAAATAAACAATATTTAAAAAGTAATGACAACATTTGAAAATGGAACTCTTTGGCTGTAGAATACAGTTTGTTTCATCTGACTGTCACTTGTTTTTACATTGTGGCGTCATTTTAGAAATTGGTTAGACAACCAATTTCTAATAATGTAGACACATCACTATTTCTACGACTTTAAGTGTAATTTAACAGCTCAGCGAGACTTCGCTCGGCTTCAAACTGCTTTTGGCGATGAAGCACCATGCAAGACGACTATTTATAGCTGGTTTGCAGAATTCAAACGCAGTCGTGTGAATCTCAGTGATGAATTTCGTGATGGTCGCCCGTCCACTGTTGTGAACAACAAAAACATCGATACTGTGCGCCGTATGATCAAAACAGATGCATGATATTCGGGCATCTTTAGGCATAGGTATGACTCAAATACAGTAAATACTACACATTTGGGTGTGAAAAATTTGTGCTCTTCGTGGATTCCACACAATTTTACTGAGGCTTAAAAAGCGGATCGCGTCTCTTGGTGCAATGCCATGTTTACCAGATTTAACGAAGGGACGTCAAATTTGATGTGGGACATAGTAACAGGTGACGCAACATGGATTTATAGTTACGATCCCAAAACAAAGCAGCAATCGAGCGTATGGGTCTTTCGAGATGAGCTGAAACCAACCAAAGTGGCACGCGTGCAAAGTACCTCTAAGCGGATGATTGCTTCTTTTTTTAATAAAACTGGACATGTGGCTACTGTTGCTTTGGAGAATCGTTGTACCGTGAATAGTGATTGGTACACGATCATTTGTTTGCCGGAAGTTATTGATAAACTCCGTAAAAATAACCGTAAACGCCGTGTCATCTTGCACCACGATAATGCCAGTTCTCACACGGCCAGGCAGACAAATGATTTTATGAAGGTGAACCACGTTGACCTTATGAGCCATCACGCGTACAGTCCCGACTTGGCACCTTGTGACTTTTATTTATTTCCAAAAATTAAGAACCAGTTATACGGTCAACGATTTCCATCACCTGAAGAGGCTGTCGAAGAATATGAAAAATATGTTTCAGAGACTGTCACGGAGGAGAGGCATAAATGTTTTCAAAACTGGTTCATTGGTACGAAAAAGTGCATTATCGCTAACGGAGAATATTTTGAGAAACAATAAATTCATTTCTGACCATTTACAGTATTTTTTCTTATTCATTCCGGAAACTTACAGTTCGCCTCACGTATAACGTTAACAAATCCTATATGCCTGCAGTTTTACCAGCACCCTTATCTTTCAAAACCTGGTTGCAGAAATGTCACATTACTGCTTAGCGGCAAAAGTATAAAAGCAGCGGAAAAACTGCTAATTTTTATAAACGATTAAACGTTGTAGGTTTTTTAGATGCTCTTCATTTAAACGCTTTTTAGTTTGAAACTTAAGAAATCGTTTAGAAAAACTTTTAAGCACATAGACTTTTTTGTTAAAAAGGCTTGCAACGTTGTGTTGATAGCGAAAAGCAAGAGTAGATCACTAAAGGCTTTAAGTTAAGTAAGTTTATTTGTACACACATTTATAAAATTATTATTCACATTGACGAATTAATTTGTTTAGGAAACACAGATGGCTGGACTTGAAACTTAGGCACGTTGTAAGAACTGACCAACACTTACGCTTAAAATAACAAGCGTGCTTATTTTGAAAAGAAAATTTTGTTAAGTGCTTTTCGTTTCAATACCCACCTTTAATAGTGTCAATATTTTCCGGGATAAATTTTTTCACAAGGAGCTCTACTATTACTTACTTATGCCACATTACGTGAATATTAGCACAACATGCTGTACGTATAATATAACATAAAACGATATTTGATAACATTGGACGTCGAAGTTTTATGAGTATGTTGCCCTCGGCTATTGATAAATGCAATCTGCGCTTATACGTTCTAGTGTATTTCTGTGAGTATCAAATAACGAAAACATTCTGGTGCCTGTTTGAAACATTGGACGCTTTGATTCACTATAGTATACTGCAGAATTGCTACGTCGCCATCCCCGGAGAACAAAATGGCAATCGCAACAAAGTACCTAATATTTCAGAAAATAAAAAACATGTTTTCATTGATAAGTTCTTAAACACTGAACGTAGGTAGATTAGTAGTTAGCTTTAAAGAAAGAATATGTTTTGTACATTCTATATTATAAATGAACAGCTGTAAGTAAAGCCAAAATAGAGATATTTCAATAATAAATAATTAGTCAAAATCAATCATCATGTTGGATTTATTTTATTCTACGGGTTGCAATAGTACAAGTGGCGAAGATAATAATTACATATCATTTTATTCTCGTAAACATAGTACGATATTTTTTTGGAAAGGTAAAAGACCTTTCTTTTCCTGCTGTTACAATGAAACCATGATATGATAATCAACTGTAAAACTCTTCCCACCAAGAGACTCGGGAGAAGAATTAAAGTTTAAAATACGCCCGGATACTAATAAAGCAGTTTATTCGCACTTTACAATTTCGCAACAATTCTTTAAGACAATATACAGCCGTTGGATAAAAATGTATTCGAAAAAGTGTCCGGATCGTTTTTTTTTTTTTTTTATCTTGGCTATGACATGCGTTCAAGAAATCAATTACACGTTATAGAAGCGATCACTTTTCGACTACAAAATCTAATCAAATTAAACATAAATTAAAATCATCTACATTAATAGCATTAATACAATTTGCTTACACAACTTTTGCTTTATTATACGAACAGCCGGAACAGTTTGAAACGGGAATAAAATATGATAACTGCGTGTATCGTTATTTCGCGTAATTATTTTTACGAGAACATAATTCTATTGTCATTTGTCATATTAAGAAACGTAACTCATTTAGCTTAACATTATCGTATAACCTTATTTTTGTGCACTTGGGCATAGGTAGAAAATTTGAACAATATTGTATTATAATTATTAATACAAAGATCTAACACTCAGAAAAAATTCCTTCGATCCGGTCGGATTCGAACCGACGTCTTCTTGCACACCGTGCCAGACGCTATACCAACTAAGCAACGGATTGAAAAATTTTTTCTGAGTGTTCGATCTTTGTATTAATAATTATAACAAACTAGTGGAGTAATTTCACAAAAAATAATTGAATATCAATTCAATAAAAATTTAATTAATACAGTGAATAGCGACATCTCTCGCCAGAACTGGTAGCTGTAAAGGACTAACTGGGTGATAAATATTTCATAGATTTCTCATAGATGGCGCTACGACTAAAAAGTCGTTGAAAAACCAAATACAAAGACACGACGCATGCACATAGAAAAATTCGTGAGGTCCGTTGGTTCGTTCCGTTGCTTAGTTGGTATAGCGTCTGGCACGGTATGCAAGAAGACGTCGGTTCGAATCCGACAGGATCGAAGGAATTTTTTCTGAATGTTCGATCTTTGTATTAATAATTATAACAAACTAGTGGAGTAATTTCACAAAAAATAATTGAATATCAATTCAATAAAAAATTAATTAATATTGTATTATTTTGTTATTCCGTAAGTAACTGCTTAAAAATCACGAAAAAAATTAAAAAGTTGTATTGGTACCTAAAGATCTTAAATATGATATAACACTAAAACTGTGATAATGGCTGTTATCTTGTTCTCCGGAGATGGCGACATATATGCTAACGAAAGCTATATTAGTCAATTTTTCACTTTAACGCGCTTATCACTTGCAATAACTATCGCATATAAATAAATTAAATAACCGATTTGATTGGAGTATTAACGATTAGAGAACAAAATGGCAACACAAAATGATATTGGCGGGATTAAAAAAAAAGAGGAAGCACAGATTAGGTTAGTGGGTGCCAGTTGGTGATCCTTGTGAATATAGTGTTTTGTGAGTTTGTGAGATTAGCGAGAGATGGAACGGGGGACAGGCGTTTTTCAGAAATATACTTTTAGTACGTTCATGATATACATATAATATATAATAATAATGTACTTACAATGTATTTAATTTCATGTAATTATTAAAAATTATATCTAATCTAAAAATTAAATCTTAAAAATTAATTGATCTATCAGCAGCATGTAATTTATATGTAGTAATAATTAAATAAATAAAATAAATTAAGTAGTAATTAATATGAATCTATCGTTTAATTTTAATGTATGAATACATTGGTAACATATATATTTAATCTTTTTTGTGTGGTGCGCTAACGACGATAATAAAACCTATTTAGACTCATACGAAGATCTGTAACAAACGTTGATTAACTTTCAGCTAAATCAATGGCACATTTCCTAATTAATTTGTGATACTACGTAATGATTTACCAATGAGGTAATGAACAACGGAACTCACAATATTATGTATCGTCATGAGGTGTCATTCTAAATTTCCTTTGTCCATGGTAAATACAGTCTACTTAAAAAGTTCTTCATTAAGTAGATGAGAATTTACAAACACACTTCACTCCGAGTTACTTCATAAGTTTCTCACAGGTGCGCTGACGGCAAAAAACGCTGATTAAATCCAATACAAAGACAAGCAAACAAACAAACAACGCACACACTCAGACCTGCACTAGGGAAACCCCGTATTGCGGGTGCCATGGACATACACATAGGTTGACAACTACAAATTACACCAAAACTCACGAGATAAATAAATGTAGACCATACAAATGTTTCTCGGCAGTTTGGCATGACAACCGTTCGACCACGGAGGCAGTTAACAAGCGTTAAGACAACAGTTATGTTAGTTATGAGCGGTAACCCCGACATGACAACAGACACTGGCTCTCGAGTCCAGTCACATCGGAGGAATTTTTGTTCGTGTTCGATCTTTGCATTAATAATAATAAAATATAAAATAGGTTTTGGCAAATTTTATGACAATTATTTATTTATTTAGAAATAAATAATTGGGCATTGCACCCATCTTACCTGACGTAAAATGACGATGATGGAGCATGCACACTTATTAAATAATGCCTAATTGCTCTCGCCTTAAAAAAGTCCAAGTTATAGCTTTTTGGGAATAACTTTGCAGACAGGCAATTCCATTGCATAGCCGTTCGCCATACAACAGTATTAGCTTAATGCGTCATGAAAATCCTTAGAATATCCACAACATTAGAGTTGGAACCTTCGTCTAGTCTGCCGATGATGAAAGGGGGAAGGCGGAATTATTCTAGTCTGTGGTATTTCCTGTAGCACTTTAGAAATTTTTATTAGGTACTGTATCGTTGTTTGCAGGTTGCGGTTGTGTTCTTATTTCGGTATGCCTAACGTTGTGTAACTTACCGAATTTTTAGGTTTTCGCGATTGCTTCACATTGGCAATTGAACTATTTTTCGATCTTTAATCGCGTAAATTTGTTTTCCAAACAAATGAATGTTTCGGGCTTTACAACCCTATGGTTGTACTTTCTCAATGTTTTGTCACAGGTCACGGTTGACTGAGATGAGAGAATATACAACATGTTCAATAAACCCTGTAAATACTTATGGACAACAACGGAAGCCGAAATAAAAAAACAGCGACAATCGTTTTAACTTCCTTTCGCACGGAATTTCAATTGGATATCAAGCCGAAATTCGTTCGAAGACCGTGATTTAATACAAGTGTTTGCGGAAACCCTTATCCGAAACGCCAAATGACAGATTTCGTGTTGAAGTTAGGTAGTAAGTGGGTATTATTTTTCATAGTAAAACTGATATAATATAAAACCAACGATAGAGTAATTACTATCCCAACGGTTGTCACTATACAATATGTATATTGATACAGAAATTTATACATTAATGTTAATAAATAAAAACCGAAAAGACACTGAAAAGAATAATGTAGGCTATGAAAAGTGTCCGATCCCAATGTCGGAGAGCGAACAAAAAAAAATCAACGATAGTTTAAGAGGTGCAGGTATTGTTTGAATATTGAATCCGGACTCTTGAATCTGAAATACGAGAAAATGAAATAAAGATACGACTTCGAAAATATTGCTCACACATAGCTGTCTGTCGGATGATTCACATTTATGCACTTTGTTACACTGCCCAAAATCAATAAGCTAAAGTGGTAGTTTGCGGGACGTGTCTGCAGGAGGGCTGATAACTGATGGAGCAGGCTTGGTCTAGAGGGGCGACCACGTCACGGCAAACGTAATATAAAGATGGACGAACGACCTGAGACAAGTGGCCGACAGCGGCTGGATGCGGGCGGCACAGGACCGGAAGAGTTGGCGAGCTCAGTGGGAGACTTATGCCCAGCAGTGGATGCGTATAAGCTGATGTGGTTACACTGCCCATTTTAGTATTAGACCTTGGTTAATACTTCGTAGAAATAATACAGGGTTCACAACACAAGAAAAACACTTGCCTTATTTAAAATAGAAATAAATAGTCATTGCATTTTTCTAACACCTGATTTATTTTTTATATCAAGATTGTTTTTTCACATTTTTTAAGTATTATTATTTCCCCAATGGTGGCCACTAGGCTTGGGCCAGTGTCTACCCTCGATCTCCGACCGACATCCGTCCGAAACAATTACTGCCAAATAAGCAATACTTGACCAAATGAAAAGACGCGTGATGCGAATGAAGCTTCATTCTTGATACTTGTCTTTTAATTTTGTCGAATATTACTTATTTCACAGTAATTGTTTCGGACGGATGTCCGACGGAAATCGAGAGTAGACCCCCAGTTTCGATGTATGTTGTCAGTTTCTCGACGAACCCGTCGAGAACCCTCTCAGTTTCTCGACAGGTTGCGTTGGAGCGACCGTGCTCTCTAAGTTTAAAACCATTGTTATACTCTTGCCAAATTCGATATAGCCAATATAAATACTTTTAAATATTACTAAAATTTTGTTGTTATAATTTTGTTGACATAACTAATAAGGAAATGAAACTATTTTTCCGGGTAATTAGTTCTATTTCTTAACTAATAAGTTCAAATAAACATAAAACTGGGTCATTTTAATGATAATAATTGTAAAATGTCAAAATAATAGCAAATGTCAAAGATTAAACCAACATGTGCTAAAAACCTAATCTCATTGTTTTTAATCGATATCAAAAAAGGAAGAGGTGTGTGTGTGTGTTACTGTGTTTTTCTTGTATGTATGTTATGCGATAACTCCGGATTTGTCAACCGATTTTGATGATTCTTTTTTGTTGGAAGGAGGGTATATTCTAGGGTAAATATTAAGGGTCCGTAAATATTAAGGGTGACAAACTAGGGGATGAATCCGGTATTGTGCACGTTCCGGTAACCGATTTCAATAAAACTTGGTAAATAGATGTAATTCCACGTACTTTTGAGGTCAGTTTTTTTAATACTCTGTACTGAGTTTATTAAAACCATCATTCTGATTAACTAAGTATTTTCGAGACAGACTGTTATTCTAAAAATGTAACAAATGCGGAATATGACAATTTTAAAAATGCACTTATTACAATAAACAAGTGAGTATGTTATCTTCTTCTTTTTCCCGTTATAGAATTGTAAAACAATCCTTAAATCAATGGATTAGTTTTAACTGCAAGCAGCGTAATTTGCGCATAAGCAATGTATTGGTATTAATTTTTTTGTAAGACCCCTGACAGCATGTGATGGCAGCTTTTGTGGCTTTCATTGGCTGTTTTATTTGTAAACTATTTTACATGTGAATAAACAATAAAAAATCGAACATAATCGATATTTTAGCGAAATTGAGTTGTTAATAGATCTGGGATTAGTGAAACGATCTACAACCCCGTTTATTCAGTTTTTTATTATCTTATTTTTTATGTGACAATGTTATATTATTATTATAATGATATTTGTTCTTTTTTTTTATAATATCAAGTGACGGGACGAACGAGTCGTGTGCCTGACGACACGCCTGTCCATAACAGTTGCAATGCCACTTAGAGCTTTGAATCGCAAAGATCTGAGGACACTGCCACTGCGCCCGTCACCGTGTGACATAAGTTGACAAGTCCCATGTGCCTGTGATTTCATCAACACCCTTACCCTTCAAAATCGGAACGCAGTAATGCTAACATGCTAACATATAACATTTATAAAATTAACTGCCTCTGTGGCCGAACGGTTACCATCGCACTGCCACGCAGAGGTCCCAGGTTCGTTTCCCGGGCCGGGAGAAATATTTGTATGGCCTACAAATATTTCTCTCGTGAGTTTGGGCGAAATTTGTGGTTGTCTATGTGTGTGTCCATGGCACCCGCGACACAGGGTTTCCCTAGTGCGGGGCTATGTTGAGTGTGTGCGTTATTTGTTATTTATTTATTTATATAAACTGCTTGGCAGCAGAAATAGGTAAGGTCTCTACTGCTGCTACGTACATACAAGGAGGGCAGTATTATGGTCGCCATATTTAAAATTACAAAGGCTTCATCGTATCACTCATAATGCCAGTGAATACGCCGATTATTTTGGCATTACCTGGTTTCTTATCGGAAGATCGATTGTTTGATTTTACGTTGTTCTCATTATTTTCCTATTAGTGTATTGTTTCAATTGAGAATATGTGTCCAGTAATAAGCGATTTTAGCAATGGAGCGATATACGCCTAATGGTCTGGACTTTGCCGGAAAAGTTATCTAACAATAATGTTGTTGCCACAGCAACATTATATTGTAGTGATGAGTTGCATAGTTGAATTGCTTTATCTTCAAAGTTTCCTTAAGTTTTCAATTCTGTAGGGCTTGCACAAACAAGCGCGACTTGCGCGAGAGGGACATAAAACGCGAGGTCTGCATGCGAGAATAGCAGTATGTCGCACTTTATGTCGCTCTCGCGCTAGTCGCGCCCTATCGTGCCAACCCTACAGGAATACACACCCTTTGAGTAATAAGGTCACATTATAAATGGCAACTTTTCAGGAGAGTGGTTTAAAGAGTCTACACAGAAGCACTTGATAATTGCACTGTAAAGTCCGTACTTCGATTTTTAGCCAACTTCAAACAAAGTAGGAGGTTCGCAATTCGACTGTTTATTTTTCGTATGTATCTTACGCATAATTTGTGAATCAATTTTGATAATTCTTTTTTGTTGGAAAGAGGGTACCTCGGTATTAGTCCCATTTAAATTTGAAGAAAATATTCCACCTCTAAAGGTGGCAAACTAGAGGACGAAACGAAACAAAAAAAAAATTGGCAAATTGATGTAATTCCACGAATTAAATGAGAAAAAAATAAGATAAAGTTGAGATCCATATAGTAAAACGGGTTACCCGTACTATTTATCATATTCTAATATTATTTTACGGTAAACGCTGTCTGTTACTGTCCATGAACGTGTTAAAAGGTTGTAAGAATAGGGCGTAATTCGTTTTGGTCAATTTCCGGAGTTTATTAAGTATTTTTAATTATGTTTACAAAGTATTTTGCATTTTATACTTGTTTTTGTATTTCCAAATTTTTTGTAATGAAATTAAGTTCAAATTATTTACTTCCTGTTATTAATCATAACAATAATTAATTTTTCCACTCCCAAAAACAACGTAATAGCTAATTATACGATTTTGGGATATCTAATTAAGTGAGTGACTTTCGCTCGTGTTAGGTTCGAAAAAGCGATTGTTACGAATCGTATATAGAGTATATATTTACGACTTTTTTTTATGATATCAAACGACGGGATGAACAAGTCGTGCGTCTGGTGGTAAGCGACATGCCTGTCCATAGCAGTTGCAGTGCCACCAGATCTGAGATGCACTGCCACTGCGCCCGTCAACCCGGGACGTACCCATGTGCTTGTTATTTCACCAGCACCCCTTTAAAACCCTTTAAAACTGGAACGCAGTAATGCTCCATTACTGTTTAGCGGCAGCTATAGGTAAGCTTTAGATAAACGATTTTTTTTATTGTATTCTATTTCTTTTACATGAAATACTTTTAATTTTCTTTACTGCCTGTACTACTGAAAGGGGGAGAATGGAGTGCCATTGCACAACATTTCGAGATAGAAATATATTTATTTTTAAGCGTATACGATAAATATAGTTTTCATATTTAAGATTACACTTATGATCAGCGTGTTGCGCCTGTAACTTGCGTACAAATATTACTTATTAGCAAATATTATGCAATGTTCGCATTTATTCTTAAAAACATGTTACATTACCTGTAAAATTGAAATCATATCGTATTACATTATATACCTATTTTTTAATTGTATAATATAATTAAAGAAAAATTGTAATTGAATAAAAAAGCATGTCAAAATAATAAATATGTAGAGGGTTATGCAGGCTTTAAAATTTAAATAACAAAAACTAATTTACATTATAAAAAACATTTTGTCAGAAGGAATTCAAATAGTACTTTCTTAAATCTAGACGTAGATAACATTTTTATATCCTCGGGTAATAAACACATTATATAATTTTACGCACATGTTATAGCCATTTCTTTGGAACCATGTGGTGTACGTGTGTTGGGCCGAACAATCGGGATATCGGGTTAAAAAAAGGAATATTTTTTGAAGTCAATAAATAACTATGTTTTTTGACAAGAATACACATCTCGAATATATATACAAGGAAGGAAGGGACAATATTCTTAGTTAATTAAATAAGGGGTTGCAGCTATCTCGCATACCAGAACCACACATCACCTTTACGCACCACTCTGTAGGATTAAAGCTCGACTTATGTGAACAGAGTTACCCCAGACAACAATTACATACCGCAGAGTCGAACACACATAACCGTGGTAGGCCATCATAGCAGTTTTCTGGTCACAGATATTTTTTAAACGGTAAACTGCGTAGGTACACTAGTTTGTTAATTTTTTCACAAACCGATTCAAGATGTTCTGTCCAGGGCAAATGTGTGTCGAGCACTTAGAGGAAGGAAAAAGTCGAGCATGATGCCAAGAAACTTCGTTGCCAAAGTCAAGGTTAAAGAATCACTTATTTTATAGGTAACAAATTTACACTTGACAATGTCACATATAAGCTACTGCTCGTTCACTACGCTGACTTCCGTGACAAGAACGAACAAGAAACTCTGGGAAAGTGTATCACTTTGAATCAAATTTGTGTGGAATCTAGAGCCCTGTCATCTTCCCATACATCTTTATCTAACGCTTAGTCTTCAATTTTGTAATAAGACATTTCAATCAAAATATTTTTAATGTAGTTTTTAAACGTAGGAAATGATAATATATGCTCCGGAATCTTATTGTAATAACGTATACAGTTCCCCATAAAAGAGTCGATCGTGGTACCACGAGTTTGGACTTGGCTCTAAGGATAATATTATGGATATTTTCTTTCTTATTGAAATTATGTATATTTTTACGGGCATATTAAATATTTGAGTAAATGTACTGTGATGCCACAGTCATGATACCAGTCTCCTTAAACTTTTCTCTGAGAGAAACCTCGAGAAAATTGATAACCTAAACGGCATACAGAACGAATCGCTCGTTTGCAATACAAATATGGTTTGAATATCTGTCGCTTTACCCCACATGAGAATCCCGTAGGACATTATGCTTTGAAATGTATTA
>NW_020654972.1:7662348-7696815 GCF_003589595.1 Hyposmocoma kahamanoa | reverse complement strand
TTTACCTCGATGACCTACTGAATGAATCATTTAAGGACAACTCTAATTTTTTTTTCAAGGTCAAGGTCAAGGTCAAGTCAAAGTCTAATCAAAACAATATGTCGTTAGTTCGTAAGAAAATTCCACTTGAAATTTTCATATTGATTAAACTCTACTGCTCATTCTTATGGCAGATTCCCTGAGAAGAATATGTCGCTATTCAATTGTATTTAATTTTTTATTAAATTGATATTCAATTATTTTTGTGTGAAATTACTCCACTAGTTTGTTATAATTATTAATACAAAGATCTCACTCAGAAAAATTCCTTCGATCCGGCCGGATTCGAACCGACGTCTTCTAGCATACCAATTCTTCTAGCATGCAAATTCTTTTTTTTGTTTGAAATAATGTACTCTTGTGGTGGTCCCATTGTTACCAAGTCAGAATCTGACGAGGGGATCCCATGAAAATCGAAGGAAATCCTCAAATATTATGTTCATGTTCGTGTATTCACTAATTTCTCGATCAATTGTGCACTGATTTTGAAAATTCTTTTGTTTGAAAGGGTATACTCTCGAGAACAGCATCAGGGAGTGGTCCTTGATGCTGTTCTCGAGAGTATATCCTGGGTTCGTTTCGGCTATCACAAGTTACTAATTATTTTCCGCAAATAAATGTCGACTTTTCACTTGACACAATACGTGTATGATCAACAAATCACCATGATCATGACAACCAGAAAAGAAAATATAAAATGTACAAAGGAGGCCGGTAACGGTAAGGGTCCCATTGTCACCAAGAAGTCAGAATCTGACGAGGGGATCCCATGAAAATCGAAAAAACCCGACAAGCAAACTTTTGAGGTGGATTTTTTTCAATGAAAAAGTTACAATTATTATTCCTAATGTCAATGTTATGTTTGTTACTATTTTACAAAAATCAACTACCCACTACATTAACTTACAAATAAATGGACGACGGGTCTAATACAAAATCCACGAAAAAAATGTCCCAAGTCAACCTATTCGAAATTTAAATTGTAATGTCATCGCAGTATCGCGCTGTCAGTCGAACAAATGAAGACTAAAGCGGAGTTTGGCGCTCTGTATACGATTTTAGCGCCTTACAAGTGCGGACACTTTTTAGCGCGGACCCGACGTCCATATAATTGTAAGTCAGTTTTACCTATTATTCTAAATAAATATCCGATTGTAAATAACACTCACATTCATACGTTTATACTCACTTCATAATAGATTATCATGATGGGTCACTCAACCATACGTTCGTTCCGCTTTTCGTTCCGCGTTCGGCCTGCGACATGATTTGATCTGTCCAGCGACTAGTAACAACAATCCATATAAATACGTCCCCGATAAACAATTCGGTAGGTATTCATTACTCAGCGAAGCGTGGTGCTTCCTATGATAATGTAACCAGCATTACCCCTGCTAGTGATGAAAGAGACTCAGTCTTTTAAGGCCTTTTAAAAAAACCTCTAATAATTTTTAACGCCTCACGACTAGTCTAGTCTTTTAACCCTCAAGTGTTGAGTCATAAGACTAAAACTGAAGACTAATTCGAATCAAAGTCTTTTAACCCTAGGAGGCTTAAAAGACTTATAGGTCTTAAACGACTGGCGCCTCATAGCCTCATGAGTCGCGAGTCATGAGCCGTATGGCGTGTTTTTCTTTCTACCCACAAGATATTTATTCTACGATTGATGGATAACGTTAACGTAGCTTTGTTCACAGAAGTCAGTTAATTATAACCAATTCAAGAATTTGTTTTTTGGGAATTATTTGTTTCTTTAATATATTAATATAAAAATAATAATATATTTAATATATGTATGTACATAATACAAATAATTTATTAATATAAAAATAAATAAGGATACAGAACCTTTTTTTTTTTTTTTTTTAAAAATAAAAAATTTTTTTTAAATTTTTTTATTTAATATACTTTCGTTTGACCATAATGATGAATGAAACAATTGAAAATTGAAATGAAAAAATTATTTATGAACATATTAAGTGGAGGTCCACAGTCTCTGCTTACCCCTGAATGTGTGACAGGCGACATTTTTATGTGTATAATTATTCTATGTATTACAGATAAATTGTATCTCACTACTGTGCACGGGTTTTTAAAGAACTTTAAACAAAATACCAGGACTTCATAATAAGAAAAGTGGTTACAGACCAAACTAAAAAAGAGAGCACGTTAGAACTGGATTTTCATAGACTTTTAAATACTGGTTGTATTTCATTACTTTAATTTACTCACAGAAAAAGTATTGTATCATTATACACTTAGGTCTTAAAATCTCATACCTATAGCTTAAATCACTCTTTGAATCCTAATTTTTATTATAAGTAAATAAACATGATTATTTACTACATACTACGTCATTTTTATTTTAAATAAATTTGGAATAATAAATAACTTCGGGTTAGTTGTTTAAGTCGTATAAGTCTTTTAGTATAACGACTGAGTCTTATTAATAAAAACTCGAACCTCCAATCATAATTTTAGAGTAGAGTCCTGTAAAATGGAGTCTAGTAGTTTATAAAACGCCTTAAAAACTGAGTCTCTTTCACCGCTAGCCCCTGCTTATGCAAGTCTAGAAACATGTCGAAATTTTGAGACTTTATTAGAACAAGCTCCCAAATATGATACCCACATAGACAACCACAAATTACATCCAAACTCCCGAGATAAATAGATGTAGGCCTACTTAGTAGGCCATACAAATTCTTCTCCCGGCCCGGGAATCGATGGCGAATGACCCGGCCAGCGCCTCTGAGTGGCGGACCAGCAAGGTAACCGAACGGTCACGGAGGTCGTTTACCAAAAATTGACCAAGAATTTAGATTTTTTTTCCGGTTCCAAAATATACCTGTGTAAAAAAGTTATTTCCCCAATTTTTCGAGATACGACAAGATTGCTTTCCAGTGTCGATATGTTACAAAAAGGTGTGCTATAACTGCCTCTGTGGCCTAACGGTTACCATGCTGGACTGCCACGCAAAAGCTCTACATTATTTCTCTCGTGAGTTTGGGCGTAATTTGTGATTGTCTATGTGTGTGTCCATGGCACCCGCGATACAGGGTTTCCCTAGTGTGGGGCTATGAGTGTGTGCGGTATTATTATTAGATTTAAAGATTTATTTCTCACTAAGATTTTCCTTCCTTAAGATTTTCGCTTAACATGAGTAAAAATGTTGAACAGTTGAAAACTGAATATCGAGCGACAAAGGTTAAGTATTAAATTATTGTACAATATGTGGGTAGTTGTTAATTAAAATGTGAGTAAGTTCAATCAATCACTAACATGAATGTTGGTATACAAAATTAACAAAGATACATGGAACGGGGAATAATAAAAACGACATGCAAGTAGTTTAATTAGAACGAGACTTTTTTTTTTTTTTTTTTATACATGACAGGCAAATGACTCCACTCCACCAGATGTTAAGTGGAAAGTGGTATCCAAACGCGAAGGAACCTAGTGCAGCGTAAACCATAACATTGACATTAGGAATAATAATTGTAACTTTTTCATTGAAAAAAAATCCACCTCAAAAGTTTGCTTATCGGTTTTTTTCGATTTTCATGGGATCCCCTCGTCAGATTCTGACTTCTTGGTGTCAATGGGACCCTTACCGTTACCGGCCTCCTTTGTACATTTTATATTTTCTTTTCTGGTTGTCATGATCATGGTGATTTGTTGATCATACACGTATTGTGTCAATTTTACCTAGTTTGGTATTTTTAATTATTATTTTATTAAGGTTATTATTTACAATAATTATTATTACATCATTCAACAGTTTAAAGTGCTGACAATTATAAATTGCAAACTCAAACAAACGGAAATGCGATTAAGGAAAATTAAAACTGTAATAAAGACAACAACGAAAGATACGAGTATGTATGATGCATGAAATTTTACCAAATCGAGCACGTGGGCCGGCCACGCGTGTCATTATTGCGTTTGGTCTAAGCAAAATAACTTTTTTTTACATAGCGAAAAATTTATCATTGTTCAGGCGCTACACAGGGCGCACTATTAGTTTCCGGAACTGACCACTTACATAAACAATATTTAAAAAGTAATTACAACATTTGAAAATGGAACTCTTTGGCCGTAGAATACAGTTTGTTTAATCTGACTGTCACTTGTTTTTATATTGCGGCGTCATTTTAGAAATTGGTTGTCTACATTACCATTTATTTAACTGGTGAAAATTTCCGTAGTATGATTTTTCTACGACTTTAAGTGTAATTTAACAGCTCAGCGGAGCTTCGCTCGGCTTCTAACTGCTTTTGGCGATGAAGCACCTTGCAAGACGACTATTTATAGCTGGTTTGCAGAATTCAAACGCGCTCGTGTGAATCTCAGTCACGAATTTCGTGATGGTCGCCCGTCTATTGCTGTGAACAACAAAAACATCGATGCTGTGCGCCGTATGATCAAAACGGACAGGCATATGACATACCATGAGATTCGTTATGCCTAGGCCTAGGCATGAGTAAAATACAATCAATACTACACGAACATTTGGGTGTGAAAAAGCTGTGCTCTCGGTGGATCCCACACAATTTGAATAAGGTTCAAAAAACGGGTCGCGTCACTTGGTGCAATGCCATGCTTACCAGATTCAACGAAGTGGCGTCAAATTTGGTGTGAGTCTTAGTAAGTGGCGCGCGTGCAAAGTGCCTGTAAGCGGATGATTGCTTCTTTTTTTAGTAAAACTGGACACGTGGCTACTGTTGCTTTGGAGAATCGTTGTACCGTGAATAGTGATTGGTACACGACCATTTGTTTCCCGGACGTTATTGACATACTCCGTAAAAACAACCGTAAACGCCGTATCTTGCACCACGATAATGCCAGTTCTCATACGGCCAGACAGACAAATGAATTTTTGGAGTGAACAACGTTGACCTTAAGAGCCATCCCGCATACAGTCCCGACCTGGCACCTTGTGATTTGTATTTATGTCCAAAAACTAAGTGTGTGTGTGTGTGTGTGTGTGTGTGTGTGTGTGTGTGTGTGTTTGGGTGTGTGGGTGTGTGTGTGCGCGTGCGCGTGCGTGTGCGTGTGTGTGCGCGCGCAGCTTTCACATTAAATAAAAATAGGGTTGTCTTGTCTTAGGGTTGTCGTATTTGAAACATCCTGACATTCAATAAAAATAATTACAATTATTAAATCGTCATCTTTAGTCAGCTGCTGGTAGCTGTAAAGGTACCTGGCTGAGGGAACAAATAGATTTCTCACAGATGGCGCTACGGCAAAAGTCATTAAAAAACAACAAGGACATAGAAAAATTCGTAAGGTCCACTGGTTCGTTTGGTGGCTTAGTTAGCATAGAGTTAGGCACGGTTTGCTAGAAGACGTTGATCGAAATCCAACCGGATCGAAGGATTTTTTTCTGAATGTTCGATCTTTGTATTAGTAATTATAACAAACTAGTGGAGTAATTTCACAAAAATAATTGAATACCATGGTGGTGAAACATTCAATAAAATTATAAAAATATATATCTTTTTCATAATTTGTATGTAATTTGTAGATATTAATTAAGAACAAACTAAGATCCAAGACGTCGGAGATCGGATAACTAATTTAAAATGGAGCCGGGTAGGACATATTGCCAGATGTGGTGATGACATATGAAAAAACGTAAAACGATAACCGAATGGTGGCCAAGAAACGGTTATGTGCGACGTCAAAGGACATCGTTAAAGTTACGGACCGTAGATGGATGAGACTAGCCAGGATCGTGGTGGATGGAGCAGTGGGTGAAGTCGAGTTGTGGGTGATTAATTGAAAAAAGAAAAAGTTTGGTGACCGAAAAAATATAACAGTATGCAGAGACTAAATGTAGAGTTTATGGAGTTGACGCCGGCGCCGTCTAGTGAAATAAAAATGTCTCGCAGTTGAATAGAATGCACGGGATCTCTAACGGTAAACTAAAAGCGATACACTCGTGTAGATACCAATTTCACTATTAGTCATTAGTCATAATTATTATTATACTATTATTATAATAATTATATTATTATACAATTATTATTCATAATTGTTAATCATAATTATTAATAATATTTATTAATCAAGGCTTCAGCTCTACTAACATTGCAAAGAACCTTCTAAAATGTTGTCAGAAGTAAATAAATAGTTATTAAGTGTTATTAAATTAATAAATTAGTAGTTTATGTGACTGTTACATAATGAAACTCGTGAGATGTTTTTATATAAACCCACACTCGACTTTTAATGCCTAATTATATACAGTTACATAAACTGGATTATCTACACACATATTATAAGCTCTCTGTGATGTGTTCAGGAACCGCATGTTACAACTGGCGAAATGGCGGCAAATAAAAACTTTTCTCACGCATGTCACACAACCGTAGGTTTTATTTTTAATTCATAGACAAACTAGAATCGGGCCCAACTATCATATCGTTCGATATCAAGTAACGTGTGATATTGTCTCGACGAAACTTCATCTCGACTGATGTTAGAATTGAGGTTCAATCAAATTATTTTGTTTTTCAGATGTTCGAAATTTGAATGTATTAATAAAATCGAATTCGATGCTATTATGAAGCAATAATAACATTTTCACAGATAAGAAATTTGTTCTAACAAAACAGTTTATCTTTATGCTAGTCGTAATTTCCTTTTTTTGAACACATCATAGGGGATTTATGAGATTATGTGTGTAGATAAAAATAAAAAGACTTTATTGTTCAACAGAAAACATACAACCTTAGAATAATAACGCATAGAATGATAATTTCATATCAAACGAATTGTCACAAGTGAGGCATAAATCAAATTCATGTAGGCCAGCTTTAGTAGTAGGTTAATTTTCGGTTTTAGTGAATATTTATATAAAAATACAAGTTGTACCGCGTTACTTCCTTGTAGAATGTGATGTTAGTATCTATTATATGTTTGTCTGACGTATTTTTACACTCATTTACCGCACATTTCGTCATTTTTAGCTAAAATTCTTGAGCTGTTCGCGGTGCAAGTTGACCTTGAGCACTGACGGCCCGCCCGCTCGTGTAGGCCCATTGGGAGCGCTTCAATTTGCCTCACTTAGCGTGTGCGGGCTAGGTTTCTATACGTTATTATTCTAAGCATACAACAATGTTTAAGACAAAACAATGCTTAAATCTATGTCGAAGAAAAGGTAATAGCCTCAGCAATAGTTTCAGGATTTAACTGGCAACTATTCGCTGCTGGAGACATCCTAGCATATAGAGACGTATTGTTAACTCATTAATATTAAAAAATCGTTAACTTTTCTTTTTGATTGATTCAGTTTTATTCACTTGACAAACACGTCACTGTACAACAAACGTCGCATCATTATTTTTCAAAGTGACAATAGCAGCCATTGACTTACAATTATATGGACGTCGGGTCCGCGCTAAAAAGTGTCCGCACTTATAAGGCGCTAAAGTCGTATACAGAGCGCCAAACTCCGCTTTAGTCTTCATTTGTTCTACTGACAGCGCGATACTGCGATTACATTACAATTTAAATTTCGAATAGGTTGACTTGGGACATTTTTTTCGTGGTTTTTGTATTAGACCCGTCGTCCATTTATTTGTAAGTCAATGATAGCAGCTGTTAGTTTGTAATATTTTTTGTTTATGATACACAGTCACGGGAAGAACAAGTGGTGCACCTGGTGGTAAGCGACACGCCTGTCCATAACCGTTTAGTGCAACTTAGAACTTTAAATCGCAAATATCTGAGGGACACTGGCGCCACATTGCGCCCGTCACCCTGAGATAAAAGTTGACAAGTCCCATGTGTCTGTAATTCCACCAGTCTTACCATTCAAAACCGAAACGTTTTAATGCGCACATTACTTACATTACATACTACTACTATCTAATTAAAAACTCCTCTATTGTAACTACCCTGTTCTTAACTACGTTGTAATGTGTTTTGTGGCGGTGGAGACAGTCTGTCTCTTTGCGTAATAATCATTGACTTACAATTATATGGACGTCGGGTCCGCGCTAAAAAGTGTCCGAACTTATAGGGCGTTAAAGTCGTATACAGAGCGTCATTCACGCTTTAGTCTTCGTTTGTTCGACTGACAGCTAAGCAAGCAAAATTAGACAGTACTGCGATGACATTACAATTTAAATTCAACGTTTTAGCTTTTTCATATTCCTTTACATGTCACTACGTTTAAATAGGTTGACTTGGGACATTTTTTTCGTGGTTTTCGTATTAGACACGTCGTCCATTTATTTGTAAGTCAATGGTAATAATAGAGAGTCTAAGAGCGTTTACACACGGCGAGCGTTTTGGCTCGAGATTTCGTAAGTGATTCGTTATGATACCCGCGGAAGTTAGTGCCTTAAATGTTGTAAAGGAAGTGGGCAGTTAGCCACTATCCGGCACGGTGAAGTGACAATTGGATTATACTGAATTTGTATCCCGTTCTTCACTAATTGAATGACTAATATACTATTTACTTGTCACTACCGAGAATTGCGGTGAAAATTTAAATTTGAATTATTTAAATATTTTTTTAATATGTTCCTTATTTGTATTTCCGAATACGTTCATATAGGTAGTGTTGGTTGGTTTAAGTGGTATAAGTCTAAGGAAACAGTGGAGGATAATGATTCTACTACACAAAAAAAATTCATAATTGTAACTTTTTTATAAATTTTTTTTTTATCCGCCAGTTGGTGTAATTACATCTATTTGCTTTATTGAAATCGGTTATAGGAAGTAGCGCCAAACCGCATTCATCTAGTTTGCCACTCTTAGAGATGGAATACTTTCTTCAAATTTAAATGGCACCACTAATAATCATTAAAATCGGTTCATAAATGCCAGAATTATTGCGTAACATACATACAAAAAAATACAGTCGAATTGAGTACCTACTCCTCTTTTTAAGGTCGGTTAAAGATTATCTGTTTCTGCTTTGACAGTAGTAAATTTCTGTTTAATTGAGCAGCAAGTATGGAGAAAAGAATAGCTATGACCCCCAAATTTTGCTCTGTGATTGTCACACTGGTATTTGAAAGGCTGCCTGTTCGTAGCTACACACTGCACATTTCTAGGTTCTTTGTTATCAATTTGTGAATTTTGTTTGTTTTCTTGACTTATACTATTGATCTGAAATATATAATGTTCCCTTTTTGTCTTAAGAAAGGGAAACCCGAACGTACGTTTCCTTAATGGCAAGCACATTTCAACTTTTGGTTGTCTTGGCCATTTTGTGGCCAAAGTTTTTCCTGGGAAGATTTTTCGTGACTTTATGTTCGAACTAATTATAAAACCATATTGATAAACCAGCGTATTATCTGTCTACGTTCATGAAGGAGGAGTTTTGGCCGAAGGGTATCGTACACCGGCTAGTCGGATACCTGACACCAGATTGCGCCACACGTCGCCGGCACGGCATAAGTGCCTTATTTAAATGAAAAATAAATAAATATAAATGCTACTTTCAGAAATAAAACCCTTCCCTTCGCAATAAACCATTCATCGTAATAGAACGTTTCATCCAATGTTTAGGGTAACAAATTATTCGCAATAAAATTGTATTTGCTTCTCATCTCATCACTTTTTGGCTACCAAAATTGCTGTTACGAGCGTGGCAAGCCTGTTTTTAAGAAATTACTAGAAATTTATTCCTAACAATATGACACATGTCGTGAGTCGAATACCGAAACGTGGGGTTTTTTATTTATTCTTCTTCTTTGCGTGTCTACGCGACACGCGAAGAAGAAGATTCTTTGACGTAGACATTTGTGAGAACCAGTACTCAGCGACTGACACAGCATTATCAGTGGCGTTGGACAGGTGTCATTGTGCAGGTGATGGGGCGCGCAGGACAAGACAAAAGATGTGGCACAGTTTGGGAAGATTCACCACAAATACATGCGCTGTCAGAGCTACAACCCCACCTGTGCTCTCTTTACTGCGGCCGACTTGGCTTCGCAGTCTATTTAGAGACTTCCAAGTGTGCCAAGGTAGGTTATGCCCAGGAGGGAGGTGTTTTTTTTATTTATAATACTAAGTAACGGGACGAATAAACCGTGTTACAGTGCCACTCAGAGCTTTAAATCACATAGATAGGGGGATACAGCCACTACGCCCGATACCTGAGACATAAGTTGACAAGTCCCATGTGCTTGTGATTTCACCAGAACCCTTACCCTTCGAATCCGGAACGCAGTAATGTTGCATCACCGCTTGGCGGCAGAAATAGGTAAGGTGGCAGTAATTATTGTTTTGAAGTGTAGTGAAGGTTGCAGTTTTTACCTAACCACCGGGTAACGTTTTTTGGGCAATTGTACATGAACATGGGCGTATGTTACTACCTGCAGCCCAAAACCACTAGTCATAAAAACTTAAACAATGTCTAAAGGACGCGAAATTGCTATCACACTTCATTTTTTACAAACATGTCTAGGCAAACGTGAAAAAACTTACCGATTAAGATATTTTACGTTAAGAGGGAGCATGCCAAAAAAATTTTGACGTTGGCTCCGCCCAAATTTGTGAAACAAATACGTGCCTGAAGTTCGCGTGACATGCGACAGGAGATGTTGAATTTTGCGCATTAAAAGTACCAAATTCGTTTTAGCGGAATAACTAACTCTAAAACTAAAGGGATTAAAATAAAATCCGTAGTGACAGTTGTCGATCATGCATAAATATAATTAATTATCTAATTTTTGTCCTAATAACCTGTAGCATTTCGAGGATAAATCGAAAAAATGTGAAAATTAGAGGTCATTTCGTGATTTTTATCTATCGAAGAAACTGTATTGTTTTATGTTTCTGATTAATGTCTATGCTTGAATGTATAGTGTAGTTACTCATACAATATTTTATTTTTAACTTCAAAGTGGATATACCCCTCTAAAATCAAATCGAAGATTAGGAATTTTTCCTCTGCTCCCTCTTAACTTTTTTCTATGTTTGACCCCTTTTCAGCGGTTTACGTTGTTCAAATTAACTATCAGGTACCAAATTAGTTAATGGTAATCACAAATTACACTTAGGGTATCTCTAAAACGTGGAAATCTATATAAATATGGCTAGCAAAGAATTTTTCCAAAGTTTGGCTAAATTAATAATTAATACAGTGTGGCATCAACTTTGCTCACTTAAAACGTTGCTAAAACGTTTGTTAACTTTTGCGGGTGTAAAGATTATGTTAGGATTAGACGGTTTGAATAAATCCTGTATTTTTGGCAGCCCAGAGTCCAGATTTTGATGGCCCAGAGAGTGGCAATGATGAAAAAATAAATAAAGAAGAATTAGCAAAAGATCGATTACGTAAAAAAATTAAAATAAAGAACAATACAGCATTCAAAAGAAAAAAAAATTTACAAAAAAAAAACGATAAGCAAAAAGAATAATTCAAAGCTTCAAAATTATGAGTACAAGAGCTCAGAGAGAATAACGATGAAAATGTCACGAAAACAGTCGTAAATATTATGAGAATTGAATTTTAAATATCTTTACTAAAGCATTAAAAAAATAGGGCAATTACAAAATGGTCTTATTCTAAATTTGTAATATTACTAAAGTTAATCTTTACTGAGACTGATTCACGTTTACGAACATTTAAATACGTATTTGTATGATGTTTCATTGTGTAAATAGAAGAAAGACAAAAAGACAGAAGACAGAAATATTATTAAAAAAAAGAAGAGTAGTGGAAATGAAAAAAAAAGTACGATGCACAAGTCAAACGTCTAAAGCTAGAAAAATACGCGACGAGACTATGAAAGTTATCAAAAATTTACGGCATAATGGCATAAAATTAACCAATTTTAATTTAAAAAAAAATGAAGTCATTATGAGGAAACGAGTAAAGAAACTGAATTTACAAAAACGAAAAGAAAAAACATTAGAAAAGAAAGTTAATAACTTAGTAAGAGACATTTCAAAATATTAAGTTCAGGAAGTACAAAAGATTATTGTTTAATGAAACACTCCCGCAGGAATTGAATTAAAAATACAAAAATCCAAAAAATACCGAAAAAAGGTTAATAAGTTTGTCAGCATGAGAAATTAAAATATAACGTAACAAAATTAACGAACTATAAATTCAATGGCTAGATTGACATGATTATGCCTTTGTATAATTTGAGTAAATTACTAATTTTATATTTATAATTTATTATTTCCATGTTTTGATGTTTTTAAGATGTTACCTACATTTTTTATTTTGAATAAACTGGACTGATGGCTACTTATACGAGTCTCTTTCTTTTCATAAATTTATATTTCTACGTAGTTTATTCCAACTCAGTTGTTGCGACAACTATAGATAAATCCAATTTTTGCTACAATTTATAAAAATTTAATTATGAAATTGTGATGAATTTTAGTATACATAAATGTATTTATTCACTTTTCACTCATAAAAATGTAATTACTTTCTACAAACACTCGTTACTATTATGTCATATTTTTTTTTTAGGTAAATATCATTACATTCCCTACACACGCATTACCATCCTGATACACTGCATTACCATCCACGCCTTCATTACCTTCCTTTAAATTATACCTAAAGTATATGGTCTCATAGAGTGTCTTTCTCTTACATTTATTGTTCATGGGTATACGAACCACTGTCATGTTTTAATTTCGACGAAAACGACAATATTTTGAATTTTAAAAAAATGTGCGAATTTGAACGACTCGTGAGAACCACCCTTACCTTTCATCACGATGGCAAATATATGCCATACTTCGGCTGCGTTTCCACCAGAGATGTGAAACGGTGTGATGGTTTCCACCAAATTTGTATGAGGTAACTGGGCGGTACTGGTTCGAGGATGTGTAGCAAAGCGTGAAACAAGCAAACTGTCCAAGGTACGGTGCAAGGATGAGTAGCGGACTCTATTCAGTTGTGCGCGGGTGGAGTACGGTGTGGTAGGGTGAGCGAAGGCGACGGCTACCTCGCGTACCTCGCTCTCATCCCTCGCACACATCTCTCGCTTTTTTGTATAAGTAAATACTTAGCTCCGCTAGCTTTTTTTCACCATAGTAGCACTAAGCGAGGCTAGGAAAATGAAGTAATTCTGTTGGTGGATTTTTCCCTCGCACACCGCCTAGCACCTCGCATATCTCTTGGTGGAAACGCAGCCATCAGCATGGCGGCTACTACTAGTGACGCGGATATCGGCAATAACATCTAGGCCACAAAAATATAAGTACGATAAGAAAAAGTCGACTACCAACTGCCTGTTATTATTTATTTTATATAGTAAAAGGTAGTAAGTAATTCGCATGACGTTGTATTGCACGTTGTTGTGCAGATTTTTGTGCAGTATAAATCCGAACAGAATAAACAGTGGCAAATACATTCTAGTAGAACTCGTCGTTTGTGCTGCAAAGAAACTGCACATAGCTAAATACGTTTATCGAATACTGCAAAAAATGTGCAGTGCATGCCGTGTCAACAGCGGTTAAATCAATCAAACCAAAACGTAGTAATCATTGACTTACAATTATATGGACGTCGGGTCCGCGCCAAAAAGTGTCCGCACTTGTAAGGCGCTAAAATCGTATACAGAGCGCCAAACTCCGCTTTAGTCTTCATTTCTCTCATTTCATCTTGCGTTGAGTATTGTTCGCACTTGTTGGACGGCTCCGCCAAGTACCTACTCGATGCCTTGGATAAATTACAGCGTCGTGCTACTCGAATTATAGGCGACGAAGAGGTCTCATCACGCCTTGAACCTCTGCAACTGCGTAGAGACGTTGCATCGCTTAGCGCCTTTTACCGCATGTGAGTGAGTGCTCTGAAGAGCTGTTCAATCTCATCCCCCCTTCCCCGCTCCTGCTTAGAAGCACGCGTGCTGGCCTTCGTAGTCACCGTTTCACTACCTGCCGCATTCCATCGCGTACTAAAAGGTTTGGTGGCTCCTTTCTCTGCCGCACGGTTGACAAATGGAACTCCCTTCCGGCACATGTCTTCCCTCCCTCTTATGATATGGGGTCCTTCAAACGAGGCGTGAAGAGGCATATTGTAGGCAGGCAGGGTGGAGGTGGCTAGTGCAGTGAGGGTTTCATCGCTGCACCAGGTTCCTTCGCGTTTGGATACCACTTTCCACTTAACATCAGGTGGAGTGGAGTCATTTGCCTGTCATTTATAAAAAAAAAAAAAAAAAAATTGTTCAATTGTTCGACTGACAGCGCGATACTGCGACGACATTACAATTTAAATGTCGAATATGTTGACTTGGGACATTTTTTTCGTGGTTTTTGTATTAGAGCCGTCGTCCATTTATTTGTAAGTCAATGGTAGTAATGCTCGCTTTACAACTTGGCGGCAGAAATAGGTAACTTGGCAGTCCGAAGCGTAGCGTCGATTTGCTGCCCCCTCTATTTTCGCAATTACAAAAGTAGTTCCTTCGGAGAGGCTTGCCTAGATTATGTTTTTATTTTCACCTGCCGTTGACATCTTTGTCTTATTCAGGATATATAGTGAAATTTATTTTCAAATTTCAAGTAAAAAAAAATAACTTTGATTACCTACTAAGGGTTTGGCTACTACTACTACGTAGTAGTAGGTAATTAATTTTCGATGATGTTTTATATTAACGTACAAGTTTCGTAATGAATAAATGAAAACTATATTCAAATATCAAAGTCGTCTTCGCGCGAAAACGGCTCGCCGGCAGCCTTGTTGTCGTTCAGTCAATGTGACCGGCAATGTGCGGGGCATGGTGCGGTATCTAAAACTAGGGAGGGGCGGAGAGTCTCCGTTCTCTTTACTTTTTGTTCTCTGCCACTGCCTGGACGAAGTTTTTCACAAGGAGCTCTCCTGCTACTGAAGGTTTCATGTAATTCGTATTATTTTTATGACTTTCATGTGATGAAAGCACCGTTGGGGCGAGGCTACGGACATGCGACCACCTGATATTAACGCTGACGTAGACGGAGCCGGAGCACAGGGCAGCGCGTACTCGCGCGCTGGGGCAAAATTGATAGATCGTAGACCATCCCAGTGTTGCTATGTGATTATTTTAACCAATAAGAAGCATGGTGTCCCGTTATTAAACATGTTATTACACAATTCAATTTAGCATTTTTTATTTTTTAAATAAATTTTAGTAATCTGTCAAAAAAAGGAATTAATTTGTGTTAGGCCACTATTCTTGAAAACCAGCGATTTGGTGTGGGTGTTCTTGGGAGTGTCCCAGTGTTAATTTCACAACTCTGTCACTCAACCCAGACCGGGTAGGTAATCGGTTTAATAATCTGCCTAAGGTTCATGAAATTATAGGTATTTTGTCTACATACATACGGGACAGGTTTCTACGCTTTCCGTGTGTCCCTTTTCAAGTTGTTGGCAGTCCATCTGTAGAGACTCACGTATCCGTGGGGCCACAAAGGGTTCCGAGAGGACCGTGTACTAATCCGGCCGTCACCTTTATTAACTAATGTAGATCTCGTAATATGCATTGTCCCCTTCACGTCTGTCGTTAACATAAGTAGATTGTGTATGACAAGTAAACAAAAGGAGAAATATAGAACATAACACTGTTTTTTGAAAAGGGTTATATTGGCTGAAAAAACTAGGTTACCCTAACAAAGTACGCGCCATCCATCAGACGTTTTTGACTATTTGCCACGTTCTACTCAAATCGGTTAATGGAAAGTGGATGAAGAATATTTTTTTAATTTCGATGGGATCACATCTGAAAGGTAACCTATCACAACCTCGAATATAATTTTCCCAATTTCATTACTCTGAAAACGATTCGACTTTTTTCATTAGTGCGATGACAGCTTTGGTATAAATTTGCAACACAGAAATGTCTTACAGCAGAAGTATCATTTGTCCAAAAACCTATTATTAGGATAATTATTACACATACGTATTCTTTGGGCAGAAGTATGTTTAGTCTAATCAAGTTTGTTATACTGTCTGTTTTCCATATAATTTTGATTGCTGAATTAAAATTAAAAAAGGACACACTAAGTAAACAAAAAAAAAAGAAATATTTTCTTCAATTTGAATGACCCCGCTACTGAGGTACCTACCACCTTTGTACGGTTCTTGCACCGTGCAATATTTTTGTTAACTTAACACAACCTACTTATTAAATAGTCATAAAAGACCGTCGACAACTGACTTTACTAGCGATCGGCCACAGAAAAGCATTCAAAACTATATTGAAAGGAAGAAAGTAAGAACTATTTATTCCAACAATTAGATAATACACACAAATAACACACAAACAGGAAGCAAATAACAGTAACAATAAATAATCAAACGATACGCCGTAACGTGTGCATGCTGTGCTGTTACGGAATCCGTCATCCACTCATCGTCTAACTGCATGTGCCGCGACCATTGACTTACAAATAATTGGCGACGGGTCTAATACAAAAACCACGAAAAAAATGTCCCAAGTCAACCTATTTAAACGTAGTGACATGTAAAGGAATATGAAAAAGCTAAAACGTTGAATTTAAATTGTAATGTCATCGCAGTACTGTCTAATTTTGCTTGCTTCGCTGTCAGTCGAACAAACGAAAACTAAAGCGTGCATGACGCTCTGTATACGATTTTAACGCCCTATAAGTTCGGACACTTTTTAGCGCGGACCCGACGTCCATATAATTGTAAGTCAATGGCCGCGACGCAGATTTTCAGTGGACCCGGCAACAGGGAACATGGCACGGAACACAGTAGACGACACAGACGTGTACAATTTTGGATAATTAGTATAATTATAAAATAAGTGTAATTGTAAACAATAGTGCAATTTTAAATAATAAAATACAACTGTAAAATAAAGCGACGTAAATAATAGGGTCATTGTAAATAACAGCTCAATTGTGACATTGTAATAATTAGCAGTCAGATATTCTATTAGTACTAGCCAAAGTTAACAATATTGTACACTTTTTCTTAATACATCAGCTTATTATGGAAATTGTGGTTAACGGCAACTGAACATCCTGCTCTACATAACTATCGCGTCAATTTTAGACGTACAGAGACCCAAACACCCTTTCTAACAACAAAACAGAATCATCCAAATCGATTCACGAATGTTGCAGTAAACGTGTAATATACACATAAAAAAAAATTCAGTCGAACAGCAGATTGCAGATGTGGCCTTATTACTTAAAGCGTGTCATTTTAATAAAAATGTTTTATTACATTTATGTACCCGGCTGTATCCGGTTATTGCAGGCTTCGTGATGTCGCGGCAAGAATTCAATATGGAGGTCGCTACACACCACTATGTAAACAGTATCTGCGCACCCGACCTTCTCTCATTCATCATCCGACACATTAGATATAGTCCAATAGAGGCTAGAACGTGTTATAAATATTTACAAACTATATAATGACTACGGCTTTAGCATATTTTCTATTTATAACCCTGAAAACTTTTGTTATGAAACTTTTGTTAAATGATACCTTGCTAGGTTTTGAAACTACGCCTAAATGCTACTTGTAGCATTTAGGTGTAGTTTCAAATATTCGGCTTCAAAATGCTGGAATAATACTCCCACCATCTATTTTTCTATATAACTATTCTTCTGTTTTGATGTGTTGCTACAAGTAGCATTTAGGTGTAGTTTCAAATATTCGGCTTCAAAATGCTGGAATAGTACTCCTACCACCTATTTTTCCAAACACAAATTCAAAGCACTTTACCGGCAACACCTATTAACTCTCGTTACAAAAATCTGCCTAGTTTGTTGGAATTTACTAATATTATTAGTTTTCATATTCACCTACTCTTTCAGTTTCATCTACTCTTTTTCGTAGCGCTTCTAAATATACATATTACATAAGAATATATGTACGTACTTTACACACATACTTTACACATTGAAAAGGATATTTTAGATGCACTATTCACACTTTATTACATTTATTATTTCAATGAACAATTTCTCTCCTAGTTGTTTATCTTTTTTTACAAATAACTTCTATATTTAGTCCCTCTCGTTGGTTCTGACTGAAAACCAGCGCCTTAGGGAACTTAGGAATATGCTGAGTCAACGCCATTTAACTGCCATGACATAAAATGTTTTATTTTTCGTGGTGTCTTCAATCTGTATTTGTGTCATATTAGTGAATAAAGTGTTTATCTATCTATCTAAGTATCACTGTTTCGCGGGCTTGTAGTATTACTGTTTGACGCGGTATTATTTGTCTCATCTGCAAAAATAAATCATTTTTAATCATTGCCAAAATATACGATACTTCAAGGAAGAAAGGGAGTAAAAGTCAAATTCCTCAAAAAAGAGTTGTTTATGTAAGTACTTGGGTTCAAGTATCATGCTCCTTCTGTTTCTCTTTTTTTTTTAGATACCAAGCAACAGGACGAACAAGTCATGGGCTTGGTGGTAAGCGCCACGCCTGTCTATAGCAGTTGCCGTGCCACTCAGAGTTTTAAATCGCAACGATCTAAAATGCACTGCCACTGCGTCCGTCATCCTGAGACATAAGTTGACAATCCTGTCATTCATTTGAACTGCCTCCGCAGCCGTACGGTTACCATGCTAGACAGCCACGCAGAGGCTCGATTCCCGGGCCGGGAGAAATATATGTATGGTCTACATTTATTATTCTCATGAGTTTGGGTGTAATTTGTAGTTGTTTACGTGTGTACACGGCACTCGCGATACGAGGTTTGCCTAAAGCGGGGCTATGAATGTTTGCGTTATTATTATTATAATTAACGCTTAGGGCCAGCGCAAAGCGACGGATGGGTAGGCAGAGTACATTCAATTTGTCTATGTATGTTTTATATTATTGCAATCGTAATAAGATATATATGCTCAGAGACCGACCACGGAGCATCGCGATGCATTTCTCTCTCCGTCTCAGAGCATTGAAATTTATAACTTATTTCAATTGTAATAGCATAAAACGTACATTGATAAATTATTGTCCTCTGGTTCTGGTTGGTTTGCTCTGACTACAAACCTTCAAAACCGGAACGCAACAATACGCACATTACTGCTAAGTGGCAGGAATAGGTAAGGTGGCAGTACTTCCCCGAACGAACTCTTTATTATTAGTTATTTGTTAATCTGGTTATTAATTAAATAGAAACAAAAAAAATCGCAACCAGCAAAGTAATTTATTTAAACTCCAAGTGTTACACATTACATTGTCACTGTTACTATGCAATGGAAATGAACTATTACCGAAAAAGAAATAAATTGCGTAATACTTAGAATAATAACGCATAGAAACCTAGTCCGCACACGCTAAGTAAGGCAAATTGAAGCGCGCCCAATGGGCCTACACGAGCGGGCGGGCCTTCAGTGCTCAAGGTCAACTTGCACCGCGAAGAATTTTAGCTAAAAATGACGAAATGTGCGGTAAATGAGTGTAAAAATACGTCAGACAAACATAAAAAAGATACTAACATCACATTCCACAAGGAAGTAACGCGTTTCAACTTGTATTTTTATATAAATATTCACTAAAACCGAAAATTAACCTGCTACTAAAACTAGCCTACATGAATTTGATTTTTGCCTCACTTGTGACAGTTCGTTTGATATGAAACTATCATTCTATGCGTTATTATTCTAAGGCGTATTATATTTCAGGCTCTTTACTGGTACCAGGGTGAGTCAGCCATTTGTTTGAAAAAAAAAAATTGGCGATTATATCCGACAACACCGCCTTAAAGCCTGCATAACGATATTCTACAGGATATATCACGGAGAGTGTGCTATGGAATTACATGATAAAATTTAGAATTCCCCTTTCCATCATAGGGGTTTAGACGTAGGCTGGAGTTCCACCCCTTTTGGATATTGGCAAGATTCGCAAGAAGCGTTTCGCTTCCATTTATTTGGCGAGCGGCTAGGGAGTAGAATTCCCTGCATGGCGACTTATTTCCCGAACGCTATAACTTGGACCTTTTCAAGGCGAGGGGGAATAGGTCTTATTTATGTATGCATGCTTCATCTTCGACCTCATCGTCGTCTTTCCATCAGGTGAGATGGAGGTCAAATGCGCACTTATTTTTGCAATAAAATAACATATCGTAATCAGCGCAGAGTTGAATTTAAATCTTAGGTTGACACTTAAGGCCCATTTAGATGGAGAGAGTTTCTCGTCTCGTAGATGCGATTATCGAAAGAATATAAAAAACTTTCCTCGTCTAAACATTCGCGATTATCGACCGTCCACGTGAGCGATAATCTCCTCGCCTTTCAATATTGAACGTCTCCGTGTAAACAGAACTCGAAAGCAAAAATCGTATTTCGAGTTTATGTGCCAGCCGTTTCTACCACGAGTGCAGTGCGCGAGGGTGTTTTGATTATCACTGCTTTTCTAAGACAAGAATTAATGGAACGAGGGCGAAAAAAAAATTTCAAATAACGGTGAGTGAGTGAGTGAGTGCCTCTGTGGTCGAATATAGCGTGGGCAATATAGTATTTAGGGTGCTCTCGTAACGAATATGGCACTCCTTTCTAAATCCAGGATGAAAAGTCGTGCCCGCACTTTTCAAATAATGGCAAGTTGGGTATCGTTTTTGAGGTATTTGGGGGTGCTCATTACGAACATAGCATTTATTTCTAAATCCAAGATGGCCGACACGACTTTTCAAGTAAATGTACTTTTCAATAAACACTCCTCACTAACTCCCCACTCACTCCCTACTCACTCACTCACTCACTCACTCAGTCACCACTCACTCACTCACCACTCACTCACTCACTCACTCACTCACTCACCGACTCACTCACAACTCACTCACTCACTAACCACTCACACACTCACTCACCACTCACTCACCGACTCACTCACAACTCACTCACTCACTAACCACTCACACACTCACTCACCACTCACTCACTCACTCTCCACTCACTCACTCACGTACGCACGCACGCCCGCGCGCACTCACTCACTCACTCAATCACTCACGCGCTCACACACGCACTCACTCGCCCTATAAATTTATCATAATTGTCAGTTTTGTTTGTGTCAGTAGTTATGTAATTTAAAAAAAAATGATAAATCAAAATTATATTCTATACAGTGCAATGAACTTAATATTATCAGCAGTTTAAAATTTGAATGGTTTTTGCATCATTTTGATATATCCATAGTTATACCGCAGTAATCACTGAACTCGAATGGCAATTCTCGCACTCAAAACGGTTTATTATTAAGTTGCTTACGAGTCTCGTATGACATAATCGTAGGCGAGATTTTAGTTCTTGCCTGAATGTAAACATTATGATACGATAATCTTATGGCGATTATTGCTTACGAGAATCGCCTACGAGTTTTCGTCTCGAAGCGTGCGAGAAACTCTCCCCATCTAAATGGGCCTTTAGTTTGCAGCTTAGCTTGCTTTTGACCCTGTAAAATGGCCTCTATAAATTTGTTCTATAAAGTTGACCGAACATACACTATGTAGGTATATTGCTGATATATCAAGTATAATTTGTTGTTTTAGGATCGCAATACAATATATTGTCGTTCGTTGCTCATACCAGCAATTACCTATACAGGTTGACATTTTAATTTCACGATATTTTTATGAAATTACATACGACGGAAATAATATTTGTGATGGAACACATTGAAAATATAAACTCGAGCAAATCCTCCAGTCTAGAAATAAGTCGAGAAATAGTTTAGCTGTATTTAATAAATATTACTTGTTTTGAGTAGTTTTGTGTTATTTTTGTCTAAATTGTGTATTTTTGGTGAATTTTCATCTATTGTGTGCCAATACATACAAATGAAACTGAAAAGTAACAACTAGGCGCGCAAATTAAGTTACTGAGACGAACTTTGTTATAAAAAAATACTTCATTTCTTATGCCAACCTAACTACATGGAATTCGAAATTACAATCAATCTTTTCTAACTTAAAATATGTGCTGTCGCGGCGGCTTGGCAGGGCTGACGAAGCTGGTAAATGAGCGTTTCTTACACTTAACACTCACGCCTACATGCCATTATTGAAGAAGCGGACTTTATTAATTAATTTTTAATTAAATAATTGATTTATTGTTAGGACAACCAACAAGGCATTAATTAAATATAACAAAATAGAAGAATAGTTACACAGAGTTAGATTTTGACTAATACAAACGCCGTGGCGAACTGCAAAAAAAAATGAAGTGGCGAAAATTAGTTAATTTCAGTTATTTTAGACTTCACTTATTTCAGCGCATAGATTTTATGTTAAAAAAGCTTCTTAGCGAAAGTAAGAGTAGACCACTAAAGGTATCAAGATGAGTAAGTTGTAAAAGACGACTTTTATTTTTATTTATAACATTATTATTCACATTGACGAATTAATTTGTTTAGCAAATTTAGATGACGGTACTTGAAACGTAAGTACGTTGTAAAAATATCAAATTGTTGAGTAATTAGAAAAGCGTGCTTATATGCTTATTTGAAAGAGCAAACTTTTTAAAGTGCTTTTCGTTTAAACGCCTAGCACTAGTTATTAATATTATTAAATTTTGAAACCTGGTCACTCCATTTTTGGACAAAATTTTTTTTTACTCTTCAAGCGCAACAGCCGGCAATTAAAATTGAACGTTTTTTAGTTATAAAGTAAAGGTACAATCCACTGGTGCCTGATTATGCGATTTTTCACTATTTAGGGTACTTCGAGGTGTTGTGCGGGGACTATAAGAGTGATAGGCGACTCGGCGATATTTAGGCTATGTTTGAAATAGGAAAAGGCGATTTTAGGCTACTTAATAAAATGTCTGGGGAATTATAAAACTTGGTTGGGGATTTTATGGGGAATGGAGTTGTAAAACAATTCATTTGGGGGTTTGAGTATTTCTACGTGTGGGGAATTGGGGAAATAAGAGAGTTCATGTTCCCCAATTTCCGGCGGAATTGTGTTCCTTGATTTTTAGGGATTTTATGGCTAGGGCGAATATCTGCTACTTACTACGACTACACACATAAATTGACGAATTAACTTCGCAAAAGTCTGGCAACACTGGTACAATCAGAAGTTGTTATAAAATTATATCCAGCAATTCCGTTTTTTGTGCCTACTCAAAAGTTGACATTAATGGAGGTACGACGTTTACGAACTTACGATAGATCAGACGATATAATTTAACATCGATTCTCGGTTTCCCTGATCGTGTTCCATCACTGGTTCACTAATGAAGCTAAATTTTATGGAGTAGAATGATTGGTTAATGAATAACCATGAAAATCTGCATTGTCCATGTTTTATTGTGTACCTATACATTATGGCCTATGTATCTAACTTCAACTCTGTCGATAATGATGAACGTTGATTATCTTTCAGCTAATGAGAATCAACAATGGTACATTTCCTAATTACAGTGCAATATTACGTAATGATACATCAATGAGGTAATGACAAAGGAACTCACAAAATACATGCCGTCATAAGGTGTAATTCCACATTTCCTTCGTTCATGGTAATTACGTCAACGGAAAAAGTTCTTCATTATCTAGATAACAATCTAATAATACACAGTAAACAATCTTAATTCTGATTAACTTCTAAAACAAGATGTTTAAGGCGAGTCACGGGAGGGGAAGCGGTTAAACTGTTGGTAGACCAAACGGTTTAAGTATTTATTATTAAATAAAACGAAATGTAATGAAATTATTTATTGGTAACAATGTTATACGCTTAGAATAATAACGCATAGAATAATAGTTTCATATCAAACGAACTGTCACAAGTGAGGCAAAAATCAAATTCGTGTAGGCTAGTTTTAGTAGTAGGTTAATTTTCGGTTTTAGTGAATATTTATATAAAAATACAAGTTGAAACGCATTAGTTCCTTGTGGTATGTGATGTTAGTATCTATTTCATGTTTGTCTGACGTATTTTTACACTCATTTACCGCACATTTCGTCATTTTTAGCTAAAATTCTGGAGCTGTTCGCGTTGCAAGTTGACCTTGAGCACTGAAAGCCCGCCCGCTCGTGTAGGCCCATTGGGTGCGCTGCAATTTGCCTCACTTAGCGTGTGCGGGCTAGGTTTCTATGCGTTATTATTCTAAGGTTATACGTTACATAAGTCAGTTATCAATACCATTCAACATTTGTAAAATGGACATTACATTAATATTACATTTGAAGTCTGTGATTATGTAATTCACGATTAATTATAAAATAAACCAGTACGTAGCATTCCATTTACAATACATTATAAGTCGCATTTACATTACATTACATGTCATAAAAAATAAATAAATAAAATGAGTACAATATCAAATAATAATAATAACGCACACACTCAACATAGCCCCGCACTAGGGTAACCCTGTGTTGCACGAGAGCAATAAATGTAGGCCATACAAATATTTCTCCCGGCCCGGGAATCGAAACTAGGACCACTGCGTGGCAGTCCGGCAAGGTAATCGTTCGGCCACGGAGGCAGTTATAATAATCAAAAATAAATCATGATACGATATAAATTACATTGTGACATTT
The DNA here is from genome assembly GCF_003589595.1 of Hyposmocoma kahamanoa. Lineage (NCBI taxonomy): Eukaryota > Metazoa > Arthropoda > Insecta > Lepidoptera > Cosmopterigidae > Hyposmocoma > Hyposmocoma kahamanoa. The sequence continues at coordinate 7,672,331 of NW_020654972.1, read as the reverse complement.
GATTTTAAGAAATTAACGATCTTATAAAAAATATGCGATGCACCTAAGGATATATTGTCTTAAGAATGTGCTAATTCGTTAAAAGATAGAATGTACTTTACTCGATCATATAAAATCCCGAAAACAGGACAAAAGAATAGTCTAAAACGAGTTATTTAAGAATAAAATAACTAACTTTGCACATAATTTTTACATCTTTAAGTACTACAGAGAATTTATTCCAAAACTTGAAACTGCTCAACGACACGTCGCACCACCCGCTGTCCCGTCAGTCGAATCTGTGTCAAATTTTAAACGCGCGGAATGTGGCCCCCACACATCTCGCCTCTTAAAATGTAGGCTCGCATTCAAATACGAGTACCTCGCCTTAAGCGCAATACAAACGGATGGACCGATCGCAAAGCGGCTTTTTTTAATTTGAAGGTAAATTTTATTGCAATTTTAAAGCATTATTGAAATCTTTATTTCATAGGTAAATGAATTACGTGTGAAATAGTCAAATTTGTTACCTACGCTTCACCTCTTAGGAGTCATCCTCGGGAGTTCTTCGGCCTAGCGTCGAATAATGAAGAACTCACAAAAGTCACACAGCCATCGAAACAATAAATTTGTTGCAAACCAAATTTCCCGATCGCATAATTTCACGAAATCCAGCCGTTAAGTGGCCAGATCGATCGTGTGATTTAACACCGCTGGATTATTTTTTATGGGGTTATGTTAAAGATAGAGTCTATACGGAGCCAGTCGAATCGATTGCAGCCTTAAAACTCAAAATTCGTGAAGTGATTAATGAAATAGACCCACCATTTTGTCAAAAAGTGATCAAAAACTTTAATGAAAGAATCGACATCTGTAACTGTGGTCATGGTGGATATTTATCAGATATCATTTTTCGTTCATAATTGCCAAACCTTACTTTTTTTAATACAATAAAAATTTTAATCATTGTTATCTAAATTTATTGTTTTATTTTGATTTACAAAACAAAGTTCTTATAGAAAAACCCTATATAATTTAAACTTTACCTTATTGTCATATCGTTGAAAATTCAATATCTATTATTGCAAGTTACGACGTTTTGATTTTACATTAAAGTTCCAATCAATGTGCTGCTGTCTAGCGGTCAATAGCTGAACAACGACGAATTCCAGATGCTTACTTGGTTCTCCAAAAAAGAAGCAACCATATTGCAGCGGCATAAGGTATAGGTACTTTGGTTTCTTGTAACAAAAAATGAACTTAATCTCTCAATTTCACAATTTTAAGTTACTGCAGCTTTTTGGTTTCATGTGCGTAATGTTACGTATGGATAATGTAAACCTAAACATAGTTAAAAACATGTTTACTATGGAGTGCACAAATTCTTCAGTAAACTCAAATACCAATAAATATGCAATTCCAAGCTCTCGCTAATATCTATTGAAAATTAAACTATTTTTTTTCTGATCTGGGACCTGTAAAAGGTCGAAAGTATGAGATGCGAATCGGATATTAGAGAGGTTACACACAGCATTGATGCTGTGCCTTATGTTGATTAATTAAAAACGTGATTCGCGTCAGCAAAGGTGGAAGATTAGCGACTGTATCGATAGTGCATCGCAACTGAATCGCTGCAGACGCGCTGCTAAAACTCGCCGTGTGTAACCGCTCTTAATTGCATTTGTCTTTTTCAATCTCATTGCTCCCTAGCCTTACTATTTTATACCGTTAATATTAGCGAATTCCCTTCTATGTAGTGCTGCTATCTGCCTTAAATATTGGTGTGTATCAGAAGATTGGCGCCTCTTATAACTCTAAGCGACGTCTGAAATGGGTCCTCCACAAGCATGACAAGAACATAACAAGGTTCAATATCAATTGCTCATTCAACGCAAATAAAATAGAATACCTGTTTTGTTTTTGGAAAATATAAAATATCATTATAGATATATATCAATGTGTGATTTATGTGGACTTAGACGTTAAAAATTCAAAATTCAAAATGGTCTTTAATTCATAGGTAAGCGAAATTACACTTGAAATCGTCATATTGATTAAACTCAACCGCTTATTCGTAAGGCAGATTCCCCTGAGAAGAATACTTTCGCCTTGGACACAGAAGTTGAAATACTAGATATTCTAATTCTTCTGGGACCAAAACTACTGGCTAATAAAGGAATGGTTTATGAGAGAAAACGTAGTGATAAGGGAAAAAATGTAATTGACAAGCCTTTAGTTGAACGAGAGATGTCATCTGGCCGCCAAGCAGTTTAAACGCGTACCTTTTTACCAGTTTAAGGGACTGGACGAACAAATCGTGCGTCTGGTGGTAAACATAACAGTTGCAGTGCCCTCAGAGCTTTAAATCGCAAAGATCTTAGAAGCCTACTACGCTCGTCACCCTGGGACATAAGTTGACAAGTCCCACGTGCCTGTAATTTCACCAGCACCCTTAGCCTTTCATGCCGGAACACAGTAATGCACACATTACTGCTTGGTGGCAGAAATAGGTAAAGTGGCAGTACTTCCCTGGACGAATTCTTTCTTAGGAAGCTCTACTGCTTCTAAAATCGTGCGGCCCGCCTGCTTGTGTACTTGTGGGTCTTGTGAACTTTATACCCGTCAGGTGCAGTGATAATGCCTCTCAGATTATAAAGTTACTACTACACTTGTTTTATTATCTATTGTAATATCGTCTCTTACAACTTCACTACGTCATGAACCAATACCAAGAGGACTACTAATCTTCATACTACAGACCGTAACTCCGAAAAAGGTCAAAATTCCAAGTTTATATTATGTAAATGGCCGTGGATATCAATTAATTCCTTTTTAATATGAAATATAAGTCAGCTTTTTCCTTGTAAGTTATAGTATTCAAATATTGATAATGTGCTAAAATTATTTTCTGAACTTTGACTGATATGCGTTTCAATATATGGCATTGTGTGTTACAAACATCGAGTATATAACCAGAAATAGAGACGAAATGTCATTGAATTTGTTTAAAAACTATTCTACCAAATCATTACGGCGACAACTGCGCTCCGATTGGCCAGCCCGAATTCAAAACAATAGACGGGTGTCGTTAATTGTTTCACTTCAAATTAGAGATGATACAGATATCCGGTAACTATCCGGTATCCGGTCTATTTGTACTATCCGGCCGGATATTTAAAACTGACAAAAATTCATTACCAATTAATTGAATTATTGATAAAAAAATGATAGTAATAGGATAAACAGCAACTACAGGATCGTTGACAATCTGTTTATTACTTGTAACTGAAAGAACTATGAAGATAAATAAAGTTATCTGTAAATTTAGTATTCAAATTCCAATAAAGACAAATTGTGGTGGACGAAGATCACTTTCAGTTTTTCTGCAGTAAGTGGTGAAAATTGGTATTATTTATTTTCATAAACGACATTTCAGCTTCAGAGGTCAGTTTTTCACTATAAACTCTTGCACACTTTGTTAAATTTTAAGTAGTAAGTACTTGTTATTGCCAGACGACCAAATGACAGGAACGTGATCACGATCAATTTGAACTGTCTTCAAATACAATGTGCACATAGGTGCACATTAGGTTATTATAGACTAATGAAATGTGTCAGTAGATTAAAATATTTGTTTTTGTCAAATTTAGTATCAAGGCTCAGAATTAGTTACATCACAAGCAAATTAATGAAATCAAATTGAAACAAAATAATTACGGTCGTATCAAGTGCTAGGCTATAGTTTCCCAAAGTGGTCTCTGTCAGTGGGCACTGAAGAGTCCCAAGGACCACCTTAGGGGCCTCGGAAGCAATTGGCGTTCATGCTGTCCAGGGGGTACTACCGCATTTGAAAAAAAAACCTGAATTATCTTTATAAACTTCATTACCTTTTTTCCTTCTGATTTTTCGTATTATGTTTATATGAAAAATACGAGTTTTCAATATTTTTTTTGTGGCGGAGGACACTGAAATTTTCTCATCTTTCTAAAGTGGTCTCTGTTTACGGCAGTGGATCTCCGGTCTAGATGCCCGCCCGATATCCGGTATCCGGCCAAATCACTCTCCGTTTCATCTCTACTTCAAATCGTTCAGTTTAACTTGAACTTTGCTATAATGGACGAAAATTTAAAAATTACATATTTAATATTTAATTACCGATGAAATGTGATTCCGTTTGTTTTGTAATTAGATGTTTTGCTGTTTTTTTCACACTACCAAATGGAACAGCCCCCTATAGTTAGAGATATTTTCTTTATTACTAAAAACCTAAGGTAAATACAAAATATTTTTAGAATATACGGAGACATACACACAGGTCAGTTGTTGGCGCTGTGCTATTTCAGCTTTCTAATTTGTGATTATCACTAATATCTTCTTTTTAGTTTGTAAAGATTTTGAAAGGCTTTGGCTTCATAGCCATACGCCTGTAATATTTTCTTAAGTGTAGTTTCACAATTTATTTGTTAATTATAAATATCAATATTAAATGAAACAAGTTAGCGATGTAAATATTTTTTTATTATCAGTTAAGAAGGTTTAACCTGGGGCAAATTACATTATCTACATAAATATTATATTTTTAATAAATAAATAAGGTACCCACGGCAAAAGAGACGAGTACACTGGCGGTCCAATACCACGTACAATACCTGGCAAAATTTTTAGATTTAAGTCTTTTAAAGAATTAACATTGTTTTGATTGTTAGGGCTCATCGAGATCTGGAAATTGTAACTACCACGGTCACGGCAACTCTAGCGTTTTGCCAGTACTAACACCCAATAATTACGCTTATCAACTCTTAACAGAGTAAATGAATTCGTTCGAATTCATTCTCATGTGACATTCTTCATCAAAGTTTTGTGTTTGAAAGCACGGGCGCTAATATAGGCAGCAACACTGGGAAGAAGCAGTTAGTTATTCTTCAATATTTTACGTTAATCTGTATCGTACGTGATATTCCACATGCGGGCAGTCCCCGCCAGTATACCTTACATGGTCTGTATCTCTAATTGTAATATTCTACGCAACCGTCACTAGTATTCTATTGCCGTGTGTACACATCAGGTCATACGATATGTTGAATAAATTAAGGACTATGTACATTTTTTATTCTTGCTCACATTATCCTAGCTACTTATTTAATGAAACTGATTAGGCTTTCTAAATGCATAATCTTATATAAGCAATTACAATATAAGGTAAGTTACAATTACAATAAATGTATTACTTAATTATAGGTAAGTAATAAGTATAGCGTTGTATAATACTGTAACGAGTATTTGGGTCAATTTTAATCTTTGATAGCTTGATTGTTGGGATACAATTCGAATATAGGAAAATGTAAATATAAAGTTACAACATAGGAAATAATGTTTCGTTGTTTCGCTTGCGGTTAGGGTTACCATTCCGAAGTTTCAATAGTCCGGACAATATTCCTGACATTTTTAAGAAAGTCCGGACTTTTTAGTAAAAAAATACAATTGACAATTTCTCTCTTACGCGGCAGCTAGCGCCTGGGCAACAAAATATTTGTCGTAAATCGAGTTTTACTGCAGAATTGCAAGGTGGATATTTTAACTGCTTCTGTGGCCGAACGGTTACCATTCTGGACTGCCACCCAGAGGTCCTGGGTTCGATTCCCAGGCCGGGAGAAATGTGTGTATGGCCTACATTTATTTCTCTCGCGAGTGTAATTTGTGGTTGTCTATGTGTGTGTCCAGCGCACTCAAGATACAGCGTTTTTCTAGTGCGGGGCTATGAAACCCTAAGCCAAAAATTCTGGACAAAAGATAAATCCCTAGTAAATCCAGAATGAAAGTCAAAAAGCCAGACATGCGAACAAATACGGACGGATGGTAACCCTACTTACGGTCTAGCTCCCGCGCATGACTGTGTCTGATAGTGTTTTTTCCTGTCCCTCTATTGTTTGTTGCGCTAACCGTTTTGTTTGAGGTAGACAGAGTAAAGTTTAGTTCCTGTGCCCAAACTTGAACAATGATAGCATTCAATAAAGCGCAAACGAATGAAATAACAATTAATTGTCTACACAAATACACAATACGTACTCAACAAAGTTAGGATCATTCATTTTGTTCCGATTGAGTAGTGTGGTCACTCCGTAGGCTTGCAATATCACATATTATTATAGCTATCGCGTCACTTTGACAGCCTGTTGCGTATCAATTTCTTAGCTGTCGTGAAGCCATTAGTTCATTTCACGTAGCATAGGTACGGTGACGTTTGAGATTTGAAGTTTCTAGGGACGCAGTGACTTAAAATCGAATGACAAAAAATCGATTTAAGTATCTTGTAGAGATAATTTGTAACGAAGAGGGAATGGGACAATAATTTAGAAACAAATAATGAACAAAATAACAAGGATTCGATTATTATGTTATTAAGTTACTAAAAAACTACACAATAAATAAAAATCCAACAATAACTAAATAAAAAAACGAAATTTGAATAATTACTCTAAAACCGTTATGTAAAACAAAAAACGCACAATAATAATAATAACGTACACACTCAACTATATATAGGCCCGCACTAGAGAAACCCTGGGTCGCGGGTGCCATGGACAACTCTAAAACTGAACTTCGACACGCGCGATTCCGACAACATGTTACATCGACATCATTTTACTCAGACATTACGTTACTTCGACATTATTTTACTCAGACACCGCTACATCGACAACACAGGCGAGGTGTTTATTAAAAAAAATCTTTTGGACTCTGATAAGAAAAATCATTATTACAAACCCATCTAGGAAATGGTTTCTTATTATATATCGATCAATATAACAAAAAAACAACAAAATCATATAATCGAAAAATTCTTTTATTAGTTATATAAAGTGTAACAAAAAACTATTAAATTAAAATATAAATTTTACTACACTATTTCATGTATGTACAAAAGCCTAATTACAGTAAACAGAAAAAACAAATTATTATTTTCGGGACGGAAGAAAATTTGAAACTGCTTTTCGAAGCCCACTTTTGGATAATGGATTGGACTTTTGAAATAGTATATTGTATTTTATTTTAATTTGTAAGTCAATGATTTTAATAATTTTTTTTTGTTTCACTTTATAAAGAGTGTTTTTTTTAATGGGACAATTGGGGAAATCCGAAACCATAGAAGATACAAGAAAACTGTCTTAGGAACCATAAAGTTTTTTTTATGAAATCAATTTCGGCATATTTTTTTTTAGTCAAGCGTGGGTTGTCCATAATAATTAATAAAATTGATCAAAATTTTATTTAGTGCTGATCGACTCAGAGTTATGAAGGGATCATTTCATTGTATGGGAGGAAAAAATCGGGGCAGCAGAAGCTAATCAAATTCCATAAAATATTTTTCATACAAAATAAACAAAATTGACAATTTTAGTTGTAGTGACAAAGTTTTTTTTTAATGCTAATAGACTTAGTTCCTTAAAATAATGACTTCATTGTACTCTAAGAAAAATATCGGGACAGCAAAGTTAGCCATTTTTAATAAAAAAAAATTTTCATTCTCAATGAATAATAATATTTTACTAAATTTGACGAACACAGCAGGAGCTGTCCCGATTTTCTTCGTCTTATACAATGAAATGATCCCTTCATAACTCTGAGTTGATCAGCACTAAAAAAGATTTTGATCAATTTTATTTGTTTTTATGGACAATTCACGCTTGACCAAAAAATTGACTAAGCCAAAATTGTATTCCCAAAAAAGGACGACTTTATGGTTCCTAAGGTAGTTTCGTTGTATCTTCTATGGTTTCGGATTTCCTCATACTGTCCAGTTTTAAAGTAACTCTGTATTTTAATAAAATAAATTTCTGATTACATAATGTTGTACTTTTTTGTCATAGTGATCGATATAAGAAATCATTTCCTACGTGAGTTTGTAATGATGATTTTTCTTATCAGAGTACAAAGATTTTTTTAATAAATACCTCGTCTGTGTTGTCGATGTAGCGTAGAGTCTGAGTAAAATAATGGCGAAGTAACATATTGTCGGAGTAACGTAATGTCTGAGTAAAATCATGTCGATGTAACATGTTGTCGGAGTCGCGCGTGACGAAGTTCAGTTTTAGAGTCGCCATGGACACACATATCGACAACCACAAATTACACCCAAACTCACGAGATAAATAAATGTAGGCCATACAAATATTTCTCCCGGCCCAGGAATCGATCCTGGGACCTCTGCGTGGTGGTCCGGTATGGTAACCGTTCGTCTACGGAGGCAGTTAATTAACAGGGGTGCATAACATGACAAACAAAAACAGATAGGATCAAAGTTGATAAATAATATTGGTACACAATTTACACACAATATAAATATACATATAATGTATAACATATAATTCATGACTAATTATTACACAATTTATTAGTTTTACTGCACAGTATTGTGTCTCCATATTTGACAGTTTCTGGATGTTATATATTAAACACCTTGTATCTACAAATGGTCATGTGAAGTGGCGCCTTTGTACCGTAACCGTGTAGTCGTGTACCTCCCTAAATCTCGAAGCAATCTGTACCTTCCATTTTATTAATCAAAGATTACAAAATTGACCACCTTTACAATATTATTAACAATAAAACATTAAATTAGGTTACAAAACGTACAGACATACAGTCTGTTTAATTTGACTAGATCAGGAGATACTTACAACAACTTTTATATATCTACGATATTATTGTGGCATTTTTTTGTGCTTTATTTGTTTTTTTTCTAACTGTAGTAATGGTTTAGCGGTAACGACAGCCGTAATTCAATTGTATTGTTGTATTTATTGTTCTAGATGACTTTACGTCGAACTAAAATATAACAATCAAATCACAGTATAACATAATGTCCACAAAAAATAATACAAGTAATGGAACGTTTACATATTTCCGTAATAAAAATTTACAATTTTGTCAATAACAGTAAAGATAACGTACAAAATCTGATTACAATAAAATGTATCAAAAAATCAGTTTACATTTTGAAACTTTAACGTCTCTACAACAAAATCCTGACGTAATGCCGACTATACAACAACTTGAACTCATATTTTAACTGGAAAAGTATTGAGATCGAATATTAACCTGTGGTGGTCTTAACGCGTGTCCGTTTTCTTTTTTCAAAAATGTCAAGGGCTGGATGGCGTGGTATGGATAAGGTTGGTAAGACTGGTATATCTCAGGTTGACGATGGACCCTGACGTGGTGTGACCGTCTACCGACCCAGGCCGGTCCACAACAACCCTGGATCGTGGTGGTTCGCCCCCGGGTAAATTCCGTCCGCCTCCACGAATGATCTGCGGTTGTAAGATCTACGTACAACAATATTTTAGACTGGTGTGAGAAATGTGCTGGTTGCAGAATACATGAAGATAGGATTCGTAAGCTTTGTGTTAATTCCACAAGCAATTATGTAAATATATAACAAATAAAACCTCCCACTGAACACCCGGAAATATTGTATTGTATTTTATCTTGGGTTTTCGTACATTGGAAACGAAACTATTTTTAACCGATTTCTAAAAAGGAGCTGGTTCTCAATTCGGCTGTATTTTTATGCGTGTATGTTACGTGTTTAGTCACATTGTTATATTACATTCGTGAAACGATTTTGATGATTCTTTTTTGTTGCAAAGTGGGTATTAAATAAATAAATAAATATAATAAAAATCATTTATTGCAGACAATATACAGTCCATTTTGTTAGTACACTTACAAGCTATCTATTCTACTGTTAGTACAAAAATTACAAAATAAAAATAAAATAAAATGAATGAATGAAAGAAATGAGTTGAATTGATTACACAATGAAATAATTACATGATGTGTGATACTGGATAAGTTCACCAAGCTCCCAGGATGTGAAGTTCGGTGAACCTAGTAAGCAGATCGGAGTCCCACCTATCTCCTATCATTTTAAGAACTCCGTTTGAGCTCTCTCGCACTCTGCGCAGACAGGATGCCACCTTTTTACGCATTGGCGTAAAAAT